>NC_043705.1:64510338-64674068 GCF_006229205.1 Suricata suricatta
ACAGCAATGTACACATTTAGTGTAATCCCTATCAAAATACCAGAAACATTTTTCACAGAGGTAGAACTATCCTAAAATTTGGATGGGACCACAGCAGACCCTAGAAAGTCAAAGCAACCTTCAAAAAGAAAAGTAAAGCTGGAGGCATCATGATTCCAGATTCCAAACTACATCCCAAAGCCATAGTCATAAAGACAGCATAGTACTGGCAGAAAACCAGATACATAGGTCAATGGAACAGAACAGAAAAGCCAGAAATAGACACACATGGATTGGGTCAACAAATCTTTAAAAAGCAGGAAAGAATATCCAGTGGAAAAAAAGAGAGTCTCTTCAACAAATGGTGTTGGGAAATCTGGACAGCAACATGAAGAATGAAAGTAGACCACTTTCTTATACCAAACATAAAAATAAATTCAAAATAAATCAAAGACCTAAATGTGAGACAGGAAACCATTAAAATCCAACAGATGAATGCAGGCAGAAACTTTTTTGACTTCAGCCCTATTCTTCAGTAATGGAATAAACTCAGAAAGTTGAAGGCTTTGACAATTGTTAATTTGACAAGAAGAATTGTTTTAACAAACAAGTTACAATTTCACAATGACAGTTGTTGGTTTCTTTTTATAAGTTTCAAAAATTGTATGGATTGGTATATGTGTGCTCTGGAATTTTCCAGGTTTATCTTTCTACTAATGATACTTCCAAGGTGGTTTTATTTTCAAAAAGAAAACATTCAATATCATTCAAATTGTAACTCAACTTATCAAATGGTCATTTCCAATTATTTTTAAAAGATCATCTAGTGTCTCTTTAAACACCTTAAGTACTGTTATGAAATATAGAATAAAATCTCAAAAGAAAATAAAATCAGCTTAACTCAACCTAATTTTACAGTATATATCTATACAAAGAGTTAAGCAATAAAACAATTGGCAATGGAAATTCCAAGAGATTGAGTATATTTTACAAAGTCTAATTTACCCAGGGATACCTGGATGGGTCAGTTGGTTGAGCGTCCAACTTCAGCTCAGGTCATGATCTTGTGGTCCGTGTGTTTGAGCCCCATATGGGGCTCTGCACTGACAGCTCAGAGACTGGAGCCAACTTTGGATTCTGTGTCTCCCTCTCTCTCTGCCCCTCCCCTGCTCACGGTGTCTCTCTCTCTCTCAAAAATAAGCATTAAATAATTTTTAAGTCTAATTTACCCAGATGTTAAATAAATGTTCTCGTATATCTTCCTATTCTTTGTTTTGCATTCATTATTGAAAAATTTTTGTTTTTAGTAATATCTGTGGTCAATATAGGACTCGAACTCATGACTCTGAGATCATGAGTCAAATGCTCCACCAACTGAGCTAGTCAGGTCTCCTTGCATTATTTGTTCTTAATGTTGATATTAATGAACACATATTCATATATACATATACATATATACACACACACACACACACATATATATATAAACATAACTCCACATTACCAAAACCTAAATAAAGGCAAGAGTTATGCTAACAAGAGAAATTAATCATAAGCTGCTGTTGTGGGCTGAATTTTGTTCCTCCAAAATTTATGTTGAAACTCTATACCCCAGTACCTCAGAATGTTAATATATTAAACAATAAGGCCTTTCAAAAGGTAATTAAATTAAATTGTGACCCTTATGATAGGAACTAACCCAATAAGACGATCATCCTTAGGAGAAGAGATGGTTATGACACACACACACAGAGCCAGGGAAAACACCATGTGAGGACACATGGAGAAGGTAGCAAACCACAGAGAGAGGCCTCAGGAAAAAAAAAAATCAAACTTGTTGCCACTTTGACTTTGGATTTCCAGTCTTCAGAACTGTGAGAAAATAAATTTCTGTTTTTAAATCATCCCATTCTGTGGTACTTTGTTATGGCAACCCTAGCATACTAAGACAGTCATCACTTAGCACCAAATCCTTTCAGCCTAGAGCCATATCCAAAGTAACTATATTTTAGATTTACAGTGAATCATTATTTTATTTCACTGTAAACTAATCAGTTAGCTTTTAGTAATCTGATTAATGGCTTGACAACAGATATTTTATTAAGTCTCTCACCAAACAACAACCAAAAATGTCAGTGTGCTGGAATAATTCTCAACATGCATCCTTGTCTTAAAACACCATTTAATCCAGAACAAATTACTGAGATTCTAAATTGACCTTTCATAAATGCTGGTGATTCATTCTTATATATAGATATTATACTGTGAATTAAAGCAACAATTGTTAGTATCCTTGTAATATCATTGTGATATTCAATGCAAAGAGATCCTCTCTTTACTCCCTTTTGGTAACAAGTATGTTCTTGAAGAAAAGAATTTATTGGGGGGAAAAAATGTTCTGTCACTGTTTACAAGGCAGACAGATATGTAGGGATTATCAATGCCAGCAAATCTCACATTCATTAAAACTAAGTTGAAAAGTAGCAGTTGGGGGTTTACAATAGTCTAAATCATCCAATTTGCATCACCAATATATCCTCACATCTTTTACATTGGAATTATTGTTGTTTAAGCATCTTACACAAATGAAAGCATTGAAAACCAACGATGAACACAATCTTATCATCAGTATCATCCCATCCCATGACTAGTAATGATTTTTATAGAAGCTTGTCAAAATAATTATGTGTTGGATTTTGATAGCTCTTCAGTTTTAAGGGAGGTTTAATGTATATATTTCTTACTTTGTTATCATTTGTTATTGTATCACTATAATTAGTTTGTGGACATTTGCTACCAAAGTGTGCTCCTTTAGACAGAGCTGCTAAAGTTGCTACTACTCATTGTAAAATCGAGCAAGAGGTGGCTCAACCTTTCATGTGAAATGGTAATTAGAGGTTGTTATTACAAACCTAGCACACAAAAAGATGTATCAAAATTCTAACTTTGAATATGTACAAAACTTCACTTCTCCAGAGGAAGAATTATGGAGCTAATATGAAATGAATCATTATGTGTAATTTTGGCTTGTGCAGCAGGCTTTGCCTCATGCAATTTCTACTTAGTCTATCAGAGATAAATCCGTATTTACAACTTCCTACCATTTTGAATATTTATTCTCTTATTTTCATCTTCTCACTGTGTTATAATAGTAGCTTTAAATATGCTCTTTCTACTTGCAGTAAAAAACAACAATAAACAAAACAAAAAACACCTCACATGAGTGATAAGCTAAAAGTATTTGAATTTTAACATGTATATAAAGATATATGAGTAGATTCATCTTTTGAGTATGATGCTCAGTCAGATTAAAGGTACCATAACAGTTGGAGGAGGCAAGATTAAACGGTATAAATATAGAATGGGAAAAGTAATATGCTTTACTAGCTATAGTCTTGTTGGAGCTATTGATTCAAAAAAAGCAAAAATAAATGTTATTTTTACTAAATGTGTGACAGGGTTTAAAGATATTAGCTTTCAAAATTATTTACTGTATCTTAAAAAAATGGATGGCAATTTTTTTAGGGAAAGAAATAATTTGAAACAGAGCTTGGGGAGGAGCCAAGATGGCGGAGAGGAAGGGAGCTCTGTAAACTTCGTCTGCTCCATCTATTGAACTGAGAAGGACATTACTCTCATCTGCAAGAGTGGAAGGAAAAAATACAAACTCCAGAAAGAAGACAACCTCAAAGCTGCCTGAGTTAGTGAGTCCACTCTCTTCCACTGGGGAGATTGGAAAACAGGCCAGCCCAAGAAGGACAGGGGAGATGGGAGCCCCAGCCCAAAGCAAGGAAAGCATGTGGAGCCCCTGAGAGACAAAGGGAAGAGAAAGAGAAACTGAACACGCTGATAGTACTTACTGTCTCTAGAGAAGAGATAAAGAATTTAACCCTGGATGGAGATAAAAACACTCACCCCATATAAAACCGCTGAGCTTGGGGAGAGAAACCTATCCTATTATAGGTGGCGAATTCTTCCTTGGGCTCTGTGACATCTGCATCGACCCAGGAAGGCACGGGGGCAGGGGGGGGGAACCCAGCCCCTCCCCCAGCATGATCTCAGCTGGGAGGCAGGTGGCGGCCCTTGGGCGCCTCTAGCAGCCTCAGCAGGAATTCCAGGTGGCACCAGCTAAAACGACCCCTACCCCTACACCATCCCTGCATGGATTTGGCTACAGGAGCACACTTCTCCTCCAGCAGAGGCAGCATGAATCCCAACCAGCGCCAAGAGATACTGCTCCCTCCCCCGCTACGAGATCCCATCTAAGAAGCTGGCCCCCAAAATGAATGCATTTCATCTGTGGTTGCATTAAAGTGCATGGACTAGGATTCTGAAGTGAGGCTCACCCGCGGCACAAGGAGATCAGACTCCTAAGAGTGGCTTGCAGTGCTTAGTTGGAGCAGAGCTTGGGGCTCTGACATTCTACTCTCTGCAACTACCAAGATGGTGCCTCCATGAGCAGCGCCCCCCCCCCCAACCTACGTACACCAAATCATGCCTATCTGCTAGGGGGAGCTCCTGCTTTTTTGTATTTATTATTATTATTACCTTTTTTACTTTCTTTCATTTTTTAAATTTTTACTCTTTATTTTCCTTTTTCCTTTCTACCTCTTTTTTTTTTCTCTTGCCATCCAGATATATTCTCCCTTATCTCATCCTTATCTCTTCCATCAACTGGTTATATGCTTTAGACTGTCCATTGTCCTTTGTTGTCTCTGCCCTCTTCTCTTCTTGTCTTCTCTTTCCTCTCGTTTCCTTTCCTTTTTTCCTTTTCACCTTTTGCTTGTTTCTTTGATTTGCCTGTACATTCACATGCTTTTGTTCCCTGTGTGTTCGTCAGTCTGTTTTCCTTTTCAGGGCTACCCCAAGAAATAAGCCAAAGTTTGCATGATGTTCAGTCCCAAATATCACTGAGTAGGGAAATAAAATAATCAAAGGCACAACCAGAGAAACTGAGAGACACCATTAAAAGAAGACTTCCTGAAATGACAGGCCCTGGACAGTCAATAAGCCTCCTTTATAGAGCAATACTAACAGGTGCACAGTACACAATGAGCTTTTAAAACTGACAAGAGACAGAAAGCTAGCCAAAATGACAAAACGAAAGAACTGTCCCCTAAAGAAACTCTAGGAAGAAGTCACAGCCACAGAAGTGTTCAAAAAAGATCTAAGCAACATAACTGAGCAAGAATTTAGAACAGCTGTCATAAAATTAATCGCTGGGCTTGAAAAAAGCATCAGAGAAGCTACTGATACAATGACTAGGGATGTTCAAAATAGCTGTGACGAGTTAAAAAAGGCTATAGATGAGGTGAATAATTAAATGGGGCAGCCACCTCACCAATTGAAGAGGCAAAGAGAAGAATAGGTGAATTAGAAGACAGTTATAGCAAAAGGGGAAGCTGAGAAAAAAAGAGAGAAATTGATCCTACTGGATCAATAAGGAATAATTCGAGACCTGAGTGACACAATCAAACGGAACAATATCCGTATCAGGAATTCCTGATGAAGAAGAAAGAGAAAAAGGACCTGAAGGGGTCCTAGATCAAACAGTAACTGAGAATTTCCCGAATCTGGGGAAAGAAATAGACATTCAAATTCAAGAGGCACAAAGAACCCCCTCAAGACGTAATTTGAATTGGCCTTTGGCACAGCATATCATAGTGAAACTGGCAAAACATAAAAATAAAGAGATAATTCTGAAAACAGCTAGGGATAAAAGAGCCCTAACATACAAAGGGAAACCTATCAGAGTGGTTACACACCTATCTAATGAAACTCGGAAGACCAGGAAGGAATGGCAGGAAATCCTCAATGTGATGAACATGAAAAATATACAGCCATGAATCCTTTATCCAGCAAGCCTGTCATTCAAAATAGAAGGGGAGATAAAAGTATTCCCAAATAAAGAAAAATGGAGAGAATTCATCACCACCAAACTAGCTCTACAAGAAATCCTAAAGGGGACTCTATGAGGGAAAATGTCACAAAGAATACAAGGTACCAGAGACACCACTACAAACAAACTCTACGGAGAACACAATGACTCTAAACCCACATTTTTCAATAATTACATTGAATATAAATGGACTGAATGCTCCAGCCAAATGACACGGTAGAAGAATGGCTTAAAAAAAAACAAAATCCATCTATTTGCTGCCTACAAGAGACTCATTTTAGACCTGAAGACATCTTCAGGTTGAAAGTAAAGAGATGGAGAAATATCTATCATATGACTGGAAGCCAAAAAAGCTGGAGTAGCCATACTTATATCAGACAAACTGGACTTTAAAGTAAAGGCAGTAACAGGAGATGAAGAAGGACATTATATAATAATCACAGGATCTCTCCATCAGGAAGAGCTAACAATTGTAAACATCTATGTGCTGAATTTGGGAGCACCCAAATACATAAAACAATTAATCACAAAGAGAAACTATCTTATTGATAAGAACGTGCTAATTGCAGGGGACATTAATACTCCACTGACAGCAATGGATAGAGCAGCCAGATAGAAAACTCACTAAAGAAACAATGGACCTGAACGACACATTGGAACAGATGAATTTGATAGATTTAGAACTATGCATCCTGAAGTTAGGAAATTCACCTTCTCGAGCTCACATGGCACTTTCTCCAAGATAGATCACATCCTGGGGAATAAAGCAGCCCTCCCTAAATATAAAAAAAAAATTGAGATCATACTATGCACACTTTTAGATCACAATGCTATGAAACTTGAAATTAACTACAGGAAAAAATCTGGAAAACCTCCAAAAATGTGGAGGTTAAGAACCACCCAACTAAAAAATGATTGGGCTAACCAGACAATTAGAGAAGAAATTAAAAAAGATATGGAAACAAATGAAAATGAAAATACAACAATCCAAAATCTCTGGGACGCAGCAAAGGCAGTCTTAAGAGGAAAGTATATTGCAATCCAGGCCTATTTCAAGAACTAGAAAAAGCGCAAATTCAAAATCTAACAGGGCACCTAACAAAAGTAGAAGGGGAGCAGCAAGAGCACCCCAAACCCAGCAGAAGAAGGGAAATAATAAAGATCAGGTCAGAAATAAACAATATAGAATCAAAAAAAAACAGTTGAGCAAATCAATGAAACCAAGAGTTATTTTTTTGAAAAAATCAATAAACCACCAGCCAACCTCCTTAGAAAGATAAGAGAGATCACCCAGAGAGACAAAATAATGAATGAAAATGGATCTATTACACCCTATCCCTTAGGAATACAAGCAATCATTAGAGATTATTATGAAAAACTATATGCCAACAAACTGGACAATTTAGGAGAAATGGACAAATTCCTAAACATACATGCACTACCAAAATTCAAATGAGAAGAGATAGAAAATATGAACAGACTGATAACCAGTGAAGAAATCAAATCTGTTATCAAAAATCTCCCAATGAATAAGAGTCCAGGGCCAGATGGCTTCCAGGGGAATTCTACCACACATTTAAAGCAGAGCTCATACCCATTCTTCTCAAACTATTCCAAAACATAGAAATAGAGGGAAACTTCCAAACTCATTCTACGAAGCCAGCATCACCTTGATACCCAAACCAGAAAGAGACCCAGCCAAAAAAGAGAACTACAGACCAATATCCTTAATGAATACAGATGCAAAAATACTCAACAAGATTCTAGCAAATCAAATTCAACAGCATATAAAAAGAATTATCCATTATGATCAAGGGGGATTCATTCCTGGGTTACAGGGCTGGTTCAATATTCGCAAATCCATCAATGTGATCCATCACATTAACAAAAGAAAAGATAAAAAACATATGATCCTATCGATAGATGCAGAAAAAGCATTTGACGAAATACAGCACCCTTTCTGAATGAAAACCCTTGAGAAAGTCGGAATAGAAGGAACTTACCTAAACATTATAAAAACAGTTTATGAAAAGCCCAGAGCTAATATCATCCTCAATGGGGAAAAATTGAGAGCTTTCCCCGAGATCAGGAACATGACAGGGGTGTCCACTCTCACCACTGTTGTTTAACATAGTGCTGGAAGTACTAGCATCAGCAATCAGACAACAAAAGGAAATAAAAGGCATCAGAATGGGCAAAGAAGTCAAACTTTCACTCTTCGCAGATGACATGATACTCTACATGGAAAACCCAATCAATTCCACCAGAAGGCTTCTAGAACTGATCAATGAATTCAGTAAAGTTGCAGGAAACAAAATCAATGTACAGAAATCGGTTGCATTTCTATACACCAATAATGAAGCAACAGAAAGAGAAATCAAGAAACGGATCCCATTCACAGTTGCACGAAAAACCATAAAACACCTAGGAATAAACCTAACCAAGGATGTAAAAGACCTATACAATAAAAACTAGAGAAAACTTATAAAAGAAATTAAAGAAGACACCAAGAAGTGGAAAAATATTGCATGCTCATGGATTAGAGGAATAAACATTGTGAAAATATCATTATTATTCAAAGCAATCTACACATTCAATGCAATCCCCATCAAAATTGCACCAGCGTTCTTCTCAAAGCTATAACAACCTATCTTCAAATTCATATGGAATCACACAGGATCCCGAATAGCCAAAGTAATACTGAAAAGGAAAACCAAAACGGGAGGCATCACAATCCCAGACGTTAGCCTCTACTACAAAGCTGTCATCATCAAGACAGTATGGTATTGGCACAAAAACGGACACATAGACCAATGGAATAGAATAGAGAACCCAGAACTGGGCCCACAAATGTACGGCCAATTAATTTTTGACAAAGCAGGAAAGAGTATCCGATGGAAAAAGACTGCCTCTTTAGCAGGTGGTGCTGGGAGAACTGGACAGCAACATGCAGAAGAATGAAACTAGACCACTTTCTTACACCGTACACAAAAATAAGATCAAAATGGCTGAAGGACCTGAATGTGAGACAGAAAACCATCAAAACCCTCGAGGAGAAAGTAGGAAAAAACCTCCTAGACCTCCACCACAGCAATTTCCTACTCAACACATCCCCAAAGGCAAGGGAAATCAAAGCAAAACTGAACTCTTGGGACTTCATCAAGATAAAAAGCTTCTGCACTGCAAAGGGAACAATCAAGAAAACGAATAGGCAACCGACAGAATGGGAAAAGATAGTTGCAAATGACATATCAGATAAAGGGCTAGTATCTAAAATATATAAGGAACTCACCCAACTCCACACCCACAAAACAAATAACCCAGTGAAGAAATGGGCAGAAGACATAAACAGACACTTCTCCAAAGAGGACATCCAGATGGCACATGAAACGATCCTCAGCATCACTCATCATCAGGGAAACACAAATCAAAACCACACTGAGATACCACCTCATGCCAGTCAGAGTGGCTAAAATGAACAAATCAAGAAACTATAGATGCTGGCCAGGATGTGGAAAAACGGGCCCCCTTTTACACTGTTGGTGGGAATGTAAACTGGTGCAGCTGCTCTGGAAAACAGTACGGGGGTTCCTAAAAAAATATATCAGTAGAACTCCCCTATGACCCAGCAATAGCACTCTAGGGATTTACCCAAGGGATACAGAAATGCTGATGCATAGGAGCACATGTACCCCACTGTTCATAGTGACATTTTCTTCAATAGCCAAACCATGGAAAGAGCCTAAATGCCCATCACCTGATGAATGGATCAAGAAGATATGGTATATATATATATAATGGAGTACTACATGGCAATGAGAATGAAATATGGCCATTTGTAGCAAAGTGGATGGACCTTGAGGGTGTCATGCTAAGCAAAATAAGTCAGGTGGAAAAGGACAGATACCACATGTTTGCACTCACAGGTCTAACAGGAGAAACCTAACAGAGGATCATAGGGAGGGGAAGGAGGGAAATAGAGTTGGCAGGAGAGAGGGACACAAATCTTGAGAGACTACTGAATACTGAAAATGAACCGAGGGCTGAAGGGGAAGAGGAGGGGGTAAAAGGGGTGGTGGTAATGGAGGAGGGCACTTATGGGGAAGAGCACTGGGTGTTTTATGGAAACCAATTTGACGATAAACTATTGAAAAATAAAAAAATAAAAATAAAAAGGTACCATAACAACTAGTCCAAACTGATCATCTCATTGCATAAAGCTACTTTTACTGTTAATGAAATACTTCAGGTATAATTGACCTTTGTATACTGAAACACTATTACCCTTCAAAGAGAGCTATAAAAATAACTACAGATAGCATTATTTGTTCTAAATGTGAAAGATACACTATATCATACTATCTATTATATACTGATTTAAAGATACCTGCACTATCTTCCTGGAAAAGAGTTTACATACTGACAAAAACTAACAGCAAATATCTATGTTCAAGGCAAGAAAATAATTGATGACGAACCTACTTGAATGAAGCTCAACTTATCTTCAAAATAGGAATAATTAACTCGTTTAATTACCCTCAAAACACCAGGGATTAACATTCCCAAGGCCCAAAAACGAATATGTGCTTTGAATCCCACTCCTCTTTTGTTTATTTATCTGGGCTCCATCCTGCTTAAATATAAAGGATTTCAGAGGTTTTGTGAGAGCTGTAATAAAAAGCAAAAGATCATCAAGATGACACGTTGGAAAAAACTAGGATAAAGTGCTCTCTGACCTTACTTGGTTATGTCTGGCACTTTATTGTCTTTTGTGTCCCAGAGGCTATATTAGCTGTCTATTTGTGTGTGTGTGTGTGTGTGTGTGTGTGTGTGTACATGCACATGAGCACACATATCCACATTTATTAGCATACACTAAAGAAAGAACAACCAGAGGAAGATAACTTTATACCTGGCATATATAGCATCCAGGCCTACAGGATGTAGTCCTTGCATCTAAGTACACTTTCACTGCATCAAAGGTACATCAGAGTAAGCTTGTAGGTTTGCATTTGATACAAGGAAAATACAAGTGTTGAATGTTGAATATTCTGGCAAGAATGAAGCAAACCATCCCCTTATTTTGTCTTCAAAGATATTCTTTAGAGACTCCTTTTATGGTTGAAGGTTTTTTCAACATTTTACAATTAGCAATTTGGCAGTGCTAGTTTGGGGCGTACGGGGAGGGTTTGTTAGCCAAGAGTTAAGCTGAAGCACAGACTTCAGAGACTTGTAGATTTCAGGAAATAGATCCTTCACCTATGTTCGTTTCTTTTCCATTCTCCAACTTTTTTCCTTTTGGATGGCTTTGATGGGCGCACGGAGCCAAAATCATACAAAGGGTAGATAAATGAAAGCATTCTGTGTATAATCTGAGGAGTTCTCTGATCTGGAAAAGAATCTCAACTATTTCCAGGAGAAAATAGAGATGCAAGTCCAAGTTTTGGTTAAAAAAGATTTAGACCAAAAGACCATAAAAAGATTATTACCCTATGCAGATAATCAAGTGTTGCTAATTCATCCCCTTGGCCTTACTAGTTTTAGGGACAGATTGCTCATCAGCCAATGTGACAGAGATAGTCAGGACTGACAGTGGTAGGAATAAATGAGCAGGTAAGGTGATTATTTATTAGAGAGAGTGGGCTTAGTGTTGTGTAGCCTACAGCCTGCTGAGATTCGGTAAGGAGTTAGGAGTACAGGACACAGACCTCTTGCTTCCTGTGCACAATCTCTAACCAATATAGCCTCTTTTTGCCCCTTTGGGATACTGTAGTATTTCTGGCCTCTCTCTTTATGTGTCTCTCTTGCAAAGGCTCAAGACAACTGCGATCAGGGAGGTCCATAGGTTCTTTTACTACTTAGTCATGTGAGATGAAAAGCCAAAGGCATGTGTTACCCTAGTGAATACCACTGTGCCTTCTGTAGTTCACAAGAAGAAGAGCCTCTCCCAAATGTGATTGAGAGGATGAATGCACTTGGGTTCATTCAGAAATACAGTAAAACCAGTGAACAGTCCATAGTTTCTGGTACCATGAAAGCAAAAGAAAAACTTTGGCTCTCACCCAGGAAATGTTTCAGTGCCAGCCCTAGGAAACTGGGCTGGCCAAAGTGTTATATGAGTGTTACCACTAACACGTGGAGTGTCTGCTTATAACCTCCTTTCCTACTCTCACTCCCTTAGGCATTCCAGTATGCCGAAGCCTGAGAGCCTGATTCCAGTACAGGAATAAAAGTCCCCTCTATTCTTCTGGAATACGCACAGAGTCAGTACTCCTTAGATGAAAAACTGGAGGTGGAGAGTAGACACTGGTCCATTGCGCTGCTCTCCCGGTAATGCAAAATGCCTCCTAGCTAATGGCTTAAATCATTCTAATAAAGCTTTTCATCAACCCTTTGTTTCTACCTTGTTTTGAAAAGATTATTCACAAATGACTTATTTTCATCACTGAGTTTGATCCCTATATCTTAGTATCCTTTGTTTTCTCTTTCCATGTAATTCATAGAAATAATAATGTAAGAAAACAGTAATAGCTAGTATTTATGCAGTATTTGTTATAGTCCAGGCAATGTGCTAAGTGTTTTATACATATAAATGCCTCTAAGTCATACAACAGTCACTATGGAGTAGATTCATGTATTTCTATTTTATATAATGAAAGTTAGGTCTGGTGGACTGCCCCCACAGTGACAATTTTGGTATTTTTTGATCAATACAAGTGCCATTGGAATTACCTTCAGTTTAAATAAACCTTACCTTCCTGATTACAGGTTCCTGACCTTCCTTTTCCTAAAAAAAAATTGCAATGGTAAATTCTTTGTCCCCTTGAGATATAAATCTTCCACCATCCTCTTGCCAGTTTTACAACTCAAGGGTGTTCGAAGACCTGGGAGCTATTCTTCTGAAATGTTATCATCAAGAGAGATAGGATCCCATCTCCAAGTCTCTGTAAGAAGGCAGGGGCCCACCTTCATAAACAACAATGAGCAAACACATATGGCCTGACCACCCTGAGCAATCCCCTTAGAATAAGTACTCCAGTACTCATTCTAGGAGTTCAGCCAGCCTTTAAACACTTCCCACCGGTTTCAGCAGAGTTGAATCTAATCTTTCTCTCCTATTGCCACAGTCTTGACTCTTAATGCAGTAGTACTGAGTAAAGTCTTCCTTGCCAATTTAGCTGTGTACAGTGTAATTTTTCTTTGACAGTTTCAAATTTATTTTCAGCTTCCTATAAACATTTTACACAATCTTTCTTCTCCTATTTGATTCTCAGAACCAAGTGTTTGCCTTACAGTTATAACTTTCTAGAAATTAAATATGTGTTTCTCACCATCGTTTTTTCTGCCCATTCCAGGAGGTCAGTTTGAACAGCCCTTCATTTTTGCCTATGTCCCTAGCAGTCTTTTCCACGTTTTCTTTACAAAATCACTTCGACCAACTACACAGAATGTAATTTTGCTCAATGTACTGCTCGTCAGTCTTTGTTTCTCCTCTTTTATTTCCTCCTAAAATTTTCCTCCCTCCATGGCCACTTAATCTTTCCTCTCTCTTCGTAAATGTAGTTTCCATATTCGTAGCCAGGCAAATCTAATTTTTATTCTGAAATTATCAACATGAAATAGACAAAAGGAACAAAAACTGTTTCAAAGCAGGAATTTCCTCAAGCTTTACATTGCATAAAAATCCAAGCTCTTAACTGCATTTACTTTTCCTATTTCAGAATAATTTTTGAGGATGAAATCTCCAGAAATATTCATGGAGAAAGCAGATAAAGAGAGTTAATGTGTGTTCAACAAGTGGGAGAGAGGGATGGGCAAAGGATGCCCTATCACCACGATGGCAGCAGCCTTGCCGACAATGGCAGGGGGTAGACAAGCTGCTTACCCTTTCCTCCCATGATGGATGTATCCTGTAAACACCTTGTCTTCCTAAGAGAATTCTTGGTATTCACGACATTATTAATAATAATAATAGATTTAAGAAACCGATGAGTCCCCTGCTTCCTCCACATGAGAACAAAGCAGTCCTAATTATCTAGCACTAGGAAGTCGGTGCCAGGGTGGATTTATTTCCCTTCCAAACTAGCATATAGCATCACAATTGATTTTCTTTTTCCAATTCTAATTTTCCAGACCTATTAAAATGACTCTAAACTAAACTGCTTTGAAAGAAATAATATTGGCTTTCTCCCATTATTCCTTTCTTTTCTCCCTTGTCTCCTTTCTACTAAATCAAATTAATCTGCTTTAAAAATAGAAAAGATAAGTGATTATATAATCTTCTAAGGGAGGCAGGAAGCTGTGGGACATAAGGCACAAATGAAATGCTCGCACATCAGGCATATTTAGAGAATACGCATGTCAATCTAGGTCTTTAGTGGCCCGGTACCGTGGGGACGCAGCAAACAGAGGCTGGGAGGCTCTCCCCACCTAAAGCCCTCAGTGACGTAAAGTGCCTTCTGAGGGGAAGGAAATGCTTCCACAAGCCCAGAGAATATATTCAGATGCCACTCTGAGCTCATGTAGTTCAGAATTCCAGCCTGGGGGCACTAATAGCCCCTGTGACTTAATTCTGACACAGGAGAGAAAAAGGGCCAGCCGGCACCGTCATTGTGGCTTTAAACCTTATTGGAGTCTTGCTTTTAACTTTTATGGGGAAAAATGTACACAACTCAAGGAGAAAGCAATCTCATCATTTCAGGTAAACAGTGAAGCTTTACTGTAACCGAAGTAGGGGCCCCTCAGCCCCCAAGTCCATTCCTGAAAACTCGAGCTTCCGTCGTGCCCTTCCTGAAAAGACCAGACTTTGTCCGGAGAAAAGTCACCTGAGGGGAAGGATGATATTTTGGGTAAACAGAGTTATTTTCAGAAGCTACCAGCATTTGCTTTTCTAAACTATTAGGAGATAGAAGGAAGAGAAATTTTTTAAATGCATATACATATATACATGTTTTAGAATCTAATTTGGGGTCACAGCTGTAATCGCGAAAGCTTCAGATTGTGTGTCATGCTGGAATAATGTCGTGTTAGGGAATGTAAGCATTCAGCATTACTTCACGCCTCATTGCATCCTAAGTGCGATGCTATTTCAATACAACACCTACCACTTTTAGGTCTTTATGCTTAAGTATGTCTTGCTGGATGAAATCAAGCTACAAATTGGATGAAATTGGGTCCTCCTGGTGGATTCTACTGCTACAGGCTCCCAAACCCAATTGTTTTCTAAGTCCAATTCCATGAATTCAGATTTCAAATTATCATGATTTCCTGCACTGAAAAATAAATACAAAAGATCAACTTGCTGCAGAGACGAAAAGCAGTTGTTTTGTTTGTTTGGGGTTTTTTTTTGGCCACAAAAATAAAGTGAACTTTTGTTCACACAGTCTCAGAAACAGAGCAAGAAGTACTAGAGAAAACATAATTCAGAGAAATTTGAGACATAATCTATCCATCACTTAAGCCAAAAAGGTCCCTCGTTCAAATGATTCTATCCAAAATACTTCACAGAAAAACTGCTCTGTGTTCAGTTTCCTTTGATCCTTGTATGGCAGCTCAAGTCACTCCACTGCCAGCCACATTTGTGGTTACAACAAATTTACCTGTTTTTAGAGACAATACTCAGATAACAGTGTCCTTCCACTTGGCAGTTAAAGATGAATTTGAAAAGATGACCGTGTCTTTTAAGCCTAACCATTCCACCTTTGGAGGATTTATGTGTCCCTAAATTGCACAAAGCATGGTGAGATGGGATACAGATTTTTAGTGTAGCAAAGAGAATTAAAATTAAACCTAACTGGAAGGGAATCTTGGTTTCAAACGGCAATTATTACTACTGATTTTGAAGATGCTTAAATTAATTCTCCCGAATCCTTTTCACTGTAGAAACAAAAGGGTCTTCAAAACAGTGGTATATTTTGGCTAGAAATTCTTTTGGAGGATAATGCCAATAAAAAAATTGCTAAAAACAGTGACAAGTTTTTATTCTCCACACACATTTCAATTATGCTAAGGGATGGCTATATTTTTAAAAGAAAAAATAGCTAACTGAGGGAAAATATTGTACTATCCAAGGGTGGGTATTTTAATAACTTATACAAACTAGGCTTGATTCTAGTTATCAAAAATAATTCAATTTGCCAATAGCTACCTTAAGGGAAAATATAGGCTGAAATATAGCATTATAACTGGATGCCTTTGTTTTTGTTTTCCGTGGAAGACAAAGTATACTGATAACGTAGTGGGCAAAAGCATTCTGGTGACTGACAGGAGCATTATGTAGAGATTATCCCGTCTCGGTCAGGCATTAGGATTCTGACATAGGCCTCAGCCCTTCTGGGAGAACGTAATAATTCAGACCATGTGATTTTGGGAAAACTAGACTGAATTAAACTAGAAGAAGCAGAATCATCACCACCAGATAAAGACAACTTATAAGTAAAAATACCACCTACTGTTTTGAAGAACTGAAGAAGTAAAATGGGAAGGAAAGCCACAGCTCTAAGTAGGCACTGACAAAACACATTCTCCCCTACCCCCGCCCCTAAAAGCAATCTGAGTTGATTTAGGGGATCATGGGGGTATTTATGATTCTTCCTTCTATGCACTTCTGACTTCTGGACACAGACTACGCCTAGCTGTCTAGCTTTTCTCCTTGATGTTTTTGGGTCCGTACTGCAGGGGCTGGTCCCATGCCTGTCTTCGCTGTCTTATACTTAACCTACTTCAGTCACTGCTGCAAGCCCTTTGCCTAGAATCCTCTGCAACTAAATGAAGCAATAAGTCTTGATGACTTTACTTAGTGATTTAATTTACTTGTCCAGATAACTAACATGGTCTGTTGACCCCTTATCCCCAACTCTCAAATCCCCTAAAAAACAACTTGGGAAAATTATAGACGTAAGAGGGAATCACAGTTTCGGGGGGGCAGGGGCGAGAGAAATGTGTCTATTTCTGTGGACAATTTGTTCATACACTCAACCCTCATTATTTGCTCGTGTATTCCATATTTGCGAATTTCCCTACCTGTTGAACTGTATTTGTAATCTCTCACATCAATACTTGCAGCCTGTACACAGTAATTTGCGGTCATGGATAAGGCAGTGAAATTTTTAAGTCGCGTGATGGGCTGAGATCAATAAGACCATATTCTGCCTTCCTGTTTCAGCTTTCATATTGTAAGCAAGTGTCCGTTTTGTAGTCTTTTTAGTGCCACTGTTTCCATATTTGTGTGTTTTTGTTGGTGATATCACAGTTTTAATATGGCCACTGAGTAGAGTGATAAAGTGCTTTCTGTCTAGCGTTCCTGTGTGCAGGCAGGCTGTAGTCTGCCGTATAGAGATCAGATATATTCAGGCATGAGACGCTGCTATCTATAATTAAATAATAAAAACAGTGCATGCCAAAATTTGTGAAATGCAACCAAAAGGAAAAAAAGGACACTGATTAAAAAGTAAATAGCTACAAATATGTACATATGGAAATTAGACTGAAACTAGTATTTCATAATTTTCAGGAAACTTTAAAACAGTGACATAGACATGCTTTGAATAAATGAAAAGAAATTATATTTTTTGACTAGGATAACTCAATTTTATAAAAATGTCAATCCTAATTAATATATAAATTCAGTGCAATCCCACTCATTTTTAGCTAGATGTTTTGATAAAGATACTTAAATTTACACAGAAAATAAATGCAACAAATCTCTCTTAGATAAACACACAAAAAAACGAAGGGATACTTTTCTAACCAAACATA
This sequence comes from Suricata suricatta, assembly GCF_006229205.1. Classification (NCBI taxonomy): domain Eukaryota; kingdom Metazoa; phylum Chordata; class Mammalia; order Carnivora; family Herpestidae; genus Suricata; species Suricata suricatta. The sequence goes on from NC_043705.1 coordinate 64,527,974, forward strand.
TGATATATGATATATGATAGATTGAGGGAAGATATCTGCAATGTTTAAAAACATTAAATTTTTTAAAAGAATTCCCTTAAGCCAGGGGTACCTGTGTGGCTCAGTTGGTTGAATATCTGAATTTGGCTCAGGTCATAATCTCATGATTCGGGAATTCTAAGCCCTGCATCAGGCCTGCTGATCTAAGCGTGGAGCCCACTTTAAATCCTCCGTTCCCCTCTCTCTTTGCCCCTCTCCTGTGTGCTCTCTCGTTCTCTGTCAAAAATAAATAAAGTATTTAAAAAAGTCAGACTCTTGGGGAGCCTGGGTGGCTCAGTCGGTTTAGCGTCCAACTTCGGCTCAGGTCATGATCTCACGGTTTGTGGGTCCGAGCCCTGTGTTGGGCTCTGTGCTGACAGCTAGCTCAGAGCCTGGAGCCTGTTTTCAGATTCTGTGTCTCCCTCTCTCTCTGATCCTCTGTCGCTCATGTTGTCTGTCTGTCTGTCTCTTTCTCTCTCTCTCTCTCTCTCCCTCTCTCAAAAAATAAATAAAACATTTTTAAAAAAAGACTCTTAAAAAATTTCTTTAACCTAACCAGAAAAAAAGGTAGGAACTCCAGTAAAAAAAATATAAAGGAAATGAATCAGCAATCTAAAGAGAGAAACTCAAAGCAAAAACACTAACAAACATAGGAAAATGCTCAAATTCATTAGCAACTAGAAAATGTAAATTAAAACAAATATATCAACAAGCTATTTCTTTCAGACCAGTAAAAATTAGAAACCTAGAAAGCACCAAATGTAGGTGAGAATGTGAAAGCAGACTACTATAGTCATTGTAAAGAGTGATCTGACATTATTTAGTCAAATTCACTATATTCACATGCCTTGGTAGAGAATTCTCCAAATTTGTATACAAGGTTGAAGAAGGTCGTCACACTATTATCTGCTATTTTAGGGCTTTGGAGACAGTCCGCATATCCATCACTGGGAGGGCAGACAGTTTAATGTGGATGAATGTACACCCCAAAGCTCTTTGTACCAGTTAGGAGCAACAGGTTAAATATCTGCCTACCTATATGATCTTTTAAAAAACAGTACTAAGAAACGCATATGCAATGTCACACCCCTACATTAAAAATGCTGCAAGGCAGAACAATACACACTTGAAAAGACCAATGGTGACAAAGTCCTATGAACTGGAGGATATGATTCATTTGATCCTTTGCAACTGATTTACACATAATACTTTAAAAATTACATCAGAAACAATAACACCATGATAGACCTCTCTTCCCTGAAGATAGGGCATGTCAGTGAGCCAGAAAGTTCTTGATATAAGACCATGTGGTCAGAGAAAATCCCTCATTATGTTTCTCACAGATCAGACTCTAATGGAAGTATTTAGTTTTGAGGCTCTCTTTACACAGAACCTGTGTATGAATGTAAAGCACATCTTGTTTAAAGAGCTTAATGGCTGAGAGGACTGCACATCCCCTAATAGGAAGGACAGGGAGGTAACGTAGAACCATTTCACTTTGAAGCACAGAGCATGCTTCTCTCTCTCTTCAATGAACTTATGAGCTCTCTTCTAGAAGAGAGACAAGATTGCATATCACTTGAGGTCAGGGTGGTAAAAGCAACAGGTGTTCCCTACAAATAAGTAGATTTAGGATGAAAGCAAAAAGAAAATTTCTACCAGTGAGAGAAGTTCAAAATGGGCATCAATCAGAATGAGTTCCTTGTCTGGCATTTTTTCAAGCAAAAGGTAGACATCGCTTGTCAGGAATGCAGAGAGATTCCCTCCTTTGAAGGGAATGCAAAGGAGCCTGTAATGTCCTTTCTAGCTTTTGAAATTTTGTAAATCTGAAGAACTTGAAAGGCTCAGTGAAAAAAATTAAATTTTAAGCAGTTGGTTTTCTCTTGCTCATTTTGGATCAAGCAATGACTCATGGCTAAATAAGCTTTTGAATTTTTTGAAAACTGAGAGTAGTTGGATGGTTTTCTTTCTGGATTATTTCTAATTATGGTGGGTCATCCTTTTTCAACAATTCCAGTGAAGTTAGTAATGAGAAACTTCGATGGCTCCAAGTATTTACTCATACAACAATCTATCTTCATACCTATAATCAGAAGGTCCCCACAGCCATGATCCAGCACCACAGGCATCCACTGTGGTCCATCGGGTAGGGAAGAACAACCCTAGAGTGTGAAATATTTACAGGTGGAAACTCCCAATAGCATCCTTAATTCTGGTTTCCATAAAAGTAGCCTTGAATCTTATACAATGAGTTCCCTCAGAAACAGTTTCACTACTTGCCTCACTGGCATTTGAACTATCGCAATAGTATATTGGCACACTGTGCCTGAATGACAAGTTTAGTTCATTTTTTCCCTTCTAAGTATTGCTCCCATTTTATCTTTCCTTCCCTCAAACAAATTCAAACTGTGCCTTACTGTAGGTAAAGCACTGTTGGAAATAATCATAATAGGACTGAAAAAGCCAAAGTATAAAACTTGATTTTCAAAAGAAAAAAACAGTGAACTTTATGTCTCAATCCTATATCCTCCCTAGAAAATATGCTAAACAATTTTTATTTAATATTAATGTGATTCTCTAGTGAAAATACAACTCAAGACTGGAGACATACTTTCTTCGTTTACTGGCCATTCAAAAACAGTGGATTACACTTAGCTCTTTTTCACTGCAGGTATAACATTGTTCATCACATAATGGCACTTCCCACTTTCCAACTTTAATGAAAGGATCAGAAACCTATCTGCTAAGGATTATGAAAAGAAAAAAATAATGATATCGCTAAAACCAGATTCATAATATTATATGCCTAAGTTATGTGTGTATTGGTGAACTCAAGATGCTCTAGTAGGTAACCCACAGAAAACTTTGATGTTTGGGTCAGCAAACAGTAGATCTCAGTAATAGATCGTATTAAGTATGATTGGAACATAACCATGCCCATTTGTTTGTGTACTGTCATTTTTTGGAACTATGAAGTTATTGAGTAGTTATACCTGTGACTATATGGTCTGTAAAGCCTAACATATTTAATATCTTGCCCTTGCAGAAAACACTGTCAACCTGTGTGCTGTAAATTCTCTGAAGTTCTGTGAAGCAAACTTTGAGATTCTGAGTGCATCTGCGGATAATGAATCTGAGTAAATACAGGTGCCACAAAGCCTGCTGGAGAAGAAAGTCAACACAGCAGGACAGGGAACTCATCTAGAGGAAAAGTATTAATTAGGATTTGATTAACTGATTCATTCAACATACATGTTTCAAAGGTCTACTATGTACTAGTCACCTCACCAGGCCCTGGGGACACAAATGAGAAACAAAAAAGATGTAATTCTTATCCTCCTAGAACCTAGTAAAGAATTCCCGTATTATATCAATTTTGAAATACATATGCAACTGCTAACTGTAATGAGTGCTATTACTTACCACAGGGTGATGTGAGAAATAAAAGCTAACAAGTTTAAGTTAAGTGCCTTTATTTTTCCTGAATTCGTTTCTCCCTCCTGGTCATGGTGACCTTCTTTCTTTAGGGCACTATGTCTCTCCAATCTCAAGTGCGAATTCTGGAGAGATTTGCAAGATCACCCTTCTCCTCTCCACAGAGTTGGAAACGTGACGTCAGTCTGGTTAAATGGACTGGTTCCCATGTTCGCAGATACAGTGGTTGGTACAGGAAGTTTATGACTCAAACCTAACCAATCACAACCCTTCCTCAGTATTTGTTTATAGCAAAGGAGGGAAGTTATCTTTCTTCTTTCCTCTTTAGTCCTAATGCAGTAAGGATGTGAGCCCAAAGCCACAAGAGGTCTTATTCTTTCATGTGAACTTGTAGAAAGACATGGATAGACAGAACATATATACATATATTAGAGAGAGACAGAAAGAGAGGGCGACAGAGAGGGTAAACATATTGCTTTTGAGATCCTGGATTCAATTGTCTTCGCGGCAAAGATAACCCACAAATAATCAGAAAAGTTGATTTCACATGCAAGAACTCAGAATAAGCTTGCCCAGATGCTCATAAAAATGGAGCAGTTGATCTAAGATTGATGATATTTTGAAAGTAAGAAAAAGGACAAAGAGCTGATGAGGGTATATGCCAAGAGTAACTAAAAACAAGGACAATGTATGTGTGTTTATATATCGGGGGATAGGTATCAGGTATAGGTATGTAAGAAAAAGAGAAGGGAAGTGAAATGTAATAAAAATTCAAGTAGTAGTTAAGTGGAACTGCCTTTTGACAGGACAAAGTCAAATATCATTTAGAAATTAAAAATCCTACGTATACAAGTGGGTATTTATTGCTGTGCACCCTTAGATCCTGGGACCCCTCACTGTTTTATTTTCCTTATACTTTTTTAACAGTTTTCCAGTCTTCTTTGCAAACTAAGTCTCTTGTATGCAACCACTTAATGTTGAAATTCCTCAGACTGGGCCCCAAGTCCCCTTCTCCCAGGCAGTAAACTTGTCCCTATCTACTATGTTCAGTGCCATCAGTATACTAAGAACTGCAAAACTCATACCTTTATTTCAGAGTACTCTCCCAAATTCCAGGCACATATATGCATCACCCTATCAACATTTTCTCTTGCAGGTCATGAATGAACTTCAAACGTAGTTCCTCATAATCTAGTAAATGGCACCACTATGGTTTATGCCACGAAGCTAGGAATCATTCTTTTTTTAAATACGTTCTCCTTCATTCCCAACATTCGATCTGTTACAAATCTTGTGAACTTATAATAGTGGTTCTTTAAGTGTAATCTCAGTAACATAAACATCACCTGGAAACTTGTTAGAAATGTAAATTGTCAGAATTCACTCTAGACCTTAGACATCAGAAACTGGTTTCAAGGTCCAGCCATAAGTAAGTCATGCTGAGGTTTGAGAATTCCTGATTTACTCTTTTAAACCACTCTGGAATTGTTGAACTTTCCTCAATCTCACTGCCTTCTACCTAGTGAAAATATCACTAACCCCAGTCAGGATTTCACAATAGGCTTCTTACTAATGTCCATAAATATATACACTAGCTCCACTGCTTTTCATTTTTCACAGAGAAAATGGTTCATTTTCCTCCATTTTAATTACCTGATTTGTCCTCTGTCCTCTATCATATATGAAGATCCATTCAGAAATGCTGTCCTTTACTCTTGAAGATAGACTAATGCTCTCCAGTGTTTGGAATCCTCTCCAAACCCTGGCACATATTTCTCACAAGGATTCCTTGGCTTTTGGCCAGAGGAATTTAGACTCCTACTTCAGCTGCTCCTGGTTAGGCTAGCAGGAAGCACAAATTCATTCATTCATTCAATTCATTCATTCATTAAGCATCGATTTAGTACCTACTACATGGCACACATGATATTCATTTCCTAAAGTCCAAAGATAATACAGGGATGAGACTTGCCTACACTACGTGGCTAGTCTGCTTAAAGGAGATGGTAAACTGATGCTAAGAGATAAGTGGATAAGTGTTCTGAGGGAAACAAATCATCTACAGTAAAAGTGCCTTTTTTCTTAGAACAGTGAGGAAAGGTCTTAGAATGGACTAGCTCTGTGAACAGCAAGGAAAGAAAAGTAGGAAAACAGGTGCAAATGTCCTGAGGCAGGTTAAAACCTGGGATGCCTGGGTGGCTCAGTCGGTTAAGCGTCAGGCTTCGGCTCAGGTCAGGATCTCATAGTTTGTGGGTTCTGTGCAGACAGCTAGCTCAGAGCCTGCAGCCTGCTTCAGATTCTGTGTCTCCCTCTCTCTCTGACCCTCCCCTACTAGCACTGTGTCTCACTGTATCTCAAAAATAAATAAAAAACAAAAAAAAAAAATTTAAAAACAACACCAATAAAAACCCGATAGTACTGAACCATTAAAAGACCAGTGAAGCTGGTAAGAAGGAAAGCCAGTGGGGGTGCGGGAAGGAGAGATAAGAGGACCCTGGAAAGCATAGTAGGGCCAGATCATGAGGGCTTTCTAAAGGCAACAGCTCAATCACACTAGTTGTTCTTCAGAAGAACAGGCATGAAGAAGGCAAAGGTGACAATGGATGGCCCAGGTGAAATCTAAGGTCAGAACACAGAAAACACAGTTTTTGTTTTATTGGGTCAGTACATCAGTTCAGGCTTGTTAAGAATCTAGGAGATTTTTGTGGACTAACTTGCTGAAGTTATCATAATATCTAATTTATTCCTATAGTAAAACACACCCTAAAATTCAAAAAAAATGAGAAAAACATTTTAGAATCACAATACATTAAGTTGGGGACCATCCCAGCAATTCTGGGCATATTTACAATTACGTACATTTTATCAATACTGTTAGCTCTCTCGTTAAAAGTTAAACATCTCTTCAAATGTTTTTTAAACTGTGATCTTCTATCATTCAAAGAATCAATTACTGATGGTTTTCAATTTCACTGTTGGCTCGGACATGTCAACCACATATTGTTTTTATTTATATTTTATTCTAAGCTTTATTTAGCTCTTCCCTTGTTCTCTTTAAATGTGAATACGCTCAGTAGGCAGGTGGCTATGTTTGTCAAGCCTCCCCCTTGTTTTCTAGAGATAAATAAATAGCTCTTACATGATTGAAAAATAAATTCTATAAAATAACTAATCCAGTGTTTTCCTCTTACAAAATGTCCTTTCCCAGATTTTCTGCCTGTTGGGTACATTTTTTGCTGCTTCGAAAGAACTGAGAGGCATACAGGATACATGCCCCTGGCGACTGGTGTCATTTACAGACCTCTAGGTTAATCGGTAGTGCACATCCCATTTTTCTGTGCAGGCTGAAGGAACCAGATTAGAGACTAAATCTGCACGGGGGCAAACCTCTGGCTTCAACTCACTACAAGTCACTGGAACAGTCATCAGAGAGTGCCACCTTCCACCAAGAAGCATGCTCAATAGCCTTTCTCTAACTTGCTGGCAGCTATTTCAGCTGCGGCATTGTTTCCAATTCAGGAAATGTTTTCCAATGCAAGAGAAGAAAAAAGAAGATATTTTTAACAACTCTGTAGAGAGAAACCTTGCGTTTAAACTTTGTTCTGCTCCTGATGTCAGAGCAGAGTGCCCAACTAATTAGGACCCGAAGTTCTCAGTTCAGGGCCCCAAGTTCCCCTGAAGACTGTGCCTTGACCTTGTTTACAATCAGCTCAATCTGTGAAGATACTCTAATTATCAACATAATTCTCTGCTAAATTTCTTTACTCAGACATGAATAGTCTCTCTTTAAAATCGTATGTAATCAGTATACCACAGAGGTTCAGATTTGGGTCGCTGGGGGTCATGCACTAGGTTTGAAACCTGGCTTCTGTGTAACTTTAAGCAAGTCACCTGGCCTCTCTGGGCTGCACTGCCAGATAAAATACAGCACGTCCAGTTAAGTGAATTTCACATAAACAGTAAATATTTTTAGAATAAGTATATCCTCTGCCATATTTGGCAAAACTATCTGGCAACCCACGTTGGGCCTCAGTTTTCTTAAGTATACAATAATGGAAAAATTGTGACTCTCACATAAATCAACCCAGTTAAAGCATTTATGACGGTGCCTGGCACATGGTACGTCCTCACTAATTCTTGGCTGCTGTGTCGCTGTTGTTATCTTGTTTGCTAAGTAAAGGAAACCAACACATTAATGTCGAGATAGCATTTCCTGCATATTGGGCAAAAGAGACCTAAATCTTAGGAGAAGACAAACTCACTTAACAGACTTTACTAGATGCAAACACGGGCCAGGGACTACATGTTCTCATTTAGTCATACATCCCATGTGCTCTAGCTGTTTCCAGACCCATTTTCAGAGAAAGAAACTGGGACTCTGAGAAGTTACATAACCTGCCCTAAGATACATGGGTAGTAGCTGGTAAAGCTGGACTCTGTTTTGTCAGATTCCCAACACACAGGCTCTTTACTGTGACCATTGCCCCAAAATAAAATAAATGTGTATTATTATTCAAAAAAAGACTCAAAAACATCTTTGAATTTAAATTTAAAAAATCAAATTCCCATTTAGTCAATATCAATATGAGAAAGATAACGAGAATTAAGTAGGTAACTCGTTAGTACAATGTACCATCACATGATTTGTGACTTATCTCACAATGACCCTATCAAAGTGGCAGTTTTCGTTACCCTCTTTTCACAAATGAGGCAGTGAAATTCAGAAACCAGAGGTCACCCCCATCAGCATGCAGCTGTGTTAAAGTCAGAGCTAAAACCTGACCTACTCGAGTGGCCACGACAGAATACTACCGACTGTAGGCTTAGACAACAGAAATTTGTTTTCTCACAGTTCTGGAGAATGCGAGTCCAAGATCAAGATTACAGCGGCTAGGTTTCTTCTGAGGCCTCTACCTGGGGTGTAGGTGGCTGCCATTTAGTTACGTCCTCGGAGCATTTTCTCTGTGTGCTTACAGCCCTAGGGCCCTCTTCCTCTTTGTTAGTAATACTCAATTAAGGCCCCACCCTTGTGACCTAATTTAACCTATATCACTTTTTTAAAGACCCCACTTCCAAATAGAGTCACAGTGTGGGTATGAATTCAACATATGAATTCAGTTCACTGATACTAGGCTTTCTCATTTTGGCACTATCTGTACTGTTAGTCACGTTGATTTTCTGGGAGTACTTTAACAATTCTGTTATGTTTTTAATGTATTTATTTTGAGAGACAGATCATTCTATTATTTTTGATGGTGAAAGAAATACAAAAAGTGTGATGATAGATACCTTAATAAAGATCAATAACAAATATTTGAATAAGTTTAAGAATTTTCAAAATACAGTAACTTACAGACACTTGGGATTTGCTCCACTATAATACTGTAACAGGATTGTGGACTAACAAAAACAATCTGAGAGGAAAGCCTAATCATAGCTGATATAATAACTTCAAATGTCAAGAAGTATCAGGAACTGAAAATCCTTTTACACACGCTCAAGGAAGACACAACGATGGGGTACTCTGTTATTATCTTACCTCCAAATGTGAAACTTTCTTTCCTTTAATATTTTAATGGTTATTTTTGAAATAGAGCATGAGAAGGGAAGGGGCAGAGCGAGAGGGACACCCAGAATCCAAAGCAGGCTCCAGACTCTAAGCTGACAGCACAGACCCCAACTTGGGATTCAAACCTACCAAACATGAGATCAGGACCTGAGCCAAAGTCAGACCCTTAACAATTGAGCCATCAGGAGCCCCGAAACTTTCTATAGTGTAGGCAGGACTCTAAGGGTCAAATCAATCTTCACATATACCTACAAATACCAGGTGAGATTAATAGCTGCCTATGCTGAATGAGTCAAGGGACGATTCACGGGACTAGTGCTTACTCTTAGAATCAGGTGGATTTTGTGACAGTCTGATTTGTTTGCATTTAGCAACAGTGTGAACCAAGGAAAGGAAGCTCTTATGGTAGCAGCTGGAGGAGAAATCTGTAGAAAAGACGCAAGAAAATCTTTCAACACTTAGTGAACGTAGGTAGAGAGCATTTAATATGGACATCACTATAAATGATTTGAGCTTCAATATTGGTTTTTAAAAACACAGTCTGCACTGTGGTATTTTTATAGTCAGTGTCAAGCACAGTCGTTTTTAGTTACAGCTTGCATAACAGTTCAAGAAAAATCAAAGTGAACTGTTCTGAAGGAAAAAAAATAGCACAGATTTGCTAGTACTGTAATCACTGCTCTGGCCAAAGGCTACTTTGCACTGTGTCTATATAACACTCATTCAACAAATATTTATTAAGTGTTGATTATTTGCCAAATACTGTCCCAGGTGCTGGGAATATATCAATGAAAAAATACAGTTCTGACATGAAATATGTCTATAGCATCTTCCAGGGAGAAAAGCAATGCCAGTTGAGGGTGTTAAGTGCTACGTGATATCAGAATTGCGTGCTCTGTGTTCTGGAGAAGAGGGCGGCATCTACTCTCATCTTGGCTATGGAACTGAGGGTAAGTTTTCCTGAGGAGGTGATGTCTGAAGTTCAGATCAAGGGCCAAAAAGAGGAGTTGCCAGAGGGAGCCTTCTGAGAAAAGGTTAAGTATCTTCAGTGCACTAAGGGTCAAAGTAAGCACAGCAGGGGGAAGCCATTTAGCATTCCTGGAAAAAAAAGAGTGGAAAGCAGGGAGAGTTGATAGACAAAGCTGAAAAAATTCTCAAAAGGATGTGCACACAATGAAGAGGAGTTTGGATTTCACGTCAATTCACTCTGGGTGTACTGTGCAAAATGGATGCCGTGGGAAGATCAGATGGGGCCGGTGCAATAACAGAAACATAGGTTGTGGTAGCCTGAACAGAGATATCAGGGGGACTGATCTGATGTGTTTTGAAGAGGTAACGCTGACAAAACTGGTGACTGGATGTGGAAAGTGAGGAAGATAAAGAACTACATATGTTTCCAGGTTTCTAGACTTGGCAATTTACGAATCATAGTGTCATTAACTAAGAACAAGAGAAGAAAAATGGTCAGTGGTACGTGTGAAATACTCTTTTGCTTTGTTTATTCAAACAATCTTTACTGGATGCCTACTCTGTGCTTTGATTTGTATAAACACTGGATGTAGTGGTAAACAATACAAATGAATCCCTGTAGCTCACATTCTAGTAACTCCCATAACTGGGCGGCAAGATCTAGGAAGCAAGTGGCTCACTATAGAGGTATAGTGGTTTTTAGTGTATGAGTGATATTTGACACCACCAAAGAGGACAGATCATCCTCTGAAGGAGAAGAGATTTATAAATCTTAGAGGCCACTACACATGATGGGAAAAGAGATGATATGAAGCCTTCAGTAAAAAGTGATAAGTGGTCAGGGACGTATGAGGAGGACCAGAAGAGAACATTGGCTACATGGTAGACTAGTATAGAGAATTAATCCAGGTTAGTATGGTACAAAAGCATATTCTTTTCTCTGATTTTTTTGATGTGTATCCTCTTCCAATTGACCTTCATAAAAAATGCCATATTTAACACTAGATGGCAGGAACAGAGATATGGGCAAATGAGGCAACAGAGATGTAGAGAAACATGAGAGGAAGGATTCTTTCCTCTTGTGGGAGAACAAAGAGAATGCGTTTTTCCCCAGAAGGAAACTGAATCGCAGTCCTACATACAATTATATGACCAAATAATGGCACAATAAATCCATCAAACTACTAATTTTTCTAAAATTTTACATTTTAGGGTTTTTTGCTTCTGCCTCAAACATTTCTAAATAGAAATTCTCTTGGTGTATTTATAATTTGATAAGACAAATTTTCATTAGTGCTATGTGTCAGACAGTAAGTGCCCCACATGCATTTATTTAATTCAATCACTGCAGCAATCTTTTGAGATTATAGTTTAAGAAGCTAGGGTTTGGAAAAGTGGAATAACTTGCCTAAGGTCCCATGACAATGAAATTAGTGGAAGCTAGGTTTGAACCAAGATATGCCTGACTCCAAATGTGTTTACAAGTGGATTTGCTCTGTGCCATTACCTCTATGGAGATTAAAAATAATAGTAATAAAAGCTTTGGGGTTTGCCTTTCAAGAGGGAAGATCTGTATTATGTTCAGAATCAATTTTAATCTTGTTTTAAAACCAAATAATATATTATTACATTTCATTCATTAAAATTACATAATGCCCTCATCCTGATAAGCAGATAACCTCCATAAATGTGAAAACAACTTCATACAGTATTTTTCTCCTATGAATTTTTTAAAGAGCTAATTTATTCATGAGCAAAAAAATGAATAAAAGCACCTCCTCACTAGTAAGGTCATGTTGTTAACACAAATCATTGTTTGCCTGATGGAGCTAGACAGTGTCCATGGGAATTATATTTTATTTTATAGGCAACCGCCAATCATGGAGGAAAAGTTACATGTTAAAAAAAAGTGGTCATTGATCACTGGGTGTCAATTCTATTTCGGAGCAATTACAGTATGTTTTTTGTTTCCCTTAAATCACTTAGATTTACCCTTCTGTGTCTTTATTATCCTATTCTCCCCTACATAGCATGGAGTCCTAATAAAGCTTCCTCCTAGAGGCATTTGCGTCCCCCTCCCAATAGGATGAAGTCCTAACCCTACTACCTCAAAATGCAACCATATTTGGAAATAAAGTACTTGCAGATGTAAATAGCTAAGTTAAAACGAAGTCATCAGGGTGGGCTCCTAATCCAACACGACTGGTGTCCTTGTAAGAAGACAGCCATGGAAGAAGGCAGGAGGAATTGTGCAGACCTAAGGCAAGGAACTACAAAGACTGCCAGCCAACCACCGAAGCTAAGAGAAAGGCATGGAACAGGTTCCTCTCTAGAGCCCTCAGAGGTAGCATGGTCCTGGTGGCACCTTGATTTCAAAATTTTAGCCTCCAGAATTGTAGGCTAATATGCTTGGGTTTTTAAATAATTTTTAATGTTTATTTATTATTGAGACAGAAACAGAGCATAAGTGGGGAAGGGGTAGAGAGAGAGAGAGGGAGCCACGGAATCTGAAGCAGGCTCTAGGCTCTGAGCTGGCAGCATAGAGCCCAATATGGGGCTTGAACCCACAAACTGTGAGATCTGAGCCGAAGTCAGACACTTAACCAACTGAGCCACCCAGGTGCCTTGCTGTTGTTTTAACCCACCCAATTTGTGGTACTTTGTTACCATTTTTCCAGAAAACCAAACCATTTTTTTCCATTGTGTTTGCCATCAAAGTCAACTTTGCAGCACTAAATACTATTAGAGAATTTAAAGTTAATGGAAACAGAAAAATGCTGAGAGGTTGAAGGGGAATTCCAGTTCATGTAGTCCAAACTCCCATACCTGAAGCATTTCTTTTGAAAGCATTCTTGACAGATGATTATATAGCCTCTGCTTAAATTACTGATAACTCAGTATACAAGGATAGGCACAGTAAGAGAGAGGAGATAGAAACCATTCACTGTACACATAGAATTTATAATTTACACTGGAAAAATATTTCTAAGCAGATACTCATTAGAATATCCAAAGAGATAGAAATAGGATTTGGAGGTATGCATGTATTAGAAAATACATGCATGGCTTAAGCAAAAAGTAATGAATTCACATAACACAACAGTCCGTGAATGGGGTCAATTTTGGAAGTAGCTGGAAAAAAAATAAAAACGTATCACTAAAATGCATCTCTCCCCTTTCCTTGCTCTAGGCGGGCTCTAATTACCATGGGCTTCATCCGCTCTGGTAGAACACACAGATGAAGCAATGTTGGGCATTATAGCACCAACCACATAAGAAGAAAACCATCAGTGTCTTGGCAAAATACATGAATTTAATAAATAGCCACTTTTTACATAAACACGGCAATTTCAAGGAACAGAAAATCTACACCTAAAGCACGCAGAAGTGTTAATATCCCTAAACTGAGAAAAGAGGTGGAACTTGACAGAAAAATCTGTGCACTCTTATAAGGGTGACATTTTTGGGAAGAAAATCAACGGACAGCCACTAGATAAAAACAAATTCAATTAAAATATGCAGCTACATATATGTAGGAAAATAATTATTCCTCCTGGGCTACTTGATAAAGTTTCATAAGATTATTTTTTTTCCTAGGCTTGAAATATAGGAGAAGGTACAAAGAATCTATACAGCTATACAACATGACTGGAGTATTTATTATAAATAAGTGCAAAGCCTGAAGAAGGTGTCGGTTTTAAGGCATGAGAAGTGGGAATTAGTAGGAAGTGAAGATGGAAAGAGTGGTATGCAGCAGGCTGGCAAAGGCCAGCAAGGCCACTGGGAGCAGTGCTGTCTTCACCGTCAGAGCTATCAAGGTTCAGTCCAAGATGGCTAAGGGTGGCTCTCAAAGAGTGACTTGAGGTACATATTGAAGAAGAAACTCACTGGAGATCACAACGACCATTTAAAGTAAAAACAAAGACCTGGATCGGGACTAAGGAGGTGCCAGTGGAGCATCAACTTGGCACTCTGCAGGGTTTGATGGCAGATAAGGGTGAAGAACAGTGACAAGTACTACTGAAATCTCTTGAGTAACCAATGGGGGAAGACACCTCCCTTAACCAAAGCAGGAGCTGATTTAAGAAAGAGATAATGAATTCAGTTTTGGACACAGTGACTTTATGGTATTTAAATATACCCACGTTAAGATATAAAAAAATGCAGTTAGAAATATATGTCTGAAATTCCTGAGATATCAAGAGATTCAAATGTTAGAGTTCTTTTGCAGGCCAGCATGTAACTTGTAGTGAGCAAAGTCCAAAACGCAAACTATGCGGATCTTTAATTCCTCCTTTGCCACAAACCATAAAAATCTTTCACTGAATTTATTTCACTGAAAATGTCCCCCAGCTCAGGGTGTTCTACATTTTTGCCTTTTGTGTCATTCTTTGTTTTTAGACCCCCAAGCTCCTTGGGGTAAGGACTTTGTCATTAATTTAGCACAGCTGAATATATTACATGGTTCCATGTGTATTTATAGAAGTTTGCTAAGTAATGATGATTCAGATTTGGTAATCAGCACTTGAGATGATCATATGGTTATGCAGATCAACACTTACTATGCAAAAATCATTTCCTATAGGGGCAGATGTGCTGGTCTCCCTCTGGTAAATTTTTAGATCAGTAAATTTCTTGCACTCTGAAAGTCAATTTAGGATTATGCCTTGATTGTCATCTTGTTGGCTAAGGGAACCAAGAATGCAGTATCTTTCTATGGTACTAGGCTGCTGATGCATAAATAATACTGATGGATTTAGCAGCAATTAATTCTAATAATTTAAATGCTATAAAATCATTTATTGATCTAATAGCATAGTAATTCCACTTCTCCAAGTTAAAAAAAAAAAGTGGTTGAAACACTTTAAAATACTTAGTACCTAGCTGTACAAATGCAGTTCCTATGTTAAGGCATATTGAGATTCCATTTGAAATTGGAAAAAAAGAATTTTTGTTACATTTTTGGGAATATGACAAATGTTTCCAGATTTCAGATTTTAACTTCTCTCTAA
Source organism: Suricata suricatta (assembly GCF_006229205.1). Lineage (NCBI taxonomy): Eukaryota > Metazoa > Chordata > Mammalia > Carnivora > Herpestidae > Suricata > Suricata suricatta. The sequence goes on from NC_043705.1 coordinate 64,542,977, forward strand.
AAATAAGAGGGGGAATGTTTCATAATCTCTCTGATTTCTTTTAAAATTCTAGAAACATCTGAACTTTCATTTAAAGAATATTGGTAAAGACTCTGAATTAATTTACTCAGACACTATTAAGTTTTTCTAAAAACCTAAGATAGGTGGATACTGATCCAAATTAGTAAGAAAGCAAGAGTGGTATATGGTAGTAAAGGGGGGAAAAAAGGAAAGACAGGAGAGAGAAATTTGGAAGAAATGGAATTTTTATTCTAGGATATTGGGATGCAACTGTGACAAACTAAACTACATTAGAAGGAAGTCTCATGTTGTAAGACAATTTTTTTTTTGTTTTTAGAGAAAGAGAGAAAGCATGTGAATGGAGGAAAGGGAAAGAGAGAGAGAGAAGAAATCTTAAGCAGGCTCCATGTTAAGCATTGACCCTTATGTAGGGCTCGATCCCATGACCCTGGCATCATGACCTGAGAGGAAATTAAGACTCTGACACCCAACCCACTAAACCACCCAGCCACCCCAGGAAGGGAATATTCATAATTAAATTTTGCAACATGCTTTGAAGGGATATTTTGCCATAATTTCATACTTGACCTCTCAGAAGTTATCCATTCCTCTTTATCATGATCATCAGCACCAGCTGACTGAAATCTTAGTGATATCTACTGATTTAAAGTTGATAGACAACTCAAGCCTGATTTTTTAAATCTAGTAATTAAGAGACACTTATCACTCATCCCCCAAAACAACCTCAATAATAACAGAGAAATGTTCAAATATCCAATTATATTCCGGGGTGAATGTAAAAATAACACTATAACAGAAAGTACTAACAGAGATGATGACAGTTCCACAGTAATAGCTGCTTAAAGCACCAAACATGATTAAATCTGTGGTTTAATAGTCTTCCTTTTCTGCCCCATCACGGGAAATGGTTGGTGGGGAGGAAGTCAGGAAACAAACATTTTGCTTGTGTGTTTATTGTATTTAAATTTCTTTTTAATGTTTATCTTTGGAATCAACTAGAGTAAAAACTGTAAAAAAGCATCCTTTAATACTAGAGTGGCTTTCTTCTTTCCTTTGTTGTTACTGATACTGTTTTATACAGAATCATGTGAAGGAATAGCTTGCTCTTTATGTGGTTTTGGAGAGCGTAGCTGAAAAATGTGGGTCCACCCATTCTTGATGGGGATAAGTGACTAAAAAGCAATGTGAAAATTCAGAATATCTGCTCCCATGTGCCAACACTATATTGATTATAAGTTAGAAATACTCAGAAAATGAGGTTTGCTGGCATCCAATGCCTTTATTCTCAACTTCCCCCAAATTGATCAGATGGGAGATTATAAAAAAGGGACACATTCAAGATCAAAAGACAAAACCAGACAATTTGTGGGTGGTCTCCCAAGGGGAGTGAACTAGTAGAGCTAGGCCACAAAACATCAGAAGGGCTAGAATATGATGCCGAGGCAAAGAGAAAGAAATCTGGCAAGTTTCTAATTCTCCCTCCTAAGAATTCCATTCTGTCGATGAGACCATTTCTACAGCACGGGGGAAAGGGGAGCAGGAAACATTTCTCATGTGTGCACTTTTCTAGAGACGACTATGTAGGGCAGCATCCACAGTGAGCACATTTCAACTTGTAAATGCAGGGAAGTTTTTTTTTTTAATTTCATAAGCATTATGTAAGTAAAACAGGAAAGTCCCAATCTATTCCTTCTAGTGGAGTATGCTGGCCTGTGATTAGATGGAAAAAAAGACCTTACAGTACCTCAGAAATAAAAGTTTTGAGACACAGTGAGAAAGCATTAATGACTTCTTTAAGCTTTTTGATAGGCGGCTTTGAGGAATTGTTCAAAAGTCTTATAGTGATAGTTGTAAACTTATATACATCAGGGTCATTCATTACCTGCCTTGTTTAAGAAGATACTATCCAAAATCTTGTAACAGGCTTACACTGAAGCACTCAGAAGCAATATTAAGTGAAATGTATTTATTTTGCCAAATTCTCAGCAATGTGAAGTTGCAATAGACATTTGTACCAGTTAGCCTGCTGGGAATGAGATGATGTTGGATTTTATACATCATATTCTTTGCTCGTTATCAGAGAGAAGAGGAGAGAAGAGGTGAAAGTATTCTAATTTAAAAATATCTTTGCATTTATCTTGGCTCCCTCTTAAGTCCCACTCATGGGTTGGGGAAAATGTCCTTGAATTCCTAAGCACAATAAAGCCAGATCTGGCTACTTATTAGCAACTGGCCTTCTATGTTATAGGTTTCATTAAATAAACACCTGTCACTCCTTTTCAACTGAGAAGCTAAATGTTAATAAATGAATATGCAGAGAATCACGTGTGCTCACATAATCTCTGTTTATAATTATCTGCTTTCTCATTTATTATTGACTTTATCCCACATCTATATGGGAGTGGTAAGAACAGAAGCAAACCGTGAAGCAGATTTTCTCTCTAAAGGACCCAACTCAATTGCACCCCTCAGTGACTGTTGTTATGCCTGAATACAGGTTCAGGATTGCTAGATGTCTTGATGTTCAGAGGAGTCATTTTTTAACTCTCAGTGTATAGGCAAAATACATATCTAGGATGAACTTTTACTTATTACCTCTCGCACACAGGTAAATCAGCCAACAATAGCGTATCAAGTTTACAAACCTGGACTTAATGATCACACCAGAATTCCATGTCAGGGATAGAGGATTTTCATTATATATTAAAGAACTTGTCCTCCTTGGCTCTTGATCCATCCATTCTCACTGCTTACTTTCTCCCTGCCATCCTCTTACTCCTCCCGTACCTTCCCTTCTGCCTGTCTCAATTTCTCTACCTATTACTTGATCTTTCTTCTTTTGTCTTCTTACACTGTTTTCTTTCTTACAAATACAGACTATACCTCTACTCCAATCTACTAATATACACCTTTTCTCTCACATCTATTTTCATCAATTATTCTCTCTTTATCCTGCATTCTCACTGCTTTCCTAATGACTCCTATTTTTTCAAAACACATGTTCCTCAACAATGTAAGACTCTTCCTTCTACCTCTATTTTTCCTTTGAACTCTGATTCTCTTTCATTACCAGAGTTCTTGAAAAGACAGTCATGTTCATTGCTTTTATCTGCATGTCATTCATATACTAATCCTTAAATGAACAAAGGCAGCCTTTGAGGTTCCTCTCCCAAAGGTGTATCTCTGTTTTCTCTCAATTCTTAGACTTTCATTTTGCAATCAGAGTTAGGTTTTCCCAATTTTCCTGGAATCGGTTTCCTGCCTTCAATTTTTGTGACATACCATTATCCTTCTACAGATATTTATAATTTTGAAAATTTTTGGCATAATTTTTATGATACTTTGTGTTTCAAGTCTTAAAACTAATGATATTAATTGAAAGTTGAAAAATGTATGAAATCTTCTCAACAAATGGTGCTGGTACAACTGGGCATCTACATGTAAAAGAGTAAAGCTGGACCTCTACATATCACACCACATACAAAAATTAAGTAAAAATTGATAATAGGCTTAAAAGTTAGAGCTAAAACTATAAGACTTTTAGAGAAAAGCATAGATGTAAACCCTCATGATCTTGGATGACACAATATTTTTTGAATATGACACCAAAAAGTAAAAATAAATAAATTGATCTTCACCAAATAAAAACCTTTTTTGAGGCAAAGTACACCACCAAAAAGTAAAAAACAAAATCCCCAAAAACAAAAACAAGAAACTTTTCCACAAAATTCAAGAAAATATTTTTAAATCGTATGTTTGATAAAGGACATGTATCCAGAATATATGATGAACCCTTATAACTCAACAATAGACAAATAACCCAAATTTAAAATTGGCAGTGAATTTGAAAATTTTTCCTAAAGGAGATATACAAATGGAATAAGCAAATTAAAAGATAGTCCACATCATTAGTCATTAGGGAAATGCAAATCAAAACCACAATGAGATAACACTATGCATCCAGAAGGATGGCTAGAATAAAAAAGACAAAAACAAGTGTTGACAAGAATGTAGAAAAATTAAAATCCTCAGACACTACTGGTAGGAATATAAAATGATGCAGCCACTTTGAAACAGTTTGGCAGTTGTTTGAAATGTTAAAAATAGTTACCACGCAATCAAGTAATTCTATTCCTTGGTATATACCCAAGACAATGAAAGTGTATGTTCACACAAACCTGATACACAAATGTACATAGCATATTTTTTTAAATTTTTATAGTTTATTGTCAAGTTGGTTTTCATAGAACACCTAGTGTTCATCCCAACAAGTGCCATCCTCCATGCCCATCACCCTTTTTCCCCTCTCCCCCACCTCCATTAATCCTGTTTGTTCTCAGTATTTAAGAGTCTCTTACAGTTTGCCTCCCTCCCTCTCCTTAACAATTTTCCCCCTTAACCTCCCCCATGGCCCTCTGTTAAGTATTTCCTGTTCCCCATATGGTATCTTTCTCTGCCTGATTTCATGTAGCATGACACCCTCGAGTTCCATCCACGTTGCTACAAATGGCCATATTTCATTCTTTCTTATTGCCATGTAGTGTTGCATTGTATACATAGACCACATCTTCTTGATCCATGGTCATTTGATGGACATTTAGGTTGTTTCCATGATTTGGCTATTGTTGACAGTGCTATAAACATTGGGGTACAGGTGCCCCTATTCATCAGCACTCTTACATCTTTTGGGCAAATTCCTAGCAGTGCTATTGCTGGTTCATAGGGGAGTTCTACTGATAGTTTTTTGAGCAGCCTCCACACTGTTGTCTAGAGCGGCTGCACCAGTTTACATTCCCACCAACAGTGTAGGAGGGTGCCCGTCTCTCCATATCCTTACCAGCATCTACAGTCTCCTGATTTGTACATTTTAGCTGCTCTGACCGGCGTGAGGTGGTATCTCAGTGTGGTTTTGATCTGTATTTCCCTGATGATGAATGATGCTGAGTATCATTTCATGTGTCTGTTGGCCATCTGGTTGTCCTCTTTGGACAAGTGTCTTCTCCCCATCTCTTCACTGGATTATTTGTTATTCGGGTGTGGAGTTTTGGTGAGTTCCATACAGATTTTGGATGCTATCTGATATGTCATTTGCAACTATCTTTTCCCATTCTGTCAGTTGCCTATTAGTTTTCTTGATTGTTTCCTTTGCCATGCAGAAGCTTTTTATCTTATGAGGTCCCAATAGTTCATTTTTGCTCTTGATTTCCTTGCCTTTGGAGATGTGTTGAGTAGGAAATTGCTGCGGCTTAGGTTGAGGAGGTTGTTTCCTGCTTTCTCCTCAAGGGATTTGATGGTTTCCTGTCTCACATTTAGGTCTTTCAGCCATTTTGAGTTTATTCTTGTATATGGTGTAATAAAGTAGTCTAGTTTCATTCTTCTGCATGTTGCTATCCAGTTCTCCCAGCACCACCTGTTAGAGTCTATATTTTTCCATTGGATACTCTTTCCTGCTTTGTCAAAGATTAATTGGCCATACATTTGTGGGTCCAGTTCTGTGCTCTTTATTCTAATTCATTGGTCTATGCGTCCGTTTTTGTGCCAATACCATACTGTCTTGATGATGACAGCTTTGTAGTAGAGGCTAAGATCAGGGATTGTAATGCCTCCCGTTTTGGTTTTCCTTTTCAATATTACTTTAGCTATATGGGGTCTCTTGTGGTTTGTTCTAGCTTTGAGAAGAATGCTGGTGCAATTTTAATTGGGATTACATTTAATGTGTAGTTGCTTTTGATAGTAATGACATTTTAACAATATTTATTCCTCTGATCCATGAGCATGGAATGTTTTTCCATTTTTCGTGTCTTCTTCAATTTCCTTCATAAGTTTTCTATCGTTTTCATCTTACAGATCTTTTACTTCTTGGTTAGGCTTATTCCTAGGTATTTTACAGTTTTTGGTGCAATTGTGAATGGGATCAGTGTGTTGATTTCTCTTTCTATTGCTTTATTATTGGTGTATATTGATTTTGTACATTGTACCCAGCGACTTTGCTGAATTGATCAGTTCTAGTAGGCTTCTGGTGGAGTCTGTCAGGTTTTCCACGGAGAGTATCATGTCATCTGCGAAAAGTGAAAGTTTGACTTCTTCTTTGCTGATTCTGATGCCTTTTATTTCCTTTTGTTGTCTGATTGCTGATGCTAGGACTTCAGCACTATGTTAAACAACAGTGGTGAGAGTGGACACCCCTCTCGTGTTCCTGATCTCAGGAGGGAAAGCTCTCAGTTTTTCCCCATTGAGGATGATATTAGCTGTGGGGTTTTCAAAAATGGCTTTTATGTTTAAGTGAGTTCCTTTTATCCCGACTCTCTCAAAGGTTTTTATTAAGAAAGGGTGCTGTATTTTGTCAAATGCTTTTTCTGCATCTATCGACAGGATCATATGGTTTTTATCTTTTCTTTTGTTAACGTGATGTATCACATTGATGGATTTGTGAATATTGAACCAGCCCTGCAGTCCAGGAGTGAATTCCACTTGATCATGGTGGATAATTCTTTTAAATGCTGTTGAATTCCATTTGATAGTACCTTATTGAGGATGTTTGCATCCATATATATCAGGGATACTGGCCTGTAATTCTCTTTTTTTTTTTGCTGGGTCCTTGTCTGGTTTGGGAAACAAAATGATGCTGGCTTCGTAGAATGAGTCTGGAAGTTTTCCTTCTATATATATTTTTTGGAATAGCTTCAGAAGAATGGGTATTAACTGTGATTTAAATGTCTGGTAGAATTCCCCAGGGAAGCCATCTGGCCCAGGGCTCTTATTTGTTGGGAGATTTCTGACAACTGACTCAATTTCTTCACTAGTTATGGATCTGTTCAGATTTTCTATCTCTTCCCTTTGAATTTTGGCAAAACATGTGTGTTTAGGAATTTGTTCATTTCTTCTAGGTTGTCCAGTTTGTTGGCATGTAATTTTTCATAGTATTCCCTGGTAATTGCTTGTATTTCTGAGGGATTGATTGTAATAAATCCATTTCCATTCATACTTTTGTCTTTTTGGGTGCTCTCTCTTTTCTTTTTGAGAAGCCTGGCTAGAGGCTTATCAATTTTGTTTATTTTTTCAAAAAAGCAACTCTTGGTTTCTTTGATTGTTCAACTTTTTTTTATTCTATATCTTTTATTTCTTCCCTGATCTTTATTATTTCTCTTCTTCTGTTGGGTCTGGGGTGTTCTTGCTGCTCTGTTTGTAATTCCTTTAAGTGCACTGTTAGATATTGTATTTTCACTTTTCTAGTTTCATGAAATAGGCCTGGATTGCAATGTATTTTCCTCTTAGAACTGCCTTTGCTCATTCTGAAGAGTTTGGATTGTTGTATTTTCATTTTCATTTGTTTCCATATATTTTTTAGTTTATTCTCTAATTGCCTCGTTGGCCTATTCATCCTTTATTAGGGTGTTCTTTAATCTCCATGTCTCTGGAGGTTTTCTAGACTTTTTCCTGTGATTGATTTTAAGTTCCAAAGCATTTTGATCTGAAAGTGTACATGGTATGATCTCAATTCTTTTATATTTATTGATATTATATCTATTGATATATATTATTTTATATATTGGAATTTAATAAATTATGACCCAGTACATATAGCACATTATTCTTAAGCTAAAGAGTGTAAATAACCAGATGATTATGGATAAATAAAATGTGATATATAAGAGAACATTATTATTTATCAAGAATAAGGAATGAAGTACTGATATATACCACACCATATATAAACCTTGAAAATATTATACTAAGATAAAGAAGTCACAAAAGGCCACATATTGCTATTATTCCATTTATATAAAATGACTAGAATGAATAAATTCATCATTGTTCCACTATTAATAGGATTGACAATTAGTAGTTCGTAGGTAATAAGAGGACTAGAAAATAGGAAGTCACTGCTAAGTCTTGGATTACTGAAAATGTTCTAAAATTAGATCATGATGATGGTTCGCATATTTGTGAACATACCAAAAAACATTAACATGTATGTTTTTAAAGTGCGAATGTGTTGGTTTATAAACTATATTTCTACAGCTATTAAAAAATGCATGGGAATGTAAAGAAGAAAATAAAAATCTCTATGAACTCAATATCCACAAATGATTGCTCTGAACCTTGAGAAACAGGACAGACTTTAGAGTTACCCAGACCTGCATTCAAATCCTGTCCTTTTCATTTACAAACATATTTGTGGCCAAGTGATTTAATTTCTCTGACTTACTATTTATTTGTAAAAGAATGCATTCATGAGGATAAAATAAACTTGTCACAAATAAAATGAAATTTCATAAATAAGGTTTTTAATTCGGGGCTCACATAATAGTCTAAAAAGATTGGGTTCATGTTAATGTCAGCTCTTTTTAGGGCTTTGGGGACCCAGGCTCCTTCCAGGATTTGACTGCTAACTCCTAGGGCAGAGGTTGATAAACTTCTTTTGTAAAGGGCCAGATAGTAAATATGCTAGCCTCTGAAATTCTACTCCCCTGTGGTATCACAGAACAGCCATAGGCACTATGTAAATGAACTGGCATGCTACATTCCAACCAAACTCTTTACAGAACATCCAGGAGAGCATATTTGGTCGATGGGCTATAGTTTGCCAACCCCAGCACCCGAGTCTTGTATCCAGCTAGCAAAACAACAAAGAAGGTGTGGAGGAGCCTGCCTCTTCAAGGCTCAGTCTACAAGTTATACATGTTATTCTGCTCATAGTCTCTCAGTGACAAATCAATATCACTTAAGATCATACCTACCTGCAAGAGAAAACAGGAAATGCTAATGACTAAGCATTCCCTTTTAGCTTCAACTCTTACTTTTCATCATCTTTACTCATCTTTAACACATCTTATTGTGTCCTTGTGAAGATTAGTAATAGCATCTATAAAGTGCCTTCAACAGAAAAGCATTCAATATATACTACAGTTTTCATCATTCTGATCATGTATATTTTTAACAAAACCCTAATCTTTTTTGGGCACAATTCCTTCTTCTTAATTGTATTTTAATTATTATTCTCTCCTTAAAACGTGTTCTACTGTTAGTATCTACAGACTCTTTCTCTACTCTGTTCTTCACTCAATTCCAAGAATTTCTTAACTTTCAGTTTGCAATGATAGCACTATTTTCTATATTCGCTGGCCTCCCAAGTTGAAGACTTCTGAAACTTTTCTGGCTTGCCTTTGCACAGTTATTGACTTCCTGCATATATTTCCACCATTTTTTTTTACTGTAATGTGTAGGATTTTGTTTTTGTTCCAGTTTCCATTTTCTATTGTCATGTGTATTCGTTTCTGAGGGCTTCTGTAACCAAGTACCACAAACTAGATTGCTTAAAACAAGAGAAATTTACTTCTCACAGTTCTGTAGGCTAGAAGTCCAAAATCAGGGAGTTGGAAGGCCCACACTCTCTCAGAAGCCCGTACAAGAGTCCTTCCCTAAGGCCTCCTAGCTTCTGGTAGTGTGCTGATCATCTTTTTTTTTTTTTTTAATGTGTTTGATACAGAGAGAGACAGAGCATGAGAGGGGGAGGGGCAGAGAGAGAAGGAGACACAGAACCAGAAGCAGGCTCCAGGCTCTGAGCTAGCTGTCAGCACAGAGCCCCATGTGGGGCTCGAACCCACAAACGTGAGATCTGACCCGAGCCAAAGTCGGAGGCCTAACCAACTGAGTCACCCAGGCACCCCGTGTTGATAATCTTTAAACTTCCTTCACTTAGTGGAGTGCTAATCTCTGCCTTTGTCATCACATGGTGTTTTCCCTGCATGTTACTGTTCACCTGGCCATTTCTTATAAGGACATCATTTTTATTGGATTAGTGGCCCACTCTAATTTTAATTAACTACATCTGCAGTGACCCTGTTTCCAAATAAGACCACTTTCTGAGGTACTGGGGGTTAGAACTTAAATCTTTTTGGAGGGAGCACAATTCAACTCATAATATGGTGGCTCAAGCATGTATTTGCTAGACCACTACTGTTGCCTTTTACTTGTTGTTTTCTTTTGTTTTAAATACTCCATTATTTTCTTCTTTCAATATACTTTTCAAGGTCAGAAAACCATTTCTAACATGGCATGAGTATGACATACTAGGCCTTGAATCAGAAGCTTAGGAGCATTTGGTAAATAACTTAATTCCCCAAATCTCAGATACTTCCTCTGTTAAACAGAAATAAGGGTACTTGCTTCATGGCAATATCATGAGGATTAAATGAGGCCATGCAGGGAACCACATCCACCATAGAGAATGCCTGATATACAGTCAAGGGTTTACTCAATAGTGTGCCTGAATTCAAAATCTTATTATACGATTCTGTCATTCCCAAGTCTTAACATCATAGACTTGTTGTATTTCTTTAAATGTCCCAGGGAGATTAGTATTGCCTTGCCCCTAAGTGACACTCAATAATCATTTAATTTTCAATTTTTGAAGGCAAGGCATTGAATTTAAGAAGCTACTAGTCTTCAAAGTAACACAACTCCAAATAAGAAAGTGTGAGGAAATTAGGTCAAAGACAGAAATAAGAAAATAAGTATATAGGGCAAGGGTGAATTCATTAGTGTTCTTCTTTATGCGTCATACTAACAATGTTTAGCTTATATAAGAAATATGTACAGTATTTCAAAGTTGGCTGTTGAAGGTAAAAAATCTGTTTTGTATTTTAAAGTAAGCAAAAAGTTCCTTTAAATAACAACATGGCATTGAGGAATCTCAGCATTCTCTTGTTTTTACCCCAACAGCAATCTGCTTTCATGCATACTCCACACAGAGTACAGAGTCCTCAACATTCTTTTACTCAGATAAACCTCATGGAAGGCTAAGTAGTATTGGTCTCCTATCTTTTATCTTCTAATATATGAAATATGACGTCAAATTATTAAGTTTCAAGGCTGAAAGAAGACTTAATGATCATTCCATATCCTTTAAGGAGAAGAAAATATTACCTGGAATAATTCTGTAGTTGAGACCATGCTGCTATTTTGTGCCCAAAATGAGATTAGAAACCAGGATGCCTGTCAAGTGCTCCTTCTTTTTTCCCGTGCGCCCTTGCAGTCAGACTGAAGGTAATCAAGAGGAATCCATGATGATCCCTGAGGATGAGAACTCTGCAGAAGCCCTGTACTCTGACACTGTGGTTGTGGAGAGCACATCTCACAGAGTCATCCTGCACACAGGACATTAATAATACTTCTGCACAGTAAGAAATCTGTACATATTTTAAGGATGGCATTAAAGAATTATAATCAGCCAACTCAGGAAAAAAATGGGAAAAGAGTGACTAAAACCTTTCTTTCCTTCATACCCTGTATGCAGTATTTCTCAAACTTTACCATGAGTGTACATCGTCTGAGGATTTTGTTAATGAAGATTGTGACTGGGAAGATCCAGGACAGGGCCCGAGAGTCCCCACTACTAACAAGTTCCTAGGTGATGCTAATGTCTATGATCCATGGACATACATGGAATAATAAACTCAAGAATGCAGACAGATTATAACTACTTCTGTGGTGTCTGGGGAGTGGCAGCCTGGTCTTTGGGAATCACAATGATGATAGCAGTTTGTATTTCTTGTCTTGCTTTGGTCCTTAGCTATATTCTTCTTTAATAATATATCCAATTTTTCTTTCTACATAAGAAGATAAAAACTTTTTACAGGAAGGGATCATGAATTTTTTTTTTTTTTTTGGCTCTCCAGGTCCTACCAAATGTTGGTCGCTTAGAAATGTTTATGATTGATCACAATGTTAAAGAAAAATAATGTTTGGAAGAAAACCAATACTGAAATAAGGAAGTCCTTTTTAAACACTATTTTCTTGGTCATAATGTGAATCATTTTGTAATCTAGCCATATTATACGTGCTATGACATTAGAATTATGTCATCTTGGAAAAAAAAAGAATCATGACATATTATAAAAGATGTGATTTGGCTTATCATATGTATCAATCAATGGTATAACCATGTTTTACTTATTTTGAAAGAGAAATGCATAGTAATTTCATTTAAAATTTCATTCCTACCTGAAACTGGAGATAGTAAATTATGACTGTACCAAGTGTTTTGCAAATGATAATAACTGCTACAGAAAAAAAATCAACTAAAAGTCAAAACATTTCAAATAATTAACAATATTCTGGAAACTTATATTAAAAACAAAATTTAAATTATCAATTCAATTATTAATAACTTAATATTCACTGACAATATGTACTATTTTTAAAACAAGTAGTTATATTTTAGAAAGAGGGAAATCTTTCCAGTGATATTATTTAAAGTGGATAGAACACCCTGATATTTCTCTGACATGGGCTTATAATAAAGTAATATATACCTGAAAAAATATATTATAGTAATCCATCAATTTTCCCATGTCCTCTCTTGATTTTCTGATATCTCAATATTTCTTTTTGGGTGCATGAAATATCCTCATCCTTTTAAATTTTCTTTTGCAGTTGGTCACTGATCTAACTCTTCAATGCATCCAATGATCAGTGTTTTGACTTATAAGTCCCATAATTACTCCTACACCTTTCAATGTAGGAAATTACACAACTTGGCTTAAAATGGCTGATATTGTCAACTCCAGAATGTATTAATTTCAAGTTTTTTATTTGAGTTTTTTATGTTAATTCCAGTATAGTCAACATACAGTAATATATTAGTTTTAGGTGTATCATATAGTGTTTCAACATTACCTAGTGCTTATCATAAGTATTTTCTTTTTTTTAAGGGAATTTATTACCACACACAGGTGGAGCTAGAGTGTATTCAAGGGACCATATGACAGGTTTTCAATGACACTATCAAGAACTCATTTGTTTTTTCAACCTACTTTCTATATTGTAGGCCTCACTCAAAGGCTGGCTTTCATGCAGTAGCACAATGGTAGCTAGAGGTGTCTGAGCGTTATTTATTAAATCCCAGAAGAAGAGAGCATGCGAAAGATAAAACTCCATTCCTCTTAAAGTCCAGAACAGAGGTCACTTTTTTCTACTCAATAACAGCCTGAGTCAAAGGCTAATCCCAGTTTAATAACAGTTAAGAGGGAATGACAGGCATTTGAATAGTCTAATTAGAATTCCCTCTGGAAATGAGGAGTTGTGTGTGTCCCCAGGGAGAAAAAATAGAGCTCAGTTTGGAAGCAAGAAGACAGTGTGGGATTATTCGTAGACACACTGATTTCAGAAATTCTAGCTCTTTTACAAGATTCAGGGTTATGGAGCTGTATGTTTGTCCTGCCTTTTGTTTTCACTGTCTTCTGACAATCAGATGAAAGTAGACAATAAAACATAACGCATAGTGAATGGGTGCCAGGAGTGGAGGCTAGGGACTAGTTTTATAAGTGATCATTCCATTGATACATATATTTGTGTTATGAGAATTCTGCTATCTTAACAATCTCCTAACGCAGGGAAAGACGACTTATCAAACCCCCATACATTTCACATATGCCATATGTTTGACTTATTAGCTCCAAAGAAAAATAAACAGGCAGTGATTATTGCGTATCAACAAAGAAGAAAGCAGAAATTGGCAGTCTAAGGTGTCCATCTACATGTGAGTTATAGAGAAGATGACAAAAAGGACCCCAATTTTCTTCATACACAAGACTGGAATGAATGAGAGGTATTTTCTAGAGTCGTGCGGCATCTAAGTATCCACCAAGGATACGAGGTTGTGGGGAAAAATCTTTGTCTTTGTAGTTTTTCTTTGGCACAGGAAAAACCAAGTGACAAAATTATACTCAGTTTATATGGAACTATACTCGCTTATTTGGGTGACTTTGACAATTTTTTTTTTACTTCTGACTTGAAATGCCACACTTGTGAACCCATATAAGAATGAGTCATGTCCTAACACATTTCTTTTGTATCTTCTAGTTATAGAGCTGTGCTGAAATGATAAAGATACTGGAGAAAGGCTGGCTTTTTTTTTCCATATAAATTGAGGATTGAATCTGCAAAAGAAGATGACCCTCAAAAATGAAATGTTGTTTTTCAAGAGTGACAGTCAGGTAAATGTCAGGAGTGATAGATACATGGCAGGGACATCAGGCAGCAGCATCAATATCTTTGTCCTTGATCATTAAGTAACAATCAGTAGGTAAGCACGAAGGAATGCTGGATCCTGAGACAACTAACTTCACATATAACTAAAAAGAGGGTAAGATACAGGTCAAAATGTTCTATCAAAAGAAAAGAAACTCTACAGACTGGTGACTAAGGCAACAAGTACTGAGGTTCAGAATAAAAGATCTCTGGAAATACTCCTCCAGCATGCCTAGCAACATGCTCTGCCTGCATATTGACTGTTTCATTGTTTACTTTCTCCCTTAGCTTTCTATGAGCATCAGGGTCAGACAGGGTGTGTGGCCTTCAAAAATCAGCAGAATGGTGGGGGCTGGAGGCTTGGTGCAACACTTAGTGAAAATTCTAACCTGGTCCCTCGGTACCAGGAGTCAAGCTGACCTGTGAAAAACAAGGGAAGTTGACTCCATCTTAGACTTTTGTTATGCTACAGGACAGACTGAAAATTCTCCTCTCTCGTCTCCCACAAGATTAACTTTTCTCCCTTGAATCCTAGCAAGAGAGACTGAGCACAAGATGGAAAAGCCAACAGTGTGGGTATCTTTGTTCTTGTCTGAGCATCTTTTCTGAGTAGTCTCAATTGGATTGTCTTCCCAGCATACTTTCAAGGAAAGAAAAAGTATATTTCCATGTAAACAGAATGAAACTAAGGTACAGACTGTTCAAGGGAACTGAAAGCACAAGTCAAGAGGGAAACTGGACAGTTAATTCTGTCTGTTTGGGGATAATTTCCAAATAACAGATGAAGGAGAAAATAATTTTTGGAGCACCTCTCTAGTAAACTGCTTTAGAGCCTGTTTTTCTCTGAATCCTTTGGCCCTAAGCAGCTTTCCTAATAATTACCTATGCATTCCTGTTCCTCTCAGCCACTACTTGCTGTCTTCCTGGAAAAAGTTCACTGTAAAATGCACTACATTTAGTAGATAATAATAAGACAAGGTGAATTTGTTATAAGTTTGCTGTTTGCGGGAGATTTTTAAAAGTGCTTTACATTATTAACCCATTTAAATCTTCACAACAGTATTTTGGAAGATGTAACTCCATTTTACAGATGAGAAAACCCTGACAAAAGACAGATTAAGAAGCATACTTAACCAAGGGGGAGGGGGAAGAGAGAAAGGAACCAAAAGCAGACTCTTAACTCTAGAGGACACACTCATGGTTACCAGAGGGAAGGTAGGTAGGGATAGGGGTTAAACAGGTGACGGGACTAAAGAGGGCACTGGTTGTGAGGAGCACTGGGTGATGTATGCAAGTGTCAAATCACTGCATTGTACACCTGAAGCTAACATAACACTGTTAAACTAACTGGAATTGAAATTAAAAAATTTTTAAAGAAATATGCTTAAATCATATAGTACTAAGATTTCATTCCAGATAGACTGGGTTTAAAGTAGTAGCCACCTACTAGCCACCTAGTAGACACCATCATTTATAACACAAGGCCATTTGTATATAATACAAATGAAATGTTTCCTATTTTGAAGTATTGTGGGTTTTTGTGGCCATATGTGCTCCGTCTAAAAAAATGGAGTATCATTTTATCCTATTCTTAATTTTGGGTTTTGGATGATTCTCAAAAATAAGACAACTCGTTTCTTTGTTTCTTCAAGGTTCTAGGAGATTGAAAGCTAGAATTATTGCACAGGTAATTACCAATTTCAATTTAAGAATTTTTTTGTACTTGCCATAAATATCAGTTTATTAATCTTTTGATACTTCAATGTGTTGTAAAAGTGCAAAACAAAAACCTAAGTTGAGGAAAAGAAGAGATACCTGTGGCCTTATTCCAAGTGTATGTTCTTGGGTAAGATTTACAAGGAGTTCAGTTCCACATTTGTAAATAATGTGGTAAGAGTAGCTAATAATCAAAGAAGCTTCTGGAATCAAAATTTGACAAGTTTGTACATTACTGAAAATTTTCCCAATTTTTTAGTAAAAATACCTTCCTTATTTAAGACATTTAAAACCAGACTGGCCATCATATAGCAGAAAACTCTGTCAATTAAAAGAAGCCTCTAGTAAGGTGTTTCAAAACATTTTCTCATTTATAAGGATACCATGTAATATTCATTTATATCTTTGGAAAGCGCACAACTTCTCTGAGAAGCCCTGATTTCTCGATACTCTGCTAAGTATTTTTAAAAGCAAATTATTATTTGAAGGAAAATAAATAACAACTTTTCCTAGCAGGCCAAAGAAGCCACAATCACGCTAGGGTTTATGATGACATCAACTTTTCCTAGACACTAAAGCAAGACATTGCTCCTAGCACTCTACCATCTGCCGCAGATATTTTAAAATTCTAAAGCACTAACAATGATGCAATTTGCTACATTTTGAGCTGCATTTTACAACTCTCTCTTTGCTGAATTACTATTGATGACATTAAAACCCTTTACAAATCAAGACAACACATTTGCTTGCTCTTGCCACCAAAGAGCTGTCAGCAACGTTCTTTCTAGGAGTGTACCTGCCAGTTCCTTCGGGGTCAGCAAGGTTTAACCGCTCTTACAGAATGAGATGCAGATGCCTCATTTTCTACGATACTTATCGCTCATGAGGGAAAATGCCCAGGAAGAGAACAACATTCACTTGAAGAAGGAATAACTAGGAAGCAAAGTGAGCAATTTATTATATTTGATTTCATCTTCTCATAGATAAGGAGTATACTCCAGATTTCTAGAAACAAAAAAAAGTTACTAAAAAAATGTTACACAAAATAGGACCCTAGAGGAGCCAAAACATTTCTTCATGGGTGCGGATGTAAAACTTAGAGAAATAGAGAAAATAAGTTGCCTGACAGAAGAAAAAAATGGCAAGACTCAAGAATTAAATGTTTGATAAAGATTTAAAAGTCTTCTTTGTTCCTGAAAGCTGAGCAAGTGGGACAGCTTCATAGATACATAGGTTTCCAAAACGCCAACTTTAAATTATCTTCAGCCAATGATTCCATGTTATTCAGCTCTCTGCAAAAAATGTTTGCTTAGAGGGATAGGAAGAATCTAACTCCCCAACAATTACCAAAGAAGTTTCACCTCAACTCAACACCTGATGGACTGTGGTTATCAGTTTCAAACTTCAGAAACTATTAGCAGATGTTACTTTCTAAAAGCGTCTAAGATATTCAAACATTTGCCCTGGAAAAATGACACCTGTCAGAAAAAATAACAGGATGAAATATGTCTTAATTCATTTTAAAGGATGTGTTTTACAAAAGATTCTCATCTAACCAAAAACAATTATTGTTGGCATTTGTGGTTACCTTCCTAACTCTATCCTTCTCTTTGTATTAGTCTCTTTTTAAAAGAGCTTTTTAAATTCAAATTCCTCATATTTCTTTCATGTTTCATTGCTGAAATAATTTTAACTGTTTTTTATAAAGGTTATAAAACCTACATCTTGCAACAGCCCTGGACTAGTATCTGTGTGCTTATGTATTAGATTGAAAATATACTTGAATTGTGATATTAATAATAATTTATGGATACTTGCTGAATTCCCCTTTTATGCTTTTGTAAACAAACATTGTTTCACAGAAAAGGTAAGATCTGTTGAGAAATATTTTCTGTTTTGGAGTTTCAGAATAAGAGAAAAAAAAGCAGTTTACGTAGCCTAATGCCCTTGCTCCCTAGGTTCTGCTGCATAAAGTGAGGGAAAAGTAGGTGATTTAACAAGCAGGGCTGAGAGCTGAGTCACCACACTTGGAAGTTGCAAACTGTCATCTTATTTTTATTACTGAACACTTAATGAAAGAGTGGCGAGGTTACAAGCAGGTGGCCAGGCAAGATGTGAATGAATCACTCGGAGAAAAGGCATAAACACAGTTTGCCACAAGATCAAGGTATTTGAAAAAGATTGTCTATTACATGATCCTACACAAGTCCTCACCCAGAAAATATCCTTTCCCCAGAGACCTTGGCCCTATTTACTAACAGTAGAAATGGCAACAGCAATAATATCCACTATGCATGTATTTAACACTAATTCCCAAGATAGACACTTGGCATGGATTCTTTCTTTCTAAACACTAAACTGGTCTACAAAGTGAGCATCACTTCTTCAGCTTATAAATGAGAAAGGGAAGTTAAGACAAGCAGGGCTGTCTATGGTCCTAATACCAAAATGGCATGTAGCCACATGGTTTACCTGTGTTTGACTTGGTCAGGACTGACCAATGTCAAAGTCCATACTCTCATCAACATACTTTGCTGCTGCATCTTTGGTTGTACACAAAGTTGTTTCTGGCAAGAGTGGAATAATAAAAGGAGATCTAAAGATTTAAATTTGAGTAACTACAACTCAGTGATTTATCCATCTACCCAGAAAAGTGGGAAACAACTGTAACAGGAATATGACATGTAAAGTTGATACACAAGTGGACTCACTAAATTAAAAATTTCAATCGCCTATCCTGTAGCAATTATTTTAATTTTTTAAATGTTTATTTTTGAAAGCGAGTGAGTGAGCATGGGAGGGGTAGAGGGAGAGAGAGAGAATCCCAGGCAGGCTCCACCTACAGGAGCTTAACCTCACAAACTATAAGATCAAGGCCTGGGCCAAAATCAAAAGTCCAATTCTTAACCAACCGTGCCACCCAAGTGTCCCTGTTGCCCTTATTTTAAATGTATCACCTAAGATACAGGATGGTCTTAATAAATCATATGAATCCCCTCCTTTTCTTTTGCTTCCTCAGGTTATAAGTGCTGAATCAGGCAGAAAATAAACTTACTATTGAAAGGACACAGGTCTGAACCAAACGGACTCCATGATAGGCTTTAAGTTTCCCCTCTGAGCTTAAAGGCCTAACTTTCGGTTTCCCAGAATCATTAGACAATAACAGGAAAAGGGCACATATTGCTCAAAAAGCAACCACCCTCGCAGCACCCAATCAGAAGCGGCCAGCTAACACACTAACATTCCTAAGGACAGGCCTGTAGATGGAAACTATAGATAGTTACCTGTTGTTTAATGCTAGACTAACCAGTTACTCACCCCACGTGGGGGTCCTTAGCCCACCCTGTAATTGGTTATTTTCAAAGAAACACTAAATGCCGTGATTGGGTCCCGCCAAAAACAACGGACACTCTGGACAATGTGTATGGTTAGAATTGTTGTTAAGGCTGTTATACGATAATGATTGAATTACTGTACCTATGTCATAATTTTCTGTAACCCCACTTTTCCAAACCCCATAAAAACCCTACTCAGCCTTTGTTCAGGGCTCTCAGCACCAATCCACTGCGTTGGTGAGGTCTGAGAGATTGTGCTTAAGCCTGAATAAACGCCCTTTGCTTTTGCATACGTGACTCGGTCTCCTTGGTGGTCTCTGGTTTTTGGGGATACTGCAATCTGGGCATAACAACTATAGTGTTTTGATCAGGATTTTGGTTAGAACCAAACCATTCACACAATCCTGAAGGTTATTAATCAACTTCAGATGTAGGGAATGAAATAAGGCAGGCCTTTCCATCCTCCATATAACCTGTAATTCTAATTTATTAGCCCTGACCTGCTCCTGACCAACCCAGAGAAGCTAGTCTCTCACTCCTGGGACTCTTCTTCCCTAGTCCTGATGCCCAGAAGGAAATGCTTCTAGCTTCTCCTAATGTGTCACATGTAATGCATTAGTAGTAATAACCATGCAATCACTACTAGTTCAAAATGTGGTCCTGAACAGTTTCATCAATATACAATTGTACTTTTAAATGATTCTCAAAGTTTTAGTGAGCTATGATTTCCAGCTTATAATCAAGGAAGGCCAAATTTGGACTTCAAGAATTCTAATTACTTGGAAAATTCATGAACTCCCTAGAAACATTACTATAGAGTGACAATCTGAGAGAGAATCCTCTAACTTAACAGAATAAAGGGTCCATAATTATAAACAGAGAGACCCCCCCGCCTTGAAGCAGTGCACAATGAAATTTGGCTGTCTTCTCTGCAAATTGTGCTTGATAACCAGGAAAGGGGCATTTTAGGTTGGAGAACCCTTTCGCTTTCACTCTGTTTTACTTGTTTTTCTTGGTAATTACACTATAAACAGTTAATCACAGACATGTGTTAATATGCTGCAGATGGTGAGGAGATCATGTAGGGCTTTATTCTTCAGCATCTTGGTCATTTACCTCATCCAAATAGGTCCCAGTGTTACATTTAAGGAGAGGTATTTATTCTCTAGCTACTTTTCTATTGTTCGCAAAAGAAAAAGCATCATTCCTCAGAAAGAAACACTAGAATACCCAACAGCTGGGTTCTCTTGTTGACTTCCCTTGAAATTTTAGTTGACTATTAAAACATACTTATTAAGTTTTAAATGTTTAAGAATGTTTAAAAAAAGACATTGTTACCATTTCTCAAAAATTGCATAAAGCTTCATGAATTAGTCTTAACAAAATAATTTGAACATCTCCAAGTTTCAGAGAGCTTCTAAATGTTAAAATATCATTCCAAGATCTACTTTTTAATCTTGTGGTTTTATTTAAAATTATGTCCCTCCCCATCCTCCAAATATTAGTAAAAGCTATCAGAGTAAGCTGAGTAACAGATTTCAGTATTATCAGTAAGGCAGTTTCTGTATGTCTTGCCAATATCTTTGTAGGTTTCCTTGTTAATCATTTTACTTTATTATTTATTCCACATATATTTCCATGAAGAGTTCTTAACTTGATGAAAATCTGATTTCTTGATCCACAATCAAATCTTACTATGGCCAGCTGCTATGTCTTCATAACTGTGAAAATATTATATCTCTTTGCAAGTTGGCTCTAATACAAGGAAGGTTACTAAACTAACCCAATTAAATTGAGCATATCTGGAAGTTTAGATGATTATTGCTGTTGTCTGTGAGGGCTGGGATCCAAAGTGATGGATTGCTGGCTACCCTAGTGAATTCTAAAGGGGAAAAATATCCCATTCTGGATTAGCTTGAATTGGCTTACATAAAGGTTTTATGATGCAAATTGGAGATATTGGACTTAGTAACAACCTGCACTATCTGTTATATTCTGTCTCATAGTCACAGGAAGCTTTCTTGAGTATGACGCTCCATCCTCATTAATAAGCTCTGTGTTGTACATCTTTGTCTGATATGAAGCTGCCATACCTTGTCACCAATTATAGACTCTGAAAAGACCCATCTCATTATAGTACTTAAATTGCTTGTTCCTGAAGGTGATGCTTGGTGTGTCTCTTCTACCTCTTGCCAATAGGGAAATCACCCTTGAAGTGAGTAGATGTCAGTCAAAAGCTACAAAAGAAACACAAAAAGAATAAAAAAAAAAAAAAAAAGACCTAGCTAGAGTATTTATCAGCTTATTGCACATAAAAAAATACAGATCAGAAAAATAAAATGCAAGGCTGAAAGACACACTTTTAAACACTTTAATTGTGTGAAGTATATCTACATTGCATTTGGGACCAAGCAAATATCTTTTTGAATGCATATCACACATGTGGACCAAAGTAGACTATTTACCATTCGTCATTGTCACACTAAGCGAAGGGAGCACTGTTTGGAAACACTTTTTCTCTGTTTCTCATTGCATCAATAGGTGATAGGAAACTGAGCCTCATGTAAGAGAATTCTTATCCTTGGATGACATCACTCTGTATGGCAAACCTGGTACACAGCAGTTTTAGATAAATTGTGACTGATCAGTAAATTGAGATATCAATTCACAAGAATTGCTAAGCCAACTGGGCAAGAAAAGGTATAGCAGAATACTCTTCTGCTAAAGGAAAGCTAACATGTCAGTCTTGAGCATATGCAAAACACATGTGAAATGCATTCAAAGGACATCCATTCCCAGGTATCAGAAAATCCTATTTATTTCATTTCAAAAGAAAAAATTTATTGACAAATTCCCCTTACTAACAATAAACCTCATTATAACCATGTGTAGGCAAAAATGTTTATGCTCTTATTTTTGTCCCTTTGCTTTTGGAATGTACAAGTTTGCTAACAAGTTAAGCCAATCAAAACTATTTTAATGATGGGGACTCTGCAAAGGCAATCTAGTTCAAATATCTGTTTCACGCTGTGGCCAGAACTGAGTCAGATAAGGGCAAAATGAACAGCTCACAACGTCCTCAGAAACTAGCACATGGGCTGTAGCTCAGTCCCTGGAACACAAATACACCCTAGTCCTTTACAATATGTATCAAAAGTGTTTGTAGGTCTTATGGTGTCATTCAACATGTGAAGACTCGTTTGGAAATTAAATGTTCAATATTAACACCATGAGACTTCTCTTTAACGAGAAGGCAAATATATTATGCCCATTTGTTTAAAAGGTCCCCTTAGTCTAGTTAACTATATCCTCAAATGCAGCGAGAACATGTTCTCATATAATATCCATTTGTGTGTATCGACGTACCCACACACAAGCTTTCAGAAGAAAGAAAAAATAATCACATCAAACAGAGAACATTCATGTTGAAAACACAGTTGGTGTGAGACACTTGTACAAGATATAACTCATATTTCTAGTTCCAGATTTGGTATTCCAGCCAATATTTCTTTAGGACAGTTTGCAAAATCTAATAGTACATGATCTGAATCTGAGAGAGAAAACTCCACTGTTCACTCCTGGACAAAAGAGTAATGGAATTCTGGCATACTTGTCCAATTCAAAAGAGTCCCGCATTAATTGGTATTTAGGAGCATTTTGGCCTTTTTTTTTTTTTTTTACAGCAGATCTGAGAACTTAGAAGATTATTATCATCACTGTTTTACTAGTCTTCTATAAAATTTATTTTAAACTGTAAAGAATCAAACACTTGTGAGCTTTAAAGAGAAGTCATGGTACATATAAAGACATTTTGACATTTAATTAAATAAATGAATATTATTTTTCTACTCTTTTAGGTATTTTTAAAAGAAACTTAATTAAGTAGAAATCCAAAACACATTCCGGACTGAAGTTGAAGTCACATTTCCCCAGTTATCCAGTAAACATGGAAGTATAAGTGCTAACTACAATAAAGGCAAAAAACTAAACATACTTTATTTACTACAGAATATAGAAACTCTTTCTTAAAAAAGGTTATTGTCTCTATCACTTCTCATAATGGGGCAATTTTTTAAGTATGGTTACAGGGAAAGGATTTCTTCTTGAACACATCTTTTCATATGTGATTTTGGTAGCAATATACCAGTAAATGAAGAATATTTGAATCACTGACATTTTATTCTCTATGTATATCAGTTTGAGATCATAAGCACACACAAAAAAGTCATGGTCTCTTGTATAAAAAAAATGCCAACTCCAAAACGAAAATAAGAAGTGGCATTAGACACAAACACTGATTTTTTTAAAAAAGAAAAACAGTCATATGAGGAACTGAGTTTACCTTACTTAACATGATGTAGGAGTCTATATACACTCCCCATGGCCAAAACTTACACTGGAGTTGGTGAAAGAAACAATCAGTGATAATATTTTTCACATCATACCTGGCTCCTAATAATAAATTGTGGTTTTGAGGATGAATATGGACACTCTCATTTCCTTTGCTTCTCTTAAAACCAGTGACTTCTATCTTCCCTCTTAGTTCCCTATCTGTCTCTGGTCCTTCTTTCCTTAACAGAAGAGATGGCGTTACAGTCATTGTTTCATTAATCCTTCATACTCCACTATGTGCTGCCTTCTGTCCCTAGCACTTTTCAGAAATGTATTCTTCCACTATGAGAAGTTTATCTTCTCTATAAAAAGACGCAGCTATTGATGTCTGCAAATCTAATGAAATGTGCCAGAATTAGATACCTAATACCATAAAATACTCAGAATCTAATGTCACTCAGGGTGGTTTCATTTTCTGCTTAGGTCTTGAAATTAGACTTACTTTGTTTTCCAAACATAGGAATCTATTTTTAAATAGTTTGGTAGAGTTCAGTATTTTCTAAAAGTTTATTTTAATACTTTTTAGAGCTGTCATGTTTGGTTGTGCAGTCTGGCATTAAACTATCTTAGGGAATACTATTCAGACAGACAAGATGAATCACCTCCTAACTAAGTTCTGGCAGAGAACAAACGGCACGACTGTGCATTGGCATCCCTGGGTGAACTTGAACTTCTAAGATCCAAAATGTAGGGCCCTAAACATCTTTAATAACATGGTTATTAGTATTCATGGGAGTAACAAATGATATTTTTAGAGTGCTGATTATTACATTTTAATATTAAAGAGAACTGCAAACATAAGCACATGGGTATCTCCCTGAAATAGTGAACATTCATAAGGAACAATTACTAAAAGGCTCTGTTTGCCACAATCTGGCTGTCTTGATCTGTTTCAAATAGTGAGTCACATTTGATAAATAAAAACAGAAGACATCTTTACTCTCCTCACACAGGTAAAAACTAGCCCGTGAGGAAAATGTTAGTAAAACGTTTTCACCCTATGGACTTTCAAGAATACAATCTTCCTCTCACTGCATGTGTAAAGCACCATCCAACAAATCAGGTATACTAGCTCCAAAACCAGTTTGAGTCTTTGATTCTTTGATTACATAACTGGTTTTGAGGGATTCAAATATTATATATAAAGCAAAAAATCGAACACCATATTTGAGAAACAATTTTTCTCTTTTCCTTTCGTATTACTAAACAGAATTCAAACTAAATTTCCATCACTTTAATTTCTGTTATTATATGCTTCTAATGGCCAAAATGTAAATAAAATGAACTAGCAGCTTTTAAGTCCCTATTCAGAACCATTTTTAATTGAGATGGTGACTCCTTGCTGAGAATTCAAAACCATTTACCGTTTTTAAAAAGAAAAAAGTAATTTTGTCTCAAAGGGATATCTGTCTCTGAATGCTTTCATAACACGTGTATAGATTTATTTTTTGCTATGATGCACTCATATTTACTTAAGAAGCATTCAGTAACAGCAAATTGTTTATTTTTATTTCCCTCAAAAAAATATATAAAGGGATTTAATTTCAAAGTATAATACTTATTAATGATAAGAAATTTTTTAAATTCTACTAAGTAGCCCAGAGCTTAAAATTACCCTTTCTCCTTACTAGGTAAGTAGATAAATTTTCAAAATTATTTTACTATCCATATAGCATTCAACTAAACATTTGCTGGAGTACAAGAAGAATCATATAGTTGACATATAAAAGATTATGCAAATTTTCTTAACATGAAAGTTTAAGAAATCAAGTACTTGGGGGTACCTTCTGCATTCTTATTTTTGCTTTTAAGGAAGAGATTATCCTTGGTTTCTGTCAAGAATAGCATTCATAAACTTCTGCTTTTTAAGGTTAGTTCTTACATCGTTTCTGCATTTCATTTCTACAACTCCCCCATTCTGAATCAATGTAACTAAAAAGACACTCATAATTTTCTACAGTGGGGTAGCAAACCATTTCCATGATTCCAATTATATCCAGATTCAGGTTCCAGTCTCACAGGAAGTAAATAAGAAAGTCTTTGGAAGAATGAAGAAAAACTCAGTAAAACCATGAGTTTTGCAGAAGAAGCATGTCCAATCCTCAAATAACAATCAAATACCCTGGTTACTGATGTAAAGTTAAGTGTATTCACTTAATAAATTGGTTTTCCTGGTTCTCTTGGAAACCGTGATTTCTTATCAAATGATAGTGAACACTTGATAAGGAACATAAGAAAGATTAATTTAATGGTTGACCTACTATGAAATGGCACTTTACAATGGGCAAAAATACACATAATGGGCATCAGAATCACTGTTTACCTATAGTCATTTACTTTAGAAGCAAACCTAACCTCAGGAGCTTTTAATGTATTGGAATTCATACAAAAACTGTTGGATATAATTACAAGCACAGATAGTTAAGTATTAAATGTAACTCTTATAGTCTACTTAATAAAGCAAAACACAGTCATAAAATTTTAGATGAACATCTATTAAAAAAGTAATTTCAGGTATTAGCTTTTAAATAGATATTTAGGGGTGCCTGGGTGGCTCAGTCAGTTGAGCATCTGACTTCGGATCAGGTCATGATCTCATGGTTTGCGGGTTTGAGCCCCGCATTGGGCTCTGGGTTGACCACTAGCTCAGAGCCTGGAGCCTGCTTCAAATTCTTTGTCTCTTTCTCTTTCTGCTCCTACCCTGTTCATGTTCTGTTTCTCTCTGTCTCTCAAAAATAAATAAATGTATGCAAATAAAATAAATAGATATTTTAGATATTAGAAATGTTCATTTTGGTTGACAATATTGATTTTCCAAAATACTAAATATGAAGTTATTTGATAAGCAGCTTAATGTAAGTGAAAAAACGGTATAAACTAAATCCTGCAAATATGAAGTCATAAACTGGGAAATTGTCCTTTTCTTTTTATATTAAGAGTAGTTTGTTGTTATCTTGACTATATCAGTTGATTAGAGAATAAAAGAATATATTACGACAAAGAACCAAGAACATTCAATGGGGAAAAGACAGTCTCTTTAATTAACGGTGCTAAGAAAAATGGCAGCCTACTACAAAAGACAAACTGGGCCACTATCTTTCACCATATACAGAAAATAAGTCAACATGGATCACAAACTTGAATGTAAGACCTGAAACCGCAGAACTCCGAGAAGAATACGTAGGTTAAGTTGCTTGACATAGATCCTGGTGATGACTTGGTGTTTTAAAATTTATTTATTTAGTTTGAGATAGAGAAAAAGACAGAGAGGGAGGAGAATGGGAGGGGGGAGGGGCAGAGAGAGGGAGAGAGAGCCTGATGCAGAGCCTGATCTCACAGACCATGAGATCATGACCTGAGCCAAAATCAAGAGCCAGATGCTTAACTAACTGAGCTACCAGGACACCCTGTGAATGGAAAAAAATATTTCTAAATTATGTAGCTGATATGTAGTGACTAATATCTAAAATATATAAAGAACTCAAACAATGCAACAGCATAAAATCGTGTGATTATAATGTAGGCAGAATACTCAAAGTAGTCACATAGATAGCCAACAGGTACATGAAAAGATGCTGTACATCATTAATCATCAGAGAAATGCAAATAAAAATCATAATGTGACATGACCTCACACCTTTTAAAACCATTATTATCAAAAAGACTGGAAGTGACTAGTGTTAACAAGAATGTAGAGAAAAGTGAATTGTGGAGCCCTGCTGGTGGGAATATAAATTGGATCAGCCACTATGAAAGAAAGTATGGAGGTTCGTCAAAAAATTAAAAATAAAACTGTGATATAATCCAGCAGTTACACCTTTGGGTATTTATCCAAGAAAATGAAAACATTACTTTGAAAAGACATACGCATGCCTATGTTCACTGTAGCATTATTTACCACAGCCAAGATATAGAAACAACCTGTGTCCATCAATGAACGAGTAAAG
Source organism: Suricata suricatta (assembly GCF_006229205.1). Taxonomy (NCBI): domain Eukaryota; kingdom Metazoa; phylum Chordata; class Mammalia; order Carnivora; family Herpestidae; genus Suricata; species Suricata suricatta. The sequence continues at coordinate 64,570,422 of NC_043705.1, forward strand.
AAATTCCTGTGTGTGTGTACACATATACACAATTATTTAGCCACAAAAAATACATATACAATAAACACATATACATGATACACAATATACACATATACACAATAAAATATTATTTAGCCACAAAGAAATGAAACCTTGTGACAACATTGATGAACCTTGTACGTATTATGCAAGGTTAAATTATAATATATACATGCAATTATATAATTATATGATATAAAACATACTGTAACATAGGATAATATATAACATAGTATATATGTAATATATATAAAATGCTATAGTAATGTAGTATGCAGATATATGTGTATATATGTATGTATAGATACACAATAAGCTCACAGATAAAGAGAACAGATGGGTGGTTGCCAGAGGTATGGGGTGTGGAGTGGGAGAAAGGGGTGAATTTTTTTTAGTTTAAGTTGAATTTAAAAATGAAAAAATATAGATATATAAATAACAAATAGATGTATATATGGTGGAGTTAAAAAAAAAGATAGCCTTGATTCCTTTTTGTATTAAATTAAGCCAGTATGTGGGCTCTGTGCTGACAGCTCAGAGCATGGTATCTGCTTCATATTCTGTGTCTCCCTCTGTCTCTCCATCCCTCCCCCACTCATATACTCATTTTATATTTAATAAAAATATTAAATTAAATCAGTTTGTAAAGGTGTGGCCTATGTAATGTTGTCTCCTATTACAGTAAGTAGTTTTTGCTTCTATGAGAATGAAACATCTACCCAAGCCTTTTTTTATGGCACTAGCTCCTGTTTACAAATATAGTATGCTTTTTGTATATTTGCTCCAAACTCTTTCATGTTTTCACTCAGTCGTCACTTTTCTACACTTTAATTCTACTAATCCTATATTGTTTGTATTTCTGTCATCTCTGGTCCCTTCATGAATTGTGTAGCCCAAGGCAATAGACACTTTTCTTTGGTTATAAATGGGAAATAGCACCTGAATACACTTAGAGGACTAGGGCTATATGAGACTCTTAAAGGAATAACTTTCTTTCTTGACCAAAACAGCTAAAATAGACTGGTGCAGAGGCAGGGAAAGTAAATGGCTGACTCCATACATCGGTAACATTCTAAAGCAGCGGCACCCACTAGTATGTTCTGCTGTAACTCAAGTGCTCTCTCAGTGTGAAGCCCTGCAACAAGGTGGCTAGCCACACGCAGCCACTGAGCATTTGAAAGATGGCTAGTAAGACTGAGAAACTGAATTTGAATTGTTATTTATTTTTACTTAATGTAAATTTAAATAGCTTCACGTGGCCACTGGCTATCATTTTGGACAGTGCTATTCTCTAATATTAACCAAGATATCGTGGTTAATTTGATTTGATTCCAAAGCCTAGAATGTTCATTACAAGAAATCTTACAGGAAGAGAAAGATGCTTACATATATATGTAAAATACATAGGTTTTCTATACTCTACATTTCCCAAGAGATTACTGAAGGTTATTTATAATGTTCCTTAGCTAAATGTATGTAAAGATAGTTCTATAAATTTTACCAATTTCTAAATATCTGGTATACGATTTTATCTTTCCCACATTTCCTATCTAACTCAAAGAGGTTTAAAATTTTTATTCTACCTAGATAATAATATACTCACCTATTTTTAACTTTTTGTTACCGAAAACTTAAAATTTACTTAAAAAATTATCTAGTAGACTGCTTTATACTCCTGTATATGGATACTTATTCCCATTTCTCTCCAAGTCCATCATAGACAACTGCTTCAGATGCCCAGCTCTTAACTGTTACCTATGCTATAGCAAGAAACAGAATTATTTTTATTCTTTAATATTTATTTTTGAGACACACACACACACACACACACACACACACACACACACGCACACAAAGCATAACCAGGGGCAGGTCTGGGAGAGGGAGACAAAGCAGCTGCAGGCTCTGAGCTGTCAGCACAGAGTGCTACATGGGGCTCAAACTCACAAACCGCGAGATAATGACCTGAGCCAAAGTCTGATGCTTAACTGACTGAGCCACCCAGGTGCCCCAAGAAATGGAATTATTAAACATGTCTGAGGAGAAGAGACACAAAAGTGAATTTGGTTTATAAGAAAATTATTAATCTGTCAAGAATAATGAAAAATTAAAGATATAAAAAGCCAAATAGTAACAAGAGTATACCTCATGTCATGTAAAGAAATATCCACAGCCTGAAACATGAGGAAATACGTGAGAGTTATTTTTCTACGCTAAGTGATGAATGAATGAACTCACCCATGGAAAACAAACATATATGCTACTGACAACCAATCCGACAAAACTTCCCCCAAATGGAAGAAATTTAGAAGGCAAAAAATAACAACACAAACAGTAACATTTGAAAGTCTCTTTACAGTTCTCCTTCCATTCCTCTACTTCTCTAGGTCAAAAAATACAGCCTCCTCAGAACCAAAGCATTCTCTGAATAGCATGCCTGAAGCTCTCGGAAGCACACACAATGCCTGAGGGATGTGGATTCGTACTTTTTAAATCAGTGTCTGGCACAAAGAACCGACCGGGTCTTTGACACCAGGCAGTATTTAGTGGTATTCCTCAATGTCCTCAACCATTTTTATTTCCCAAGGTTTACTTTTTTGGCAGGTCTTTTTTTTGGCAGTTGATTCTTACTTTTATTTTATCAATTATCTTCAGAAAGCTTTCAATTTCCAAATATCTTTCCTCTTCTATCAGTAAGATTAACATGACTCTGTCTCAACCAATAGAATGAAAATAAATGCATTTATGTCAATAGAGGTGAGGAGTCATGGAGGAGAGCACCTGTGGGGAAGAGCACTGGGTGTTATATGGAAACCAACTTGACAATAAGTATAATAAAAAAAATAGAAGTTAGGAGCTACTGTATAAATTATGATTACTAAAGAAAAATTTCTAGGCTATTGAGCAATAGTGCCTGGACATTATAAAGTCTTGTATTTTTGGAGAAGTGCTACCTGGCAATACCTAACAGTAACCATTGCAATGGTTGTTCAGAATGAAAAGAACCACCATGCATTCAGAATATCTCATCTCCTTTTTTCAATGTTTTATTTATTTTTGAGAGAGAGAGAGGGAGAGAGAGAGAGCATGAACCCAGACAGGCAGACAGACAACATGAGCAAGGGAGGGTCAGAGAAAGAGGGAAACAGAATCTGAAGATAGTCTCCAGGCTCTGAGCTAGCTGTCAGCACAGAGCCTGACGTGGGGCTCAAACCCATGAACCATGAGATCATGACCTGAGCCAAAGCCAGACGCTCAACCGACTGAGCCACCCAGGTGCCCCCCCATCTCCTCTTAAATATAATTGACCAAAAGGCAATATACAGGAAAAATAAAGCATAATCTTAGACTATGGTTTATTCTTGTAGTAGAATACTAGTCAGTATTTTCAAAAAATCTTTTCTAATGTTTTAGTTATTTTTGTGACAGAGACAGAGCATTAGCTAGGGAGGGGCAGAAAGACAGAGCGAGACAGAATCTGAAGCAGAGTCCAGACTCTGAGCTGTCAGTAAAGAGCAATGTGAGTCTTGAACTCATAAACTGTGCGATCATGACCTGGGCTGGAGTTGGACACTTAACCAACTGAGCCACCCAGGCACTCTAGGTTAGCATTTTTAAATAACTGGAAAAGGAACTATGCTAGATTGTCAGTCAGGAATATATCAATATACATAATGTTGAGTATAGCCAAGCTAAGTATGAAATTACATAGTATTAATAATGTCACATATGTAAATATTAAGATACCCAGAAAATACACATATTTTTATTTTATATAAAGTATATAATTATATAAATTTCATGTAAATATTTATATAAAGTATTACTGAAATATATTACCTATATATAAATCATAATATATTTTTACATAATATATAACATTTTTAAAAGCATAGGAATCATGAGAGAAATTTATTTTTGCAAATCATGTATTGACAAGTAACTCATATCCAGAATACATAAAAAACATTTATAACTCCTCAATAGGTAAAATAACCCAATTTTTAGTGTACAATAGATCTGATAGGCATTTCTCCAAAGATTCATATGTAGAGACTAAACACATGAAAGGATGCTCAACATTATTAGTAATTTGAGAAATGAAAATTAAAACCACATGAAGTAATACTTCACACTCACTAGGATGAGGAGAGATTGGAACCCTCAAACATTGTGGGTAGAAATAAAAAGTGGCACAGCCATTTGGACAACAGGTAATTCCTCAAAATAGTAAACAAGGAGTTATAATATGATAACCACAAATCCATTCCTAGAAATATGCACGAGATAAAAAAAAATGCTCAACAAAAACATGCATATATGTATACATGTTTATAAAATTTTTCATAATTGCCAAAAAAATGGAAATGACCCAAATGTCCACCAAGGGGTAAAAGGCAAATAATACAAGGCAGTATTATTTGGAGGTAAAAAGAAACAAAGTACTACAACATGGATGAGTATTTGAAAGCATTATACTAAATAAATGTAGCCAGTCACAAAAGACCATGAGATACATGATTTCACTTATCTAAGATGTCCAGGATTGGCAAACCCATGGAGACAGAAAATAGATTATTGGTTGCCAACGGCTGGTGACATTGGGGAGGAATGGAGAGTGGCTCCTAATGGATCCAGGTGTCTTTTTAGGGGGCCAAACAGGTTTTAAATTTAGAGCGTAATAATGGTTATAATGGTTGTACATCCCCTGAATAGACTAAAAGCATTGAATGTACACTTTAAATACATGGATCACAAGGCAGGTGAATCATACATCCAAAAAACTGTTTAAAATATATATTTTATCTATATCTATATATCTCCTATATATATGGATATATAGGAGAAAACAATGCTGGAGTCATAACTTGATTAAAGAAGTAGACAAGGATGCAAGGTGCTTTTATACCTGTGCTGCTTTTTAAAATGCACAGAGTTAAGGTTTCTTAAATGTAATTACAGACATGCTGTATCTGTTAATGTTTTTGCTTTTAAAAAAAAAATTTAAGTAGTTAACACTGAAATTAAATATTTTAATGTTTTTTTTTTGATACAAAGAGAGACAGAGCATGAGAGGGGGAGGGGCAGAGAGAGAAGGAGACACAGAACCGGAAGCAAGCTCCAGGCTCTGAGCTAGCTGTCAGCACAGAGCCTGATGCGGGGCTCGAACCCACGAACGTGAGATCTGACCTGAGCCGAAGCCGGAGGCTTAACCGACTGAGCCGCCCAGGCGCCCCTGAAATTAAATATTTTAAACATATTAAAAACAAGGGTAGGTGTTTTCACATAAATATCACTATTCTTCATAATTCTCTAAGATATGCCTATTTTGAATACAGTGAAATTGAGATTTGGGAGCTAAGTTGAGCAAAGTTACCAAGTTAATAAATAGTAATACCAAGACTTGAACCGAGACTCATCAGTTACACAGCATCTCATGCCATATCATACTTCTTATCTTCTACCTACTAAAGCAATTTTATATACAAATAAACGTTAAAGGACAATTTGGTAACATTTCCACTAATATTTAATTTTCAAAGTATTTAATGTCACCCTGAAATAAATTATACTCTAGTCTTTCCAGACAGTTCATCTTCAACCTTCAAAATAGTTTGGCGCCAAAACATCTCTGGCTGTTTAGCCTGGCAGGATCTTAATTATCTCTTCAGCTTTCTCAGGGGTAGTTCTTAAATCTCCCACTTCTTCTATTTAACATCTGATGGCCTGACACCATCAACTTCCATATTAATGCTGATGTGCTCCAGCACACAACTCAGCTTATTTCCTGCATGACCATGGTTTCCTAAAGTCCACATACGTCCACAGCATAATGCAGACAACTGGCCGTTCCTTCTACTTCGTTTCTAACCCCATAGTTGCTAACTACAACTCCTACTAGAACTCCCTACAGAATTCTAATTATATTCATTTCCCAGAAAAATTTGTTTAGTCTTGTGCCCTTAAATATTTTTTTTTATTATTTTTCCGTTTCTTTGAATTCATAGTTTACTCCTCTAACCCATTTTTTTCCTTAGACTGATCTCTTTAAGGCCCAGGCCACGTCACCTATCGGGTTTTCCACAATTCAGATCGTGCATGCTCCTGGTATAGTTAGGCATGTGCCTCTGTTCTCTGTGTTTCCTGTAAACTGGAAGCTCGCTACAGAAGCTTGGTTGGACTCTTTGGGTTTTTTGTCAAGTCTGTGAGGAGTGTTGCACCCTTAGGCCAGGAAGACTATGATATTACCATCCAATGATACTAATGCAAAGATCTATAATTCACTGATGTTTGAAAAAATGGTGATAGATTAATTCTATCATTTTTTGACCTATTAAGTGGAATATTATCTTACAAAGACATACTTCTCCTTATCTACCATTTGGAAAAATACATGTTTGATTCTTTATCTCTATTTACCTGTTTTTAAGACAATGGTTTTCATCTTTTGAAGTAATCAATTATTCATTTTAAAAATTAAATTCATACATTTAAACATATCTTATGTGCTTCAGTCTATTGTGGTTAATATTTTTATAGAGTTAAACTAACTGATTTTTAGCCAGTGGAAGCATCTTCCTCTTAGCTCCTGTTCTCCTTTGATATGGCTAGTAGTCTCTGATATGTTTACTCTTCCTAGTATGAAATTTGATCCAAATTCATCATGCACATTTCCTACCAGACACATGGAATCATCCATTTTTTGGGACACTGTGATTTCTCTTAGTAGAAAATAATATTACTAGGTCACAATCTGAGGATGGGAGATGCTACTGAGTTTATTATTTCTGGGCTTTTTTAGTAGTAAGAGACATAGTAGCACGAGACATTTAAGTGTTTAAGTAGATATCATACAGATACTTCAGTAGCAAAAAGATTAGGCAGTTTATTATTTAAAATATAGTATTTCCTAGGTTTATAATGATCCTTTTTATTCAAAACAGAATGAGGACTTAAACTCCTACATATTACTATATTTCCTTCAAACAAAAAGTATGATAAAATTAGAATATTCCATAATTACTCAATGGCCTTATCTAATCACACAAGCCCAGAAGCCCCGGTGAAATACTACTAATGCTGTCACTCCAAAATGACAATGGGAAATAGCTCAGTTTTTTTTCATTTGCTATCTACATTCTCCCACATATTAAATAAGCTATATTATAATTAATTATGCCATTAAATGCCATGTATCCCTTCTAGCTTATATTTAATCTTAGTTCTACAACTAATTATATTTTGCTCATGATCAGTCTTATGTATGGATATACAGTCTTCATGGTATTTTTTATTTATTTATTTATTTTTGAGAGAGAGAGAAAAAAAAAATGTAAAGCAGGCTCCATGCTGGCATGGGGAGTGGAGGGGAGGCCCAATGTGGGACTTGATCCCACAACTGTGGGATCATGACTTGAGCCAAAATCAAAGTCGGACACTCAAATGATTGAGACACTCCATAGTGCCCATACATAGTCTCTTTTATAGGAGTATTGTAGTTCAGGAAAAAAAAAAAAAAGACCTGTAAAAACAATAAGTACCAATTTAAAGATTACATCTGTGAACTTCACACTTGATATTCCCCGGATTTTCATGGAGATTTTGTTTCAAAACATAGGTTGTATCTCAATATATGAAAGAATAGATACAATTATAAAGACTGTTATACCACCATCTAAACCCGGTAATTTCAGGATATGTCTATGGAATACCCTGTGCTGTTGCCTTTGTGCTTTTAGAAATCTTCTTAAGAAAAGCCCCTGACTGTTCAGCGATCACTCCCCTGGGTCACTCAGCAAGGTATGCTGCCTCTCCGCTCGGTTGTTTAGTTCAGCAGGTCTGTTCCCGCTCATTCCGGGAGTGAGCGAAACACCAACAATCTCTCTGGACAGAACACATTTCAGTGGTCTCACCCTGTCTCTCTCAGTCTGTGGCCCTGAGAGTCTTTGCAGTGTGCCTAGTTTTTGACACACCTTATTCTGATCCTGCCAGTGCCTTCCCAAGGACAGACTCTGTTAGTGCATACAGGCTCCACTGTTGGCTCCGAGTCTCAGCCTACTTGAATTTTAATAAAGATTCATAGGCAGTTGTTAAGAAACAAACACTATAATGACACCCAGACAGACTATAGAATTATTTTTAGGCAGATGATGTGTGTGGCCCATGCCTCAGGCCCACCAAATGATAATAATAGTAACACTAGGCAGTAAGCAAAGAGAACATTTTTCATAAAAGTTGCATTAATCATAAAGTGTTTCCTGCCATCCTTCCACTTCTTGCTCTCCTTACTCTCTCTGCCCTCCTTCCTTTCCCAGCACCAGGAGCTGCAGAGCTTAGTATGGACTCCCTTGCAGAATCCATAACAATCTAAAACAAATGAATCCCGAGTTTTCAGTATTCATTAGAGAAAAACGAGGATGGCCTTACATAATGTGGTTTTAAAAAGTAAAATCAGATCTGTTTGTCTTTTTAAAATAGGGTAAAAAGTGACTTCTTGCATACTTGACATCTTTCTTCAGATATATAAGTTAATAGGCAGTAGCAGCCTGGGACCTGAATTAATTAATATACATCAGAAAAGAGCGTCAAGCTGAAAACACTTAGAGGGAAAGGACCACTCTCAGAAACCTAAGAAATATAAAGAAGTCCTCTATGGAAAGTGCTATGTTTCTGCTATTGATAAATTTAGATTGCCAGCGCGGCTTCCAAATCTTAGAAGTCAGAGAGCACAAATTTCGGTTTCATCTAGTAGTTAAAGAAGCTAATTTTTTCTTAAGCTCCCTATTTGCTCTTCCATGTACTGTTGAGAACTGCAAGATTGGCTAAATATGGAAACCATTTAAAGGAATCTTATTAAAAATCCAACTTCCTAAAATTGAACCTTAAGTGAACTCCAGCATCAGAGGAAACCAGCAAAGTGAGACGAATATTTAGCTCAAGACAGAATACAGAAGAGGTTATAGTACGAAGATTCAAGATAAGGAACATTTTAAATCCGTACACTTAACTTGCTACATTTTTGTTAAAACACACACACAACTACAACTGAGAGGGGACAGGTGGTGTGACAGACTCAGGTACAGCTGGGTCAAAGTTCTGGCTCAGCCCCTTGTGGATGCCTCTCCTTGGGTAACTTTTCTTTCTCTCGCTGTTTCCCTAGCTATGAAAAATAGCAAGCAAATAAGGAGCAAAACAGTAGGGTTTTTCCTAACTAGAAACTAAGAGAGAAAAACAAGAAATGGGATGGATAATAAAACTGTTTCAGCTAAGACTTTGCTTCTTTCAACACACTGTACTGATGTCAGTTTTTTGGTTTCATGTATTCAATTTTGTTTTCTTATCTTTTTTTAATTTTTGATTCCTCAGTATCCCTATTTTTTTTATCCTTGCCTCAATTCTTTTTATTTTTTCTTGGACTTCTTGTTGTTTTATACCTATCTCTTCAGTGTTTAATTTCCTATTCATGTCCAGTGACGCTCACTTATATTTAATAATAAAAAAGAAGAGTATCTGATTTCCCTTTCTCTGCATCAGCTAAAGGCTCATACTATCCTAACTTAAAATTCTCCTCAAAAAGCATAAAAGGGTGATTTCCTGAGAAACATATACATTGTAAGCTTCATCACACTCATCAGAGGAATGGAGAAACTAAGTATGTATGCTGCATCCTTTTGCTACTTCCAGCTGCTGACCCAGGATCCCACAAACCTTTATGGTTACTAGAGCTTCCTGTGGTCCAGATCACCTTCCCTCCTATACCTTAGAAGGCTGAGTTCACTCCCAGTTGCTCAACTGTGTCTTAAACAACTTCTTTAATATTAAACTATTATGCTGAAGCTTTGAAACTGGGGAAACTGCCTCAATATTATAGGGATGGCAGGAAAATACTGATCTCTAAATGTCTGAAATGCATTTGGATAAAGCTGAATGACACTCTATAAAAAGTACACACCAACACTTGTGTCCCAACACTTGTGAGTGTATTCTGAGAGATCATATGCTGGTTTAAGTCTTCCTTCTGATTCTGGGACAAGATAACCTTTCTGAGTTCAGTGGTGTTGTCTATCTTTTTGATATTCAAATGCAAAGGCAGAACCATTCTCTATGCTTAGCTTTACACAAATATATAAACTCTAAATAGAAACAAGTACATTAAACAATTAAAAATGTTAATAAATTAAAAATATTGAATAGCGGAGACAAAAATCCCCTGGCTAGTAACGAGTTTCAATTAAATCCATAAAGATAAAAATTCTTTTGCTGACCATTGCCCACTAGGTCCTTGCTTTGCTCCACTTGATTTGAAAGTGCACCTGCTTTATATTTTTAATAGGACTTAGTATATAGTATTTTGGGTTTTGATGCTCTTTTAAGTCTTCCTCAGTAGACTTTGAGGCTTTTGAGAAAGGGGTTAGGATTTGCTTCTGTGTCTGAGAACCTAGTCTAGTGACTAAAAAATAGGAATAGCAGGGTAGATGATATAATCTACCACTTTTTGGGATCCTATGATATATATATTTCGTATATTATATATTTTATATATCAGTTGCTCCTTACTGCAACTCCACAAGTATGAGTGTTCCTGTTTTTCATATGAAAAGTCTCATGGGTGGGAGCCTGGGTGGCTCAGTCGGTTAAGCATTTATTTGACTCTTGATTTCGGCTCAGGTCATTTCTCAGTTTGTGGGATCAAGCCCTGTGTTGGTCTCTGTGTTGATGGAGCAGAGCATGCTTCAGATTCTGTCTCTCTAGCTCTTTCTCTGCCCTCCTACACTCTCTCTCTCTCTCTCTCTCTCTCTCTCTCTCTCAATAAACAAGCTTAAAAAAAAGTCTCATGGAGGTTAACTGGCCTCATCTCCACATGGGTGGTATTTTAAGCTCAAATTTATCACTAAATAATGAGTACTGATTTTTTTTAAATAAATGAATGAATAAATATATAGAGATGCATTCATATAAATACACTCATATATATCCATAAAATTTGATTCTCTTTTCTACATATATGTAATTTCCAGTTATGTATGAAGAGGTTTATGCTGGAGGCAAGAAGAAATTGGTTATCACCTTATCTTTTTTTGTTATTATCATGTGCTCAATGAGAATGAAAACAGTATGGAATAGAGGAGTAAAGGTAGTTATGATTGATTGAAAAAGAAAAGACAAAGCCACCTCGACCCATATTCTATCCATAAAGGTTCCAAATAAGAAGGAGGAAAAATTATGATCACTGAATTCAGACATGACTTAGGAGGAGGGATAATTTTCAGATTCAAACACGAAGGCAAACCATGTGAATGGGTGTTCCTGCCATTCCTGGAGAGGGGTGAAGAGGACATTGACTACCAAGGGAAATGCATCATTTAGACATATCTTTTCCTCTTATGTTGGAATCCAAGTCACAAGATTGAGTTTCACTGAGGCAATAATTCATTTTAGGAGATTATATAAAATGTCTATAACCTAAAACACTATAATCTCTTGTGAAGAGGAGTGATTATAATGCCCAAGACATTTGAAAAATATTTCCTCCAATGATGGACACCTTCGTTTAAGGAAATGCTTGTCAAATCATGGTTCTATGTCTGTTTTCTGCCCCATAAAAAAAAAGTACATCTAGCAGTTTTTTGGAAGATAACACTCATATGCATTTTGGCTATGTAATTCCATCTTAGACATCTAAAAAAACCCCAAAAACTTGCATTAGAAAGCAACAGAAAATAATAAGTAATTTCAAAGAATGGCATAAAAGTCCTTCACTGAACCAGAAATTATAGAACTCAAGGGGTCAAAACCAAGCCTTCTGTTTCTTCCTTCTTAGGACCAGCATTCTCAGCAGTTTTTAGAGTTGGGTGCTAAATAAATTCCATAGTAGAACATAAAAAGAATCCAAAAGGCCTGCAAGCACAAACAACTTTACAAGAGCTAAAGAAGTTATTTGGGGTTGCTTACCCTAAATTTCTGTTTGAGGACTTCAGCTTTAAATAACAGTGAAGGAAAAGATCTTCCACTCATTCAATGCAGTAAGACATAGTCTATATGCAAAGAATGGAAAGAGTAGCTTTAAGGATTTTGTGCTCTGCCTTAATCTCTCTATGTGCAGCCCACTGTTGACTGCACTTTTTAAAGAAAATGTCTTTCGAAGTATTTTCCATTTTGAGCAAGAGAAATGGTTCTCTTCTTCTATTTTCTTGCCTAAAGTAACTAATAAAGCTCAACAATACAATGTTCCATGGTGTATATTCAATGAAAAGCAGAGCAAAGTGAAGGAAATGAAAATTTACACCTTATATGTGAATCAAAAGGAAAAGAAGAATGTCATATGCAAGAGAAACAATGAATTGAAATCAATGTCTTAAAATTTAAATACAGTACTTTTTAAGTACCAGGAACATAGTAGGTTTGTAATACCTGTCATTGCTTTCTGAGATCTTTCTACAGGTGCATAATTTAATCATTCCACCTGAAGTGTCAGGCATATAAAGGTATTATTAGTTAAGAGTGAATAGTAGTTTAATTTGAAATAGGAGACTTGAATTTCACTTTTAACTATTAAAAACAGATAAAAATTAAAGTGAATAATTTTATAGTTTTAAATAATCACATTTCTTGCTATTTTAACTTTAGCCAAGGAGATATTCCAAAATGTATGACAACATTTATTTTGAGCTTTATTATTAAGCTTTAACTTTTGTAGCAAGATAAGTGCAATACACTGCAGAGACTTTTAACCTTTGAAATTCCTGTTGAGAATCAATTTTAGAAGTAGAGATTGAAATCAATCTGGTAAATGCATATTCAGTGATTATTACATGTCAAGCATCATTAAGAATGTATAAAAGGATATGGCTAAGTCCCTGCTCCTATTCTCAAGAAACTATGGACTAATGGATAAGATCACACATATAAATACATTATATACAATATGTTAAATGATAAGGTAGGAGTATGCATACAGTTCAAAAAGAGTAGGTAAAGAGAGTAATTGTGAAAGGTAGAAGTTTCTGAAGGAGGTGACAGCTGAGCTGAATTCTAAAGAAATGACAACTGTCGTATAAACAAGAAATACAAGTTATTCCTAGAAGAATTAAGAATATAAAGAAAGAATAAAGTATGGAACAGAATTATATAATTAGATTATATGACACAGATAATTTTAGAGGATGGAGAGATAAGCGAAGTAAAAGGTAGTCCTATATAAAAATGTCAGTTGTTCACTCAGCACCACAGTAGAGTATAGAGACTGAGAGCTGGGGCCGAGGAAGACCGCCTGGATTTGAATCCTGACCCAATATTTACATAGTGCGTGGCCTTGAGAGGTCACCTTCGTGCTCTATGGTGCAGTCTTCCCATGTGTATAACAAGATTAATAATAGTACCTAATCTACAGGACTGTTTGGTGATTAGGTTAGGCAACATACATAAAGAACCTAAAATATTTCCTGCCTTATTCTATGAACTCCACCAACAATAGCTCTTGTTATGACATGACACCCTACTGACTACTGTGGATATTACCCATCAATTGTAAAACATACACTTATAGAAATAAATAAAAACAACAACATTACATCAATGTTTTAAGACATTAAAGGAACATCCATTTACGAAGTACAAGTGATAACTCCCACCATAACAACTAGGACAAATTTTAAAAAGATAAAACATGCACATGCACACACATATGTGTATATTTATGTATAAAAGAATATGTGCATAAAATATTTAAAACTTCAAGAACTACTGTAGATAAATGTCTAAAATAGCTAGCTTTTTTCTAGAGAGGAAAGAGGCTTTTCTGAGCCAATACCAGGGCCATTTCCCTCTGTTAGCATTAGCCACTTCTGAGAACAAATGGGCAAGAAATGGGTCAGTCATGCACACAAGAAAGTTGGTGTAGCAGCAGGAACTACAGAATTTTTAATAGTTGCAAGAGCTGGCATGAAAGATTTGAATCTACTATATTCCCATGTTCAGTGCTGATTCTCCTGTCAAGGCAGAGCTTCCCCAAAGGAATTTGGTAGAGAGTATGGCATCATTGGATGCTATGAGCTAGTCTACATGTCAGAGGCAAATCTCTACATATTGCAATGCTTCAATCCTAAATTTCTTGTAAAGGGTGCCTATAATCACACAACAGATCTCACACTTAAGACATATGAAATTGGAGGTAAAATGAAACTCAGGCAACCCCGATGCAACCCACTTGAATTACTATTTGGATCAAAATAATCAACTCTTTACCCTCGCTGCCTAACAGAAAGAGGGATGTGCCCTCTCAGAGAAAAACTATTTTTTCAACAAATTTTTTGTTTCATTTAAATATGCAATCATGCATATGCAAAAATGACAAAAATGAAAGAAAGAGAAAAATAAATCTGCAGAAGCAGACCCAAAAATAAATTAAATATTGAAATTAGCTGATTACAGACTAAAATTACCATCATAGAGGTCCCTGGGTGGCTCAGTTGGTTAAGCATACAACTCTTGATTTCAGCTCAGTTCATGATCTCACTGTTCATGAGATCAAGCCCTGCACTGGGCTCTGTGCTGGCAGTGCAGAGCCTGCTTGGGATTCTCTCTCTCTCTCTGACCCTGTCCCATTTGTAGATGTGTGCTCACTGCCCCCCACAAAATGAATATATAAACTTAAAAAATAAAATTACCATCATAAATATGTTAAAGAAATGAGAAGATAGACAAAATGGGGAAAATTCATCTCAATACAAACATGTAATCTCTAAATATCAAAGTAACAATCTATAAAAACATTTTTTAAGAATAAGAGTTTATTGGATATGGAGCTCAATTTCAAACTGTGATACAATAGAAGGAAGGGCAATGAATTTTAAAAATAAATCAATAGAAATTACCCAAATTGAAGCACTCAGAGAAAAAAGAAAACTAAAAATTCTAAGGAAGGTTCATAAAGGACATGTAGGACAAGAAAGCACTTGTGTAACCAGAGTTCCAAAAGAGGAGGAGAAATATTTTTTTAAAAAACTTAAAATCCAATATGAGAAGAAAGCAGAGTATGAGAGCCCTAAATTATACAACTAAAGAACAGGCCACATCAAAGAAGGTAGGAGGCACAGAGACACGGTCTGGTAGTGACACAGACCATGGACAGCCTTGGTCAAAGGAAAGTCAGTGGTGCCAAGAAAGACAAGAAACACACTATCACACCAGGAAGCCCACAAGGGGAAGACAAATCCTCATAATATTTTCCTTTGCAAGTGAGGAGGGACAAATTTCCTGAATTCTTACAACCATTGGGACTTAAAGCCGGGAACATTAAAAATCAGGCTTGGTTCATGCAGATACAATGTGGAACCAGCAGTTGTAAGAAAACAGCGGGAGCAGATGGGAGGGAGAGTGGTTTGCTCCTCTCAGAGCATGGCCCAGAGAGACAGAAATCACCAGAAGACCCATTCAGAAACAAAGGAGCTGGCAGGTACCATTTGTTTCTCCCACCTCCTAATATAAATAATGACCACCTGTGGGAAGCCCACCGGGAGCCCACAGTGACTACCTAAGTTGTTTTCACTACTCCCCAACCTCTCATGCTTTGGCGGACACTGTCCTTCCCAGTCCCACTAGCTTCTGTCCTGGTGCTGCAGGATGCCTGCCCCAGAAGACTGGTACAAAAGCCACCAAAACCACGTTTCTAACCTGTGTGTGTGGAGGCACCTCGATTCTGGTAGCAGTGGTAGCAAGTCTCATTCTGCAAGCAGACCAGCAGACCCACATACCCCTTATTAAAACACATTCCACCCCAACCAGGAACAAACAGTGCCCACAACAGGCAGGGAGACCCTCGGCAGATGACTCAAGGAAAAGGCATCCAGGACACAGCAGCAGGGCATAGGCAACACACATAAGAGAAACTCCCTGAAGTGTCAGGTCTTGGGGAACAGAAGGCATTCCATTGCAGGGCATTAAAGAACCTCTTATTCATAAAAAACGTTACCTTCAAGAGCAGGAGAGGTAGCTGGCCTTCCTAATACACACAGACAGAGAGGTAAACAAAAATGGAGAAACAGAGGCATAGTCCCAAATGAAAGAACAGAACCACAGCAACATACCTGCACAAAAGAGATATAAGCAATACTGCTAATAAAGAATTTAAAGTAATAATCATAAAGATACTCACTGGACTTGAGAAAGGAGTAAAGGACATCAGTGTGAGACACTTAATAAGGAGATGAAAAAGAACCAATCAGCAATAAAAAACACAATAGTAAAATTATAAATACACTTGATGGAATAAATAGTAGGCCAGAGGAAGAGAAGGAATGAATTAATGATCCGGAAGACAGAGTAACCGAAAGCAATAAAGTTGAGCAAGTGAGAGAAAAATATTATGCAAATTGAGAGTAGACTTAGGGAACTCAGTGACTCTATCAAGTGTAATAACATTAACATAGGATCCCAGAAGTAGGAGTTTGACAACATAATAACTGCCTCTCTTATATGGAAGAGGTAACAGAAATCTAGATCCAGGATGCACAGAGATCCCCCAACAAAATCAACTCAAGGGGGTCCACACCAAAATGCAAAGTAATTAAAATGGCAAAAATTAGTGATAAAGAAAAAGTTTTAAAAGCATCAAGAGAAAAGACACTCACATACAAAGGAAACTCTACAAGGCTATCAGCTGAATTTTCATCAGAAACTTTGCAGGCCAGAAGGGAGTGTCATGATATATTCAAAGCGCTGAAAGGGAAAAACATGCAGCCAAGAATACTAAAAATAGGTAGCTAAGAATACTGTATCTAGCAAGGCTATCATTCAGAGTAGATGTACAGATAAAATTTTTCTCAAACATAAACTAAAGGAATTCATGATGACTAAATCACCCATACAAGATATATTAAAGGGGACAAATTGAACGGAAAAGACCCTAAGTGAGAATATGAAAAGTAGGAATCACAAAAGCAGGAAAAATACATTTATCTATAAGATCAGTCAAGGGCTCCACAAAATAAAAGATGGTAAAATATGACATTATATATCTAAAATGTATGGGGGAGAAGAGTAAAAACTGGGTTCAAATTTAAGCAACAATCAACTTAATACAGACTACTATATGCAGAAGATATTGTATACAAACCTAATGGTAACCACAAATAAAAAACCAGTAATAGATAAGCAAAGAATAAAGAATAAAGAGAAAGGACTCTAAGTGTATCACTAAAAAAAGCCAACTAATCATGAAAGAGATCAAGAGAAGGATCAGAGAAAAATTTAAAAAAACACAGAAGTAACAAAATGGCAACAGCTGCATATCTATCAAAATTACTTTGAATGTAAATGGACTCAACACTCTAATTAAAAGATAGAGGATGACAGAATGGATTAAAAAAACCCAAGACCCATCTATATGTTGTCTACAAGAGGCTCATTTCAGACCTAAAGATAGCTGCAGATGGAAAGTAAGGGGATGGACAAACAGGTATCATGCAAATGAAAGTCAAAATAACCTGATTTTGGACAAATTACTTTAAAACAAAGACTACAGGGGCACCTGGGTGGCTCAGTTGGTTAGACGTCCGACTTCAGCTCAGGTCATGATCTCAGGACTTATGAGTTCAAGCCCCATGCCTGGCTCTGGGCTAACAGCTCAGAGCCTGGAACCTGCTTTGGATTCTGTGTCTTCTCTCTCTGCTTCACTACCACTCCCACTCTGTCTC
This sequence comes from Suricata suricatta, assembly GCF_006229205.1. NCBI lineage: Eukaryota > Metazoa > Chordata > Mammalia > Carnivora > Herpestidae > Suricata > Suricata suricatta. Next base: position 64,588,136 of record NC_043705.1, read on the forward strand.
TCCCTCTCTCCGAAATAAACATTAAATCTTAAAAAAAAAAAAAAAAGACTTTAACAGCAAACAAAAGGAAACACTATATAATAATAAAAGAGAAAATACAACAAGAATATCTAACAATTGTACATTTTTATGCACTCAACATGGTAATATCCAAATTCATATAACAGTTAATAACATAAAGAAACTAACCAATAATAATATAGTAATAGTAAGAGACATTAACACCCCATTTACATCAATGGACAGACAGACCATCCAAGTAGAAAATCAACACATAAAGAGTGGCTTTGAATGGTACCCTCAACTGGATGCATTTCATAGGTATATTCAGAACATTCCATCCTAATACAGCAGAATACACATTCCTTTCCAGTGCACATTGAACATTCTCCAGAATAAATCACATATTAGACCACGAAACAAGTCTCAACATATTCAAAAATATCAGAGTCATGCCATACATAACACCGTGAAACAAGAAATCAACCACTAGAAAAATCTGGAAAGACCACAAATAGAATAAGGTTAAATAACCTGTCATTAAACAATGAGTGGGTCAATCAAGAAATCAAAGAGTAAATAAAATACATAGATAAAAATAAAAATGAAAATATCTGCAACTAATATTATTTACCCCCAAAATACAAAAACATTAATTCAAAGGAATACGTGCATTCCTATGTTCATTGCAGCATTACTTACAATGGCCAAATTATGTAATCACCCCAAGCATCCATCAATAGATGAATACAGACGATGTGGTATATATACACAACGTAATATTATTCAGCCATATGAAAAATAAAATCTTGCCATCTGCAATGACATGGATGGAGATAGAGAGTATGATGATCAGCAAAATAGAGAAAGACAAATATCTTATAATCTCACTCATATGTGGAATTTAAGAAACAAAAGAGCAAAGGAAAATGAGAGACAAACCAAGAAATAGACTCTTAACTTGAGAGAACAAAGTGATGGTTATCAAAGGGGAGGTGAAATAGGTGATGGAGATTAAGAGCACATTTATTATGATGATCACGGAGCATAGTCTAAAATTGTCAAACCACTATGTTGTACACCTGAAACTAACTTAACACTGTATTTTATCTACTGTAGTTAAAACAAAAAAATTTTTAAAAATTGAAAAAACGGTTATTTAAGATGCTCAAACTCATGTAAGACAAGTACAAACAAAACTATATTTCATCAGTAGCTATTGGGTAGCTCAGTAGTTTAAGTGTCTGGCTGTTGATTTTGGCTCAGGTCATGATATCCCAGGTTTGTGAGTTGGAGCCCTGCATTGGGATTCATTCCCTCCCTCCCTCCCTCCCTCCCTCCCTCCCTCTCTCTCTCTCCCCCTCCCTCCCTCCTTGTGCTCCTCCCTAGTTCACATGCGAACTCTCTCAATATAAATAAACTTAAAAAAAAAACCCTGTATTTTATATAATAAAATTACCGAAGACCAAAGTTTTTAAAAAACTCTGAAAAATAGACTGAGAAGACACTTCATACAAAGTAGAGTAACAATGACAAAGATGATTGACAACTCATCAGAAAAAAATATAAGCCATGTGTTAATGGAATGTCATTTTTAAAATCATGATAGAAAAATAAAGAAGTGGCTGTCAAAATAGATTTCTATACCTAGCAAAAGTCTCATCTGAAAAAAGCTACAAGAAAGACATTTTCAAACAAAATGTGAGAGGATGTTTTGTCTTTAAATCACACTACATGAGGGGCACCTGGGTGGCTCAGTCAGTTAAGCATCCATCTTTGGCACAGGTCATGATCGCACAGTCTGTGGGTTCAAGCCTTGAGACGGGCTCTGTACTGAAAGCTTGGAGCTTTTAGCCTGCTTCAGATTCTGTGTCTCCCTCTCCCTCTGCCCCTAACCCACTTGTGCTCTCTCTCAAAATAGACATAAAAAATTAAAAAAAAATCACCCCACAAGGTATAATAATGAAAAATACAGAAGAAAGTTCAAGCTGAAAGAAAATTATCACTAATTATCCATCGCTCTTTCCCTTCATTTCCCTTCATTGGTTTCTGTGAATTCAAATTACTATGTGGTATGCACTATACCCATGTAGTATATACATACGCACATCATTTAATGAAATTAATCTTTAAGTCATCAACAGATGAGAAAAGAAAAATATGCAGTTTTACTTTCATAACTGCCTACCATAATTATTCTCTGATGTCATTTGGATTCAGCCTAAAGACATTCATTTAGTGTTTCTTATGGAGTGGACCTGCTAACAACAAATTTTCTAAGATTATGTACATCCACAAATGTCTTAATTTTAGCTTCATTTTTGAAAAATACTTTTCTGCATATGTTATTCTTTAGCACTTTGAATATGTCTTTTCAATGCTTTTTTACTCACTGCCTCCATCATTTCCCATTGATAAACTGCCTGTTAAGTTTACTGGGATTCCATTGTCTATGGGTTTTTGTGTGTGTGTGTGTGTTTTTTTTTTTTTTTTTTTGCTTTCAAGAGTTTGTGTTTGTCCAGCAACATTTCAACTGGAATATGTCTGTGTACTAATATCATTATACTACTAGGAGTTCATGGACCTTTTTGGATGTTTAGAATAATCGTTCTCAACCAACTTGTCAAGGTTTAAGCTGTTATTTCTTCAAATATTTGTGTTTGCTCTTTTTGTTTCTCTTCTCAGGTACTCTCATGAGTTATGTTGGTACATTTAATAGCATCCCACATTTCACTGAAACTACTCATTTTCTCCATTCCTTTTTCCCCACTCTGTATTCATATTATATAATCTGTATATATCTATCTTTAAGTTCATTTGATTCTTTCTTCTGCCAGCTCAGTACTGTTGAATCCTTTAGTAATTTTTTCCTGTCAATTTTTCTTATATGTCAATTCCAAATTAAGCATTTAAAAAATTATTTCCATCTAATATGAACATTTTCTATTTTAGGAGGTACTGTCACCCTTTATTTAAATCTTTTAACTATTTCCTTTAGTTTTTTACAATAGTGATTTGAAGTCTACTAAGTTCAATATCTAGGCCCTCTCAAAGGCACTTCCTGTTATTTGCTTTTCTGTAGTTTTGTATGACTTACACTTTATTGCTTCTTAACATATCTTGGAGATCACTTTAATTTCTTCTTTAGCAGTGCTAATTCATGTTTTTGGCCATAAAGCATACAGTATAAATTTGTTATGGCTCAGAAAAATCCATCTCTATTAAAAGGGAACAACTGAAAACCTATGGTCATGTCTTCATATGCTACCAAATTATCGTTGATAGAAATGACTCAGAAAAAGAAATTACACAATTCTATTTATTAACTTCCATCAATTTTCTCTGCATAGCATAGACCAAGAAAAAAGTTTTCCAATATCAGTACTTGGAATGTATCCAGTGTTCCTTGAGATGTATCTAGAAACATATCTCCATGTAATCACATTCCTAAGCCTGTTCTTCATTCCAAGTCTCTAAAATTTTGTTTCCAACATAATAAACAACTAATTTGGTTGCATTCCTGGACACTATTACTAACCTCGGATGGTGACCAAGGGTTCATGATTCACCCATAAACGTCTCTTCAGACATCGATGTTCATTTTTTTTTAATTCTTTGAGATGTTTTGCCTGTGTATCAAAGGTTGCCTTATTTCCAGGACTTCTATTTTTTCTAACTGGTTTTATGTTTTAATAAAAAAAAATTCAGAGCATACTTTTTATCTAATTGTATTCAGAGAAAAAAGATGATAAAAATTACAAGTGATAAAAGTCATTTGGTTATTGTACATATGTCTCTAGATAGTGTTTAGCTTGACAATATCCTATCAGCCGTGTTTTCCTATTCTTTTTTTTCTTCAGTTTTTGGCTATTTTAAGAAAAAGATGTAAACAATTCCAAGATTGAATTAGCCTTTGTGTAATCCATTCAGGGTTAGAATAGTAGTTTTTGCAGTCCTGCCTAGTAGTATTCTAGGATTTTTCTAATATGAGGTTTTCAGGGTTAATAGATGTTCATTTCCTAAGAGATTCAAAGCGGGGAAAAACGGAATGAACAGCAAGACAGACTATGTACTCAGATAAAAGGAATAGTGTGAAGATCTCAGTTTTCCACAAAGTAATTTATGAATTTAATACAACCACCAAAAATTAGTTTGTTTTTCATATCTGACAAAACCGTTCAAAGAATTTTTTGGAGCTTATATGTGAGAAAACAGCTGTGCAATATTTGAGAAGTAACACTGCAGATATAAAAATTACTTTAAAGACTTGATAAATTTTAAAAAATCCAAAGCAGAAACCTATCAGTGGTAAAGGTGAGAAAAATATAAAATATATTCAATAACTGAATGTAAAATATGGGGGTGCCAAGGTGGCTCAGTTGGTTGAATATCTGACTTCAGCTCAGGTCATGATCTCATTCCTGGTGGGTTTGAGCCCTGCATCAGTCTCTGTCCTGACAGCTCAGAGCCTGGAACCTGTTTCAGATTCTGTGTCTCCTTTCCACTCTGCCCCTCCCTCATTCATGCTTTGTCTATCTGTCTCTCTCTCTCTCTCAAAAATAAACATTAAAAAAAGTACTATATGCCAGATCAGGGGAGAAAGAACTCAGTAAGCATTTGGAAAACTGTTAACCATTAGGAAAAACTAAAACTGAATTCCTATGTCACATCATACATCAAATTTCAAGATGAATTAAAGATCTACTTTTGTTAGACTCCCCTGGGTGGCTCAGTTGGCCGAGCATCCTACTCCTGATTTCACCTCAGGTCATGATCCCAGGGTCCTGGGATTGAGCCCCACACTGGTCAGTGCAGAGCATCCTTAACGTTCTCTTCCTCTGCTCCTCTCCCACTGCTCATGCTTTCTCAGTCTAAAATTAATAAATAAAATATATAAATTTAAAAACACAAGAAACGGGGTGCCTGGGTGGTTCATTCAGTTAAACAACTGACTTTGGCTCAGTTCATGATCTCACGGTTCGTGAGTTCAAGCCCCATGTCAAGATCTGTGCTGACAGCTCAGAGCCTGGAGCCTGCTTCAGATTCTGTGTCTCCCTCTCTCTGCCCCTCCTTGGCTTATGCTCTGTCTCTCTCTCTCAAAAATAAACAAGCATTTAAAACAATAAAAAATAAAAACACAAGAATACAGGTGCTAATTATATAATTTGGAATGAAAAAAAATTTATACATGACATCACCTCAATATAAGGTATGAAGGAAAAGATTGTTGATTCTACTATATAAAAATACAATCTAAAAATTTTTGTTTGTTTTTTATTTATTTTTGAGGGACAGGGAGAGACACAGTGCAAGCAGGGGAGGGTCAGAGAGAGAGAGGGAAACACAGAATCTGAAGACAGGCTCCAGGCTCTGAGCTACCTGTCAGCACAGAGCCTGACACGAGGCTCAAACCCATGAACCATGAGATCATGAACTAAGCCAAAGTCAGATGTTTAACCAACTGAACCACCCTGGCACCTCTGGAAATACAATCTAAAAAGCCTCATCATAATTGTGTTGTATCTGAGGGCAAGAATCAAAAGAATTAATATATAAGTATTTCTCACAAATCAAGAAAAAGTCACCAATAAATATCTGAACAAAGAAGGAACATCAAAAATTAATAAAAGAGAGGTGTCTGTTCAGATCTTCTGCCCATTTCTTCACTGGATTATTCGTTTATCTGGTGTGGAGTTTAGGGAGTTCCCTGTAGATTTTGGATACTAGCCCTTTATCTGAAATGCCATTTGCCACTATCTTTTCCCATTCTGTCTGCTAGGGATTTACCCAAAGGATACAGAAAGGCTGATGCATAGGAGCACATGCATCCCAATGTTCATAGCAGCACTTTCTACAGTAGCCAAATCATGGGAAGAGGCTAACTGTCGATCACCTGATGAATGAATCAAGAAGATGTGGTGTATATATATATATACATACAATGGAGTACTATATGACAATGAGAAAGAATGAAATCTGGCCATTTGTAGCAAAGTGGATGGACCTCAAGGGTGTCATGCTAAGCAAAATAAGTCAGGCAGAGAAGGACAGATACCATATGTTTGCACTCATAGGTCTAACAGGAGAAACCTAACAGAGGGCCATAGGGAGGGGAAGGGGGAAAGAGAGTTGGGGAGAGAGAGGGACACAAACCATGAGAGACTATTGAATACTGAAAACGAACTGAGGGTTGAAGAGGGAGAGGGGGAAGGGGGTGATGGTCATGGAGGAGGGACACTCGTGGGAAGAAGCACAGGGTGTTATATGGAAACCAATTTGACAATAAACTATTATAAGAAATAAAATAAAAAATAAAAACCAAAACAAATTAATAAAAGAGGAAATACAAAGGAAAAATATTCTATAATACCAAAAATCAATAAATGCAATTTAAAACAATGAAATTTTTTTCTTCTCAATCTAGAAAAGACATTTAATAGGTTCAGCATTTGGAGAAACTAAGATCTCACAATACCAAAGAGAATGTAAATCAGTATCTTTTAAAAGATCACATATATCAAAAGGGTTAAAATATTTATTACTTATTGATCTCATAGTTATATTTTCAGAAATATATCACAAAAATCATGGAAGTTGAAAGATTTAGCTACAAAAACACATATTACAATTATAAACGTTTGGAAGTAACTTAAAAGGACTGTTAATACAATTCACTGTACACAGATATAATAAAGGATAGGTAGTTATTAAAAATAAGACCCCAGGTGTTATGGGAAATATTTGTGTTAATAAATATAATCCCACTAAAGGGTAGGTGTCCAATTAACAGTGGGAAAATTACGTGTATGATTTTTTTCTCCTTTTGCCTACCTGTATTTACTAAAATTTAAAAACATAGAAAATGAGGGAAAAGAGTTATTGTTAATTATTAATATATGCCTTCTTCATTGAAAGCCTCAAATATCTGAGAAGTGTTTCCACATATCTGTGCTTTTGTGTCAGAATTTGGATAACAGTAGATCTAATCTGAATTAAATTATTCAAGGATTATTTTTTTCTTATTCATCTTCCTGACCACCTGAAATACAGTACAGAGTTTTAAACAAATTTCCAGGTATGTTCTGTTGAATTTAATCTCCTTGAATTTCCATTTATCTTTGACACATTCAGCTTTATTCTCCCTTTAGTAAGAGTAAATTCATCAGTGGTGGGAAATGAGAGAGCTTCTCCATGCTCCACTGTTTATTTTCTCCTTTGTTTAGCTAGAGACCTAGGCAATGATTACAGCCTTGAAAACTCTACAGCTCTTCTATTGCTTCAAGGGTGACATTCTGTTCTTTAATTAGAATATAAGCTTCTTGAGTACTGGAACAATGTAGTGTTTTTAGATCCTTTTCCTTCTCTAATGATACCTGTGTTTTACATAGAAAGGACAATGAAGTCAGACTCTTGGGGGGGAAATCATGAAATCGACCAGATGTCATTTTCTTTTGAAGCATTCTATTTTCACAGAGGAATTTAGCACTCATTCTTTTATGTGTGCTCCTTTGGTGCATGGAAATATCTGTATATTGCATATTTTCCTCTTTATCATAATTTCTTATAAACGTATCTTCTGCCCCTGCCAGAAGTAAATGCTTCGAGGTCAGGGATTTGCTTTACTCATCTCTATATTTTCAAGACCTCAGAATATACAGTGGTCACTCAATAAATGAATTCATGAATTCATGTGTCAAATGATCATTCCATTACTAGCTCTGCCACTTACCAACTATGTAAGTTTAGGATGGTCAATTAGGTATGTGAAGTTAATTTTTTCATTTACATAAGGAAAACAATACTACCTACTTCATAAGATCTTTGGATCAAATGAGATAAGCCGAACATGTATTGCTTGTTACTAAAAAATTACATTACATGCTCAATAAATACACAAAATGGTTACTCTATTATTATTGCTGAATCCAACCAAACTCTTTATGTATAAAAGGCCCCATTTGCAACAAGTCCAACCCAGGTGTCAACAGTTTAGATACTCTTTGACCATTTTTAAAATTCTTTCCCAGCCCTTCCATCACTGATGGTGGTATTCTTGCTCAACATCTTTGTAAAAAGATCATACGCTCATTTCTAATATTTACATATATAAAAGTTTGGCAGTTTTTCCTTCTTTACTAAACTGTGATGTCCTCCAGAGCACATTGTCTTACTTGTGACCTCAGGACTAAAAGGTGTACCCAGGTCAGAGTCCAACATGTATTAGGAGCTTAATACATTTTTTGAATGAAAAAATTTTAGAAAGAATTAAGGATAAGAACTTTTAAAGTGCCACTCATACCCTCTCACAAAGTGTTGAATAAATATTGGCATAGTTTGTATCATAGGAAATGCTAAGAAAATAATTTATATGCGTAGTACTAGCAGAGCTGACCTAAGCAGCTTTCTAGGTTCTATTTTCCTAGTCTTTGTCCCGGAACTGAACTTTTGGCAGGTAGGAACTATGCTCTAGTTATTCACTTTTATCCTGTGGAAGGAAGACCATGGGATTTCAAAATTAACTTTGACAGATATGACAAATGGGGGTTGCCATTTCACACCTAGAGCGTGAATATTTCAATGGCAAAGAGTCAGCAACTGTTAATTAAAAATGGGTATTGTTAATTGGGCCCAGTGTTGTGGTTTTGTCAGCAGCTTCAGACCCTTTCAGACCTATTTCAGTGGATCCTTATGGTATGATTAGATAAGTGTCTTTTGTTTCTGAGGTGGATGATAGTAATTATGACCCTATTTTTTTTTCTTCATCATATTAGTTCTATAGGTGTATATTATTTTATAGTAGAGAAACTCACAGATACTGAAATTTGTATCAACACTACTCCCTTCATCTGAATCCAAAATATTCATTAAACACAATAATGACCGATATTTATTCACTTCATACTTTGGTACAACATAAAGATGGGCAATAATTTGGAAGGTTCTTTTCATATTGAAAGGGAAACTTTGCTTAAAATGGAGAAGTATATGAGATAAAGTAAGATTCCTTTTCTTTTAGGTTATTACAATCTATAAATATTCAATCCTTCTATTTTTTTATCATCAAAATGTGTCATTGACACAGTGTAGTATTTTCATGCACAAACAGTGTTTGTGTACACAAAGGAAAAATAATGATAGAAATGTGTATTAGAACAAAATATTCACTGGGCCAACACTAGTCAAATAATTCCATTTACATCAACTTAGCAAAACAAAACAAAAGCCTGAAGCTTGCAGTTGGGAGACTAAATTTGATTTTTAAATTATTCCCAGATAGATTAACTTTAGGATTACATATCTCTATGTCTCAAATAATAATCGATGTATGTAGGGGATGTTTGAAGGGGAGAGGGAAACACAAACAGCTTGTTACTTTAGACAACTTATCACTGTCATTTTTTCCATTTCCCTACCATTTTCTGATTCATTTATATTGGGATCCAGTGGCCAAATGCTACAGAAATACCCCAGAGCTATTATGAGTGTGCAAGTTTGGGGACAAAACATTCTTCCTTAATACTGGTCAAGTATTTGTGAAGACAAGTAAATGTTAATAACAGCATAGTGAGGTGATCAAGTTCAACAGTGCAAATGCTAGAGGCCTTGCCTGCCCCCCCTAACTAAATTGGTAAATTCAGCTTAATTCTCTCATAGATACTTTCATTATTATTTTTCATAATTTTTAAAATTATAAACACACACTCATACATGCTGAAATTTCTGTAAATTAAAATATTGCTTTCACTTATGGATGGCTGTAACTCATAGCTAGTATGGTGTCTGGTACAGAGCTTGTGCTCAGTACCCTCTTGTTGAATGAATGTATGAATCAAAGAATAAAATACAAATGGAAATTCTGGGATATTGTTTTAGTCTGAGAAATTGAAAAGCACATTGGTTAGTTTTATCACTGGCGTTATTTGCTCATAATTATTACCTGAATCATTATAATTATATAAATATGATGGAACTATGAATTATATTGGTATCTTAAAGGATATGACCTATATTTCAATCCAAGTAGAACTAGATATTCTTAAAATTCTTAAAATTTTTATTAACATACTTAGCCTAAAGCAAAATGAAATGAAGCCCTAATACAATGAACAAATAAAAAAGCTTCTTACAAAATAATATATTCTATTTCTCAGCCTGTTAGTGATAACACCAGGGCCCATATTTAAAACACGGTCTTTCTTTCTGTCTCTGTCTTTGTCTGTCTGTCTCTCTCTCTCTCACACATACACACATTCATAAAAAGCACTGATAATCATTTTCATTTTACACTTCCACAGTTATAAATAAGCATCAAATACAAACAAGCTCTTCCAAGTAGGGCTTAGGCATATGACAACCTCCTGGAGTCATCAAATACTTCTAATATGTGACTTAAAATTACTAGTCCTAAAGGTGTGCCTATTGTTAAATGCTACTCAATCTCTGGCCTCCTACAGCTCCTAGCAATGATACTATGATGCAAGACTAACTTATTTTTCTTAATCTTACTATTTATTTGCTAGAAAACCACTCATTATTTTTAAATTCACTATTGTCATCCATGAAGCAGTAATAACTGTGGATATACATTGGGCTTGTTTGTGTTCAATCTTTTTATCTTCAAGGGAAAGATTCCATGTCCTATTACCAATGCACTGAGCCAAAAGAGACCCCAAAACAGACTTATTCATAACTAAGCCCTGATTACCAAAAATATGGTGATAAATGTTGAACTGAAAAGGTAGGATTTCATAAAGCTTTTGTCTATAATCCTCAAAGTAGGGTTCGTTCTGTTGCAGAGTTAATTAGCATACATGTGGAAGCAGTTTATGGATGCAGTTTAATCCCAAACAAATGTGAAAATAAGCTCACATTGTTCTGTAGAATGATTTACATTCATTATCATCTACTTAAAAAAACATGCTTCTAAAAAAAATCATTATTCCTTCCAGAAAATTGGAATAAAGCATTTCCATATTTGTACTTTTGAAAATTATGCATTTCCAGAGAAGGTCATATTTCCTAAAATCAAAATAAAGTGAAAGCTTTGTCTCAAACTATGGTTTCCAAACTTCATGCAGATACGGAGAGATTACTGAATGACACAGCTTCATAACGTCAGTCAACAGATTTAATTGACTGTACATCATTACAAAATCAAACTTGATTTAATAGCTTCTGTAAAAGACATTTGGAACTTCAATAATGAGATCTCTATAAGAGGTTCCTGATAGAAATACTTCTAATACTCTAGAAAATAACAGGGCTTATATTGTAATACAGCTTGTAAAACTGTCTCATTATTTGTGATTATGGCTTGCAGTGGACATAATTTGACCAGAGATACAGTTTGTACCTTTTAGTTGTAATGATGCATCATATTATGATTAAGTTCGACTGTTCATGGGAATCTAGCATGAAAGTGAATATACCACAGATTGAGTGGCTGCCTTATGATTCTCTGAAATAATCTACCTGAAATGCTCAAAACAAAAATGGAGTTTCCCTACTCCCAGTCTTGAACAAGTATACTAAAAACCAGGCCAAAATTCAAGTGACCCATGATCAGGTGCAAGAGGCAATATTTACCTAAGGATATCTTATTTGTAAAGCACTTGATCAACTTACATATGCTTCATACATAAGCCTTTGTTCAATCAATCATTTAGGGTACTTACCAAGTGCCAAACACTGAACCAAAGCTTTTGATGGAATGGTAAGCTATAAAGTTAATGATACTGCTCTTTAGAAGGGGAGAACCTCGCGGGAGGAAATAGTTATGTAATATGAAATTACTAACTGTAGGATAAACATTATAACAAGAAAATTACAAAGCCACCTAACTCAGGTGCAAATCCGGCAGTGCATCAAGGGTGACTACAGGTTACTAAAATGAGAATGAACAGAAGGCAATGCAAGAAGAGGAGGGGGAACATTCAGAAGAGATAGTGGCTGGTAATCAACTGGAATCTCAGGTCTGAATGTGGGAGGTGAGTAATGCATGACGCCAGAGATGAGTCAGTCCCGAAGGGTTATTAGGGACCGTGAACTTCAACCTTCGTGTTAACCACTCTTTGCCTACTGATACCACTCCTCTGTGACATTTGTTAAATGTTCACTGTATGCTCAACAGTGCACTTAGCACATATCTCATGTTAAAATTATCACACTCTCAGTCGGAATTCTGGATAGGATGGATCTATTTTAGACCTCATCTAAAGGTGCTGGTTACATAGATTCAAAATGAGTCACCTACCCTTTCTCAATTTCAATACTGTTTGTTTCCACAATGTACACTATGGAAACTACCGGAGCACGTTACTAGTTTAAAGGCATAGTCCTTGCCCAAACTTTGTCATGTGTCAAAACAAAATTATACCAAACTACCAATAGTCCATCAATTCCATTTAAACTTTGCTTTCCCTGTCAGACAGGTGAACACATGATTGCCTTTGTTGGGAAATATATAGGGTGGGCTAAGAATGGTCACATGGATTTAAACAAGCTTGATTTATGGAAAGTGCAACATGTAGAATTTGATTTTAAAAACTTGATTTCCTGGGTCTAAGATTATTTACTGCAATCAGATTTGGATGTTAAGTATGGTCCACTTGCATGCAATGCTTCTCAGATGGGCCCTTTTTCACCCTATCATGAGACGATCAGGAGTGCCATGCAGCATTATGCTTACACAGGTGGGATGCTGCAAGAAGATAAACGTAAATGCTAGTGAGCCTTTGTGTAGAGAACTGTACCTCAAACCATGTTATTGTAAGCGGTCAGTGTGAGATTTTTAAGAATGCGTTGGTCCTTTGATTCTTTTCTAAGTGAGGTCAGTATAAAAGAGGAAAGTCTGCTTTTATTCAAACCTCATGGGCGTTCTTATACTTACACGAAAACAGCTGAGTTTTGTGAAGACAGATTCCCACCAACAGATTCATGTGTAATAGTTTTCTTTCTGGGCTCCCTTTTTTAGGCAATAGAACGAGAATGTTTGGAAAAGGCTCCCAACAGCTGTCCTGGATTTTTAATCTCTATATTCCTTTCAGGGTTGGAATGGGGCATTTGCAAATTCACACGGACACTAAAGACACCATTAGTTGAGTTGTGCCAACTAATAAATCAAGATTTTCTTTTGAAACCTCTAGCAAATGATACATCCCTTTTTTGGTAATGTCTTTTCTTTCCTATGATCCATAAACTCTCTTTATTAAAGAGGATTTCCTCAGAGAACTTAGAAGTGAAGCATTAAGAAATAACTTTTTTTCCTTTAAGAACACTTTAAATCAATAACAAATCTGTGGCAGTTTTCTCATTTCTTACCTTCCTAAGTAGCAAGGGAACACCTGTTTCAAATTCAACAATAATTTGTATAATGAATTTTCATTTAATTTAGACAGGAGCATTAGCTGATTTCCCTTTTACCCCCTGAATGTGAAAATCCCTTGGAACTTCCAAAGTGAGTTCTTTTTATTGGTAAAAATTGGTGAGGGAGGTGTTTTTGCCACAAGGCTATATAAAGTAACTTTTATTTCTTTCCTCTTTTTTTTTTTACCACTATGACTCAATAGAAAATATATCTGAGATCATTTCTGAAACACATAAACCCAGAGAAGGGTATAAAATACAATTTTTATGTATATATTTTTTCTCATTGACCTCCATATGCGAGTGGTGTTTCTTTTTTAAAAGACAAATTTAATCATTCCATTCCACTGATAAAACTCCCTTAGTAGATAATCCTCATTGCTTTCAGAGAGAAGAAACAACAGCACTTCTCTTCAATGATTATGTGGGGGAAAATAGTTCTCAATCCAGTCAAATAATTTATAGAAATATAACATATATACATAACATATTATATATGTTAATATATATATATAACATGTTATGCAAAGGCATCACTTAATTTAAAATGAATTGGGGATAAAATGAGGGTCCTATATTCTATATTCAGGAAAGACAAAGGCTAATTGTTCTTTGGTCACACTATCAGGTAACTTCTAGAATGAATTTGAGCCCATCCTAATCAAGCACTTACACACCAATCCATCAGTAACCGTATTTCTTTATGCTTTTTTTAAAGTGTATTTATTTTGAGAGAGTGAGATAACAAAAGGGAGAATGAATGTGGGAAGAGTGGAGAGAGAGAGGGAGGGAGGGAGAATCCCAAGCAGGCTCTGTGCTGTCAGCACAGACCCCAACATGGGGATTGAATTCACAAACCCTGAGATCATGACCTGAGCTGAACTCAAGAGTCCAACAGTGAACCCGATGACCCACTGAGGCTCCCAGCGCCACACTCCTCCAAGTCAGGGGCTCAGGGGCTCGTGTCTCAATCAACAGCAGCTTCATTCCAGTGACCACGCTTCTTAGAAGTCGCTATGTGGTAAGCACACTGTAATAGCCATCCTTCTATGGTTAAACATTCTAGCTTTGTTAAAGTTTGCCAATCCCAGAGCTCTACCCATACTCAACCCAAGAGTGTGTTCAGAGAGACTATGGTTTATAAGAACCATCCTCCTTTGGGGCACCTAGGTGGCTCAGTCACTTGCTTGAGCACCCAACTCTTGATTTGGCTTGGATCTTGATCTTAGTGTCATGATATTGAGCCCCAAATCAGGCTCTGCTCTGAGTCTGGAGTCTGCTTAAGATTTTTTTCTCTCCCTCTGCCCTTCTCCCCTGCTTGCCATCTCACACTCTCAAACAAACAAACAAACAAACAGAAAACAACAAAGACCTCTCCTTTGTTTACCAAGCAGTAACTTCAGCCCTTTCTTTTAGATACTGAATGGTGGCCTCTTCTTTTCAATGTGACTAACATATTTAATCCTCACAATAGTGCTAGAGGTAGGGCCATTATTGTGATCATGTTACAGAAAGGAAATGAGTTTAAGAGATAGTCATTAACTTGCCTAATGTCCTTCAGCAAATAAACAGTACAGGAAAATCTAAACCTAAATAATCTGATTTATGAACCCATACTCTCAACACTATTACATATAGATTCTCACAGTTTTTTCAAGTGCTAAATCTTGGTCCTCACTTCCCAAAATGCCCCAACCTTTACCACTCCTTCCTGCCTTGACATATTACATACTACAATTCCCTGAATGCTCCAGGTCTGCCCTTTCCTCTGATCTTGTTATATATATCATTTCTAGAGCAGAAAAAAGAAAATCCCTTTCCCACCTCCATAATGCCAAGGACGATACCTATCCTTCACCAACATTTACATTTACTTTGCTAATGTAACTATAAAATTGTATAGATATGGGATTAAGATACAAAAAGTTAAATAATGTGTCCTAAAGTTACATAACCAAGCAGTGAGAAAAGCAACATGAAAACCTGGTAATACTGACTTACAGACCTGCTGCTTCTCATAGGAATTATTTTCTGCCGTCTTAATTACTCAGTTATTTCTCTGAAAGCACTCTCTGTTTTCTCTAAATTCTGTTTATTTATCCTCAGAATGAAGCATACTAAAGGCCTGACTAAAATAAACTAAGTCAAAGGCTTCCTATTTGGAGCCCACACATCATAAAACCCCAGGTCCCATTTGTCCATTTCCCTCTGAAAAGCAGCCGGGTATTACTGATTCATGGTCCTACTGTAGATGTGACAGTGGTACTTGAGTCTAACTTAACAGTCCAGAGAGACCTGGCAGAGATGGTGCTCAGTGAGTCACAGGTATTCTTGTTATCTGTGTTTGCATTTGTAGTATGTTCCTGTGTTAATTATTTCACTAATGGTCCCTATTCAATGCATGCCTGTAGATATCTAGCAATATATGATCTTGAGGTAGATATTACACAGTAGCCTGCTCTTTTCAGCTTCTTTATCCAAGTCTTAGAATTCTAAATCCATAAAATGAAAACAACAACATGCTTGCCCCCTGGAGTGGTACTGAAGATTAAATATGATAATTCATATAATGTGTTTAGCATAATCAGTGATACCTAGACAGCCCCAAGACATTGTGTCTTTAGTGTCCTATTTTAACCACGCCATTCATCTCACACTAAATATGTTTTAAATAGTGGTAAGTTTTTAAAGAAAAGGTTGCTGTCTGATCAGCTCTTCATGCTAGTGGATGACAACCCCGCTGTCCCCAAAAGATAGGACTGCTCTTTGAAAGTTGAACAATTTCATTGAGCATGAAAATTTGTTGTTTTTGACTCCGTGTGAAGTCGCATCAAAATGGGTTACAAAGTGGGACGACTGTGTGCCACTCTTCATGCCACTAAAAATCCTTCATAAGCAAATCATCCCATCTCAATTTTTTATACACTAGGGCCAAATTTCACTTCCTTCACTGTAGTTTTAGCACGGATTGCTCTGCTCAGAAACTCGCAAGGATTCTACATTTCCTACCAAATATAGTCCAAATTTATAGACTGAGCATTTATCCTTTTACTCATTTTCCTAATGTTTTTGCACATCACTTCCTGTGAAGGATTCATTATCCTCATGAAGTACCTGCTTTTCTGTAGCTGCACCAGGATCTCCATCTGCCTGCCTTTCTCTACATGCTCTGAACATCTTTCAAGCCCTTTTTTAGCCATGTCTCTCCATTTCCACCTAGTATCTTTCAGGTTCTAGGAAGCCATCCCAGCAACTGAACATCATCATCTTTGCCTGACGTGCTGGTCTCTTAGCCCTCTTGAAGTACTTCCTAGTTCCTGCTTTACAGTACAATCCACTAAAATGAGTAACTTCTTTTATTGGACTAAAAAATTAGTTCAGTTTGAAGTCCATGTCTTTTCAGCATCCAATCACACCCAATACTGGTAGAGCACTTTGAAGCCTGTAGGTGTTCAGTACATTTTTGTGTTCTATCAATTTATATTTGCATATCATAAATTATAGGCCTAGTGGTGCTTTCAATTTTTTGTAACATTATGATCTTTTTTCAAGTTATTATTTACTTTTTTGAATTTACTTATTTTTGAGAGAGAGAGAGCGTATGCGCACAAGTGGGAGAGGAGAGATAGAGTGAGAGAGAGAAGAGAAGAGAAAAGAGAAGAGAAGAGGAAAAGGGGAGAAGAGAAGAGGTGAAGGTGAGAAGGGGAGAAGGGGAGAGAAGAGGAGGAGAAGACACAGAATCTGAAGCAGGCTCCAGGCTCTGAGCACAAAGTGGAGACTTTGAGATCGTGACCTCAGCCAGAATCAGATGTTTAATGGACTGAGTCGCCCAGGTACCCCGTTAACATTATGATCTTTTTAAAATAAAGTATTACCTTATACCTAACAGAATGACTAGCATCAAAAAGACATGAAATAGGAAATGCTGGCAAAGAAATAACAAATGTGAAGAAAAAGGAACTCTTGTGCACTGTTGGGAGAAATGTAAATTGGTCAAAACACTGTAGAAAGCAGTATGGAGATCCTCAAAACATTAAAAATAAAAATGCTATATAATCAAATAATTCCACCATTGGGTATTAATCCAAAGACTATGAAAACACTAATTTTAAAAGATATATGCAGCCCTTTGTTTACTGGATCATTATTTATAAGAACCAAGATATGGAAGCAGCACAAATGCCTATTGACAGGTCAATGGATAAAGATGATGTGGTGTCTATGTATGTGCCCACACAGGTGTGCGTGTGCACATGCGTGCACACGCACACACACACACACACACACACTGAAATATTACACATCCATTAAAAAGACTAAACATTGCCTTTTGTGGCATGAGGTACCTGGTCAGTCTTATGCTAAGTGAAATAAGTCAGAGATAAACCAACACCATATGATTACACTTACATGTAGAGTCTAAAAAACAAAACAAGTAAACAAATAAACAAGCAGAATCAGACCTATAAATACAGCAAACAGATGGTTGTGAGAAGGGAGGTTGGTGAGGAATGAACAAAATAGGTCAAGGGGAGTGGGAGGTACAGGCTTCCAGTTATGGAATAAGTCATGGAAATAAAAAGTGCAGCATAGGAAATATAGTCAATGGTATTGTAATAGCTTTGTACGGTGACAGACAGTAGCTACACTTGTGGTGAGCATAACGTACAGAGATACTGAATCGCTATACTGTACACCTGGAAGTAACGTCAACGTTGTGCAGCAACACAGCACATACTCAGATTTTTGAAAATTCTACAAATAAAATATAGTCAACTATATATTTAAATGTAAACTTCAGCGCTGGATGCAGATTAGCACCGAAAAGCATAAATCCTAACTCAAAATTTAGCTAGGTCTTGATTTACATTTACTGATCCATTAAAAAAAGCATGCAAAGTTGTACCCAAATTTTAACACAAGCAGACTTTGTCATAAGTATCTTAAAAGAAGGTTTGGAAACATGGTTTAAAATTTGAAAGTTCAAATTTTGAGTTCTCATAGTCTAGAGCCATGAGTACCCACTATGTATTTAAAATACTGTTTGGCTCTAGGGAACCTGGGTGGCTCAGCTGGTCAATTGTCTGACTCTTGGTTTGGGCTCCGGTCATGATCTCAGTTTGGTGGGCTGGAGCACTGTGCAGACAGTGCTGAGCCTGCTTGTAATTTTCCCTTTCTTTCTCTTTCTGCCCGCCCCCGCATTCATGCTATCTCTACCTCAAAATAAATAAATAAAACTTAAAAAATATTTTTAAGTACTGTTTGGCTCAAACTTCTCATAAATATTTTTCAAATTAATTACAAGTCTTTGGAAACACCAAGTACATGCTTAGAAAATTCCTTATAATATACAAAGGTTACTTTCTGTTATAAATTTTAGGTTCCCCATTTGCTTTTTCCAGTCTTTTTTAAATTCCATGATGAATAGTATTTTATTCTTAAGTATTTTTATACTATAAATGCTAGTATGAAAAAAAGATTTAAATATACAACATTACACCATAAGAAACTAGAAAAAGAAGAAACTCAGTTGAAACTCAGTAGAAGGAAATAAGATAAATTAGAAATAAAGACCAGAATAAACAGTAACATAACATTACGTAAAATGTAAACATTACAAATGTTATATAAGTAACATGAAAGTAATAACCAGTTTTTCTAAAAAAAAAAAAAAACTGACAATGCTTTAACTACATTAAGAAAAAGAGAAGACGCAAAAGCCAACATAAGAAATGGAAGAGATAACAATGCAACATAGAGCCACAGAATTTTAAATGTGCTTTTTTCAACATTTGAGCCCCATCTAGATGATCTGTAGAGTGCAATCACTCAACCTGTAAATATTGTAATATTTGCCCTCAAAACTAACAAAGTTAATTAATGTTATTGTCATTTCCAAGACCAGAAGTTTTTTCACCCCACAATGTGTCACGCTTGCACTCGAAAGAATGGAACCCTAAGAAAGAGCTCAGAAAGGATAATGGAAAAACGTAAAGTAACGCTCTCAGTTACAAGTAAATATTTTTGGGTCCACGGAAGTTAAACAGCACACAGCTTGGTTAGGTAAAGAACTTCGTGTCACAGTGTATTTTTGAACTCTTCTCTTTCTCATCCTCCTCTACTCCCCGTTTCCAGCCCCTCACACACTTATTAGGATACAGTAACCCATCTGCTTTCTTTTCTCTAATCATCATATTCCCTTAAAGTCTGACTTATACCTTGGCCCACACTATCATTCTAAGTATTTATCAAAGAATTATCCCAAACCAAGAGGAAACAAACCACGATAAACTGAAGTGTTCTCTCTTCCCCAGAGGAATCTTGGTGCCAACTGTCAAGATTGTTTGAAAGCCTGCTACAGGTGTAATCTATGAACCCTCCTCAGCCACACTCCTGAGCACGTGTTATCTGGAGATGGTGTTCCGGAGTCTGTAAATTGAAATGTAACCAAGTATGACCTCTGGGTGTCAAGCAGGGCAGTATTGTCAGCCACTCATGGTTTCCTCTTTCCTGCCTCTGCTCTCCAACCGTGAGGAATCTGTCCTTTTCACTGGGTTCTTGTCCTGGCAGTTTGTACTCTACTCACTCTTACTTTCAGGTAGAGATCTATTTTCTATTCATGGCTATGCAACCTTGTTCCTACCTTTTAAACAAATCCCTACTACGAAACTCTTGCAGGGTAGGAAGCATTTGATTGGGATGAGACAAATGACTTACTTTAAGAAAATAAAAAGCTGTTTTCTTCACTTGCTTTCTCTATCAAGAATAGGAAATTATGATTTAAAAAAAAACAGCAAGAGCTTGTTCTTACTGCATTTCATGCTATTTCTGAGTTTGTGAGCTCTCAGCAGCCTTCCGTGGTGTCAACCCATTATATACCTTTAAAAAAAAAACTGCCTCCATTAAACTTTAAGCTGTCAAGGATTACAACGAAAAGATGCAATTTTTTTCACTGCAGGAAAGGTCTGATTTAGTAACAAGCTATAAGCTAATAGAGCAGCAGAACCCACATATAATGTTTCATTGAAAGGGGGGAAAAACATGCTGCTTTTTTGTGTGTTTCAACCTTGTTTTTTTTTAATTTAAAAAAAAACGTAGGGTCCACCTAGTTTTCAAATACAATAGAGACTAGCAAGGGTGTTCCTTTTACATTTGTGGCTGCAAATATTGGTGTCCAAGCACAAAGAGGCATGCAGCGGTCTACACACTGGAAGGGCACCACTGAGGCAAATAAAATATTAGTCCAGAGTGCTGTCTAGCCTACATGTTTAACATTGATTTAATTAGTCATTTAATTCCAAACACCCTTATTTTCTCCTTGTTTGAAAAAGGCTATTTACTTTCACCATAAAACATACATTAAAACGAGTGACTGAATAGAAAGCCAGGCTTGTGGCCTGGTGCTTTCTTGGTGCAGAAACACTACCTTCCTCCCCCCACGTTAGCTACAGCATCACAATGTCAAACATTCCGCACACATTCCCTAAGGAATCTGCAAGGCTAATTAGGGTGAGCTTCACCATAAAGAATACAGTTGTTAAAACAGCTTCTGTACACACTAGAGTAATGAGCATTCTTTACACACGCTGTGATTTGTTACTGCAATTTGCGGTCATATATCTCTTAGGAAATAACTCGTGTGTTGTTATTTATTGCATGTATGATTATTAATGATATATTAACAACTGTTGAAAGCAACTTATTTCACCTCAATAACTCATGTACTTAGCTCGATGTTTAAAGAGCCAGGGAGGCATCAATTTTTTTCCAGAAAACTATGTCTTCTGTGTTTGTTTTGTTTTCCTCTAGGATAGTGAAGAACATGTCCAAAGTCTGATAAATTTTTTAAAAATGTTTCTTTAACTTTCCTTATGAAAGCTTTTATCATGGTTATGGGAGAGTATATTTTTAAGGCTGGCATGTTTAAAGTTTTTTGAATCTTTCAATAATTCCGATCACCCCTATAATTGAATGTCTGATATCACAAATACAACTGAAATATCACGTGCCAATAATCAGTAACTTGAATAAGAACAACGTGGCATACAGAGCTATATTTTTTTATTAATGCTACCAGAAACAATATTTTGCTCATTCAAGCTCATTCCAAATATAGAGTTACCCAAACACTTCAAATGCTACGTTGGTAGTTTATCTTGCATAAAATATACAAGAGAGGTTAAGCTACTGACTTAAATATTATGTGTGAGACTTCGCGCCATTTGGCATTGATGCAGACTGAACTCCTTACTGCTTCACCTTCAGCACTGACAGATTTTTACCAATTAACTACTACCCAAATGTCTTCCGGTAATTGGAACATAGAAGAGAGCTTTTGTTTCAGAAATTATTTATCTAGCATGAGACCCAAACTTTCATGATTCATTGAGCCATTAGGTGGAATGATTTTGGGGTCTCAAGACCTTTGTTTGGCTTACCCGAAATCATGGATGCTGTGTGCTTGCGTCCCTGCAGGC
This sequence comes from Suricata suricatta, assembly GCF_006229205.1. NCBI lineage: Eukaryota > Metazoa > Chordata > Mammalia > Carnivora > Herpestidae > Suricata > Suricata suricatta. Next base: position 64,609,978 of record NC_043705.1, read on the forward strand.
TTCTCTTCCAAATATATTAACTGCATTACTAGTGTGGCCCATTTCCAGATGCACATAAGATTCTGCCTTTTGAAATATTCAGAGATCTGAAGAGAGCAGTGCACTATACTCGGGTTCATTACCAAACACTCAGATAAGGTCACAGATCTACATGATATTAGAGACAAACAGTTAAATTAGATTTGATGATCAGAAAGGATGATTGCTGAAACAAAGTGATGCCAGGTGATAAGACAGCACCTAAGGTTGTTAATTAAGTTTACAAAATCATTTCTCACAAGTATTCATTTCATGAAGCTTTTAGTGCTCTTGTGCAACAGAGTTTTTCCAAGAACACTGTCGGAACTATGAAAAACTTGATATGAAATACTACTTTCTTTGAACTATGATCCTTTGCCCAGTTTTGTGTGTGTGGGGGGGGGGTGTGCGCGCGTGCACATGTGTATGTGTTTTCACTTGATCTTAGCCAAAAGGCCGAGAAGCGATGTGTATGTGTTTTCAAATGGGTTGCATAAAAGGTCAATTGAAGGCGTAGAGTTCTCCAAGGACGAGTATAATGCTAGAGGTCTGAGGCAGCAAACAGTGTAACAATAAACAAGCAAAGAAACAAACAAATCTATGAGCAATGGGGGTGGGTATCCAGAGCAATCTTGCTAGAAGACTCGGAGACAGGACCTGTAGGAAAGCAACACATCTGCATATCTAAGGAGAAAGATAACAACATCGGATAAAACAAGTGAATATCAGGATTGAAAAGGCTGCAGGAGTTTGCAAGCAGATGTCAAAAAGCATACAAAAAAATGTCAAGAAAAGTATAACAAGCAGCTAAAACTGGTTGCAGAGATTAGGGTGCTAAATATATGCATGATGAGAACACTACTCTATGGCTTACAGACCCAAGAGCTGCTTCACAAGCAAGAAGGGGATAAAAGAGCTTCAGAAATAATTTCTGCAAATAAAATTGGGGTCAGAATGTAAACAAATGTACAAAAAAAATAAAGCTCTGCGTGGAACTTGCTTTCAGATTCCCTGGGCCAGGCAACTTTACCAGCTGATGAGAGAATGACCTTTCATTAAAGAGAAATTGTAAAATGTGCTAAGTCTAGAAGGGAAATATAGAGAGATGTCCAGAGGTAATTATTATAATACCTAACTTCAGAGGCCTGCTGTATGAAATAGTACAAATAGGAATCTGAATTGCCAAACTGCAGATGTCTTCATTGCAAAATCTTAAAGTGGAATTAGGTTTGCCTAAACTCAACCTACGGGATTCTTGTTTCGTGTAATTTGGGGTATAACTCTAATTCCAAAAAGATTCACAAGTTTGCTCTCATCAGGTATGAATAATTTACAGACGACAAGCTACCTGATCCACTAGGCCAAATCAATAAGGTTTATAAGCAAAATGCCATGGGGACATTAGCTTAATTTTTAGTTTAAACCTTTAGCCTTACTGGGAACCAGCACAAAATCCTTCCCTCATTAGAACATGACTAACATTCACCAAAAGTACTGCTATACCAAGCTTTATACCTTACTCAATGAGACTAGTGAGACAATATTATGGAAGGAAAAAAAAAAAAAAAAAGAACCCTACAAGGGGCTGATGGCACCACAAACTGAACCTGCTGGTCTCTCTTTCAAGGACAAACTATATCTGAAGAGACAAGAAACCCCAACAAAATCATCTTAAACACTTTGCAACTTAGCTTCTGTGCACATTTCCTCTAAAGACAGTCTTGGGCACCAAAAGTGGAATGAAATAAATTTTCAAAAAATATTTGTTGACTTGAATTTGCTATATATTCAAATGCTTTGGGCCTTTCCTTTCCTAGTGTTATATTGGTCCTGGTCTTTTCAGGTCCAGGGTTATTTAGTAAATGTGATCCTTAATCAGACATTTCTAAAATATTCGTTTTCTCAATTTTAGAAAGACATAATGCCTTATTGTCATAGAAGTATCACTTGTTTGGGGGGAAAAAAAAAGGAAAATAAAAGCATCACATCTTGTAGTCACTGGGACAATGGTCATCTGGCCATCTCATTTCCCCCCAATATATTTTATCCATAACATTGCCTTTTGTGTGTTGTTTATGCAGACCAAAACCACATGAGAAATTTAATTTTTATAAGACTAGAAACAGACTTTCTACGAACTAGTAACTATTGACACTTAATTCAACTGTATTGGAATCAGTGAAAATATGACAGATGATGGATAATAGATGGATTAAAAGATACATACATAATACATACATATGAAGTTTTATCAGTTGAAAAACTAGGCACATGGAGCCATTATGTCACATTACAACCCACAGAACATGAGAGAAAACTAACCCAAAGTGAAATTGCTATATGCTCCTAACAGAGAACAGCCCAGGAAATTCCTCTTTAGTATACCACCCACTTATCAGGTATATACTTGATGGAAGGAGTTAAAAAGGAATTTTCAGAAGCAAAGCAGGGAATGACAAAGTTAAGGTAAACTGACTCTATACAGCTACAATTTCAGTCAGACCAGACCATTCTTGGAAGTCTGGTTACTATAAGGCAATAGCTCAAAAACCTACTGCTTTGAGCATCTAAGTAACTTCTAATGGTGGTACCCAGGGTTACAAAATCAACATCACTTCATTTATTTTTAACTTTAATTCAATAAAAGTAATACACATACACAATACAAAAATCAAATTGGATCCATACCATAAAAATAAAAATACAGTTTTCATTCCATCCCTACCTGTGATCTAGAGTCTCTCCTGGATTAATCGAACCTACTTCCCCTCGTTGAAGGAGAGGAAGGGAGAAGAACTACATATTAGGATTTGCCTCAAGATGCATTTCTTTCTAAACAATGTTTTATGGTTGGAAACATCATTGGTCATTATCATCTGGCATCTGGTTACCTACTTGCTGCCTTCTGTTTCTATATGATCCTACTTGTAGAAGTGCTTCTACTTCTCAGCTTTAATGAACAACTCCATACTAGTAATTCTTAAACCTGTAACGCCAACTCTTTATTTCCCAATCTCAGCTCTCTTTTTCTAACTTGGATATTCTGCCAACACTGTAACCCAACAAATCAATTCATAATACTTCTATTGCCCCCAAAGACATAATATTTTAAATATTAAGTAAATCATAAGGTATATTAGGTGATAACCAATATAGAAAAAAAATTAAGCAGGGAAGGGGTAAAGGTATTATCAGGGACAAGGGTAACAATTATTGCAGAGGACTCTCTTGACGCCTTGTTTTTGTTTATTTACTGATTCCCTTTCAATTAAACTCCTCAGTTCTTCAAATTGAACCTTGAAATACTCTTCCCGACTCTTTTCAGCACCTTTATCATAAAAACACCTTTAGAAATATTTTTGTTGGATCATTCCTCTCAAAATTCTCAATGCCTCCAGTGATACATGGAATTAAGTCCAGTTTATCCTATGTATTAAAACAATTTCTCTAAACACGTGCTCTAATCCATCCACAGTATCAACTCTAGAACAGAAGTGACTGAGCACCTACTAGGCATCAGGGGTTGTGTTGTGTACTGGAGAATTATAAAGATCAGGAAACATTCTACTTCAAGGAGTTCAAAACTTGGTAAAGACCAACAGCATAAATAAATACCCCACACCAACTACCCTTGATCTTTAATTCTAACCTTCATTCATGGTTTTTTTTCCCTGCTCTGAAATGTCATTCTGAGCCTATTCCAATCTTACCCATCTCTCACAGCTCATTTGCAAACACTCCCATCCTCTCTTCTTGCAAGAACACATATATTTAAAACTATAGAATTGGTCATAGATAAAATTTGGACACTTATGTTAAAATTCGCCTACTAAAAAATTATTTTCCACCTCCTATACTGATACTAATTTTATTCCAAGAAAAAAAATGTGCACCTAAAAAAATTCTATTTCCTAATCTGCCATGCAGATGATGGCAACCCATAAGACCTAAGAATAGGGACAGGGGTGAGGCTCTCAGGGACAATCTTCACAGAAGCTCGACTCAGGTGGACATTTTTCTATCTTGCCCTCTCTCTGCTTTCCCATTCTCCTTGCCTAGAATACTGACATGAAGGTTAGAAATCCATCAGTCATTGTACATAATAGAATGACACTAAGATTGGCAACCACGTGCTAACCACTGAGACAAAGAGTGAAGAGCCAAGATCTGATCATTGTGGGGCTGCCACAGCAACTACCGACAAATACTAAAACAGAAGTAAAATACTCATTTGTGTCTTGTTGGAGTCAGGAATATGCAAATTTCATTTCCATTACCCAAATACAATTCCTGACAGATATAGCAGTAACTTAGCCTTGAATTCATTAATTCACAAGATGTTTATTACATATTTATATATTTATTATATAAATGTACCAGACATCTTGCACTTTATTGATGACACAAAGACAAGAAATGGTCTTTGCCTTCCATGAGCTTCCAAATGCAATAGGAAAGATAAACAAACAAAAAATAATAATTAGTACAACACAACAGATTAAAGCACTATGGTAGAGTCAACTCTCCAGGGTTATGAAAGCATATAGGAAGAACATCAAAGGAAACTCCCCTGAGGAAGTGACACTTGAGTCAAGTCTTAAAGGCTAGGGTTACCTAGACAGGAGTGAAAGTGGGGACAGCTCTATGAGGCTGAATAGGAGTGCCGAGGGAAGATTATAAAATGCTTTCTACGACATACTCAAGTATTCAGGGTTTTATCTGCAGGTGATTAGAAAATATTGAAGGATTTTCCAAACACGAAGACTCAATCAGACCTATTTTGGACTCATCCTGCTAAGACTTATTTGGAGAGAATTTTGAAAAGAAGTTCAATTGAAATGTCACAGTAGAGGGGCGCCCGGGTGCCTCAGTCAGTTAAGCGTCCAACTTCAGCTCAGGTCATGATCTCACGGTTTGTGGGTTTGAGCCCCGCATCGAGCTCTGTGCTGAGAGCTCAGAGCCTGGAGCCTGCTTCAGATTCTGTGTCTCCCTTTCTCTCTGACCCTCCCTTGTTTGCACTGTCTCTGGGTCTCAAAAATAAATTAAAAACATTAAAAAAATTTAAAAAAAAAGAAATGTCACAGTAGGAAAGAATATCCAATGGAAAAAAGACAGTCTCTTCACCAAAGTGTTGGGAAAATTGGACCACTTTCTTACACCATACACAAAAATAAACTCAAAATGGATGAAAGGCCTACATATAAGACAGGAAATGAACAAAATCCTAGAGGAGAACACAGGCAACAACCTCTTGGGCCTCAGCCGCAGCAACTTCTTACTAAACATGTCTCCAGCAACAAAGGAAACAAAAGCAAAAATGAACTATTGGGACCTCAACAAGATTGAAAGTTTCTGCACAGTGAAAGCAACAATCAGCAAAACTAAAAGGCAATCAATGGAATGGGAGATGCTATTTCCAAGTAGCACATCAAATGAAGGGTTAGTGTCAAAAATCTATAAAGAACTTAAACTCAACACCCATAAAACAAAATACAGTGAAGAAATAGACAGAAAACATAAACATATACTTTTCCAAAGAAGACAGCCAGATGGTTAACAGACACATGAAAAGATGCTTAACATCACTCATCACCAGGGAAATACAAATCAAAACCACACTGAGGTACCATCTCACACCTGTCAGAGTGGCTATAAGGAACAAATCAGAAAACAAAAGATGTTGTTGAAGATGTGGAGAAAGGGGAACAATTTGGCACTGTTGGTAGGAATGAAAACTGGTACAGCCACTCTGAAAAACAGTATGGAGGTTCCTAAAAAAACCAAATATAGAGCTATCCTATGACCCAGCAGTTGCACCACTAGGTAGTTATCCAAAAGATACAAAAATGCTGATTTGAAGGGGAACATGCATGTGCGTGCATGCGCGCGCGCGCGCGCGCACACACACACACACACACACACACACACACACACACACTCTGGAATATCACCATCAAAAAGAACGAAAACTTGCCATTTGCGACAATATAGATGGAACTAGAATATATTATACTAAGTGAAAAAAGTCATCCAGAGAAACATAAATACATGATTTCACTCCTATGTAGAATTTAAGAAACAAAACTGATAAACGTAGGGGAAAGGAAGACAAAGAAGATAAAAACAGAGGGAGGCAAACCATAAGAAACTCAAATACAGAGGACAAACAGAGTTGCTAACAGGGTGTTGGGGGGAGATGGACTAAATGGGTGATGGACTTTAAGGGGGGCACTTTTTGGGATGAGCACTGGGTGTTATATATAAGTGACAAAACACTAAATTCTATTCTTGAAGCCATTATTACATTATACACTAATTTGGATTTAAATTTTAAAAAATGAGATTGATTGATAGGGGAAAAAAAGAATTGTCACTGGAGAGGTTTTTGACAGTGGGAGAATGAAGTGGTAGTCGGTAGAGTCAGGTATGTTTCAGGGTTTCAGTTTCTGAGAGAATAAAAATGTCACCAAGTAAGAGGGAGAAGAGAAGAGGAGGAGCAGGTTTATTGAAGGTTGTAAGAAACCTATAAATTCAACATGGATATGATGACCTTGAAATGGCTTAAGGCAACCAAGGAGATATTTATTTTAGGTAGCTATATACAAATGTCTGAGTTCAGATTAGAGGTTTAGCCTGGATTTCAGAATCATCAATGTCTATGTGGATAAAGGCATGGGTACAGGTGAAATCACCCAGAGGAGGAAGAGTTATAGGACTAAACCTCTGGGAACAAAAAAAAAGGCCATGGAAGGGACTGAGAATCTCCAGAGAGATGAAGTTAAAATCAGAAAGGGAGATCAAACACCAGGAAAGGAAAGTTTCAAAATGTGACGAGAGGTAAAATGTGACAGATCAGTTAAATGTTGCAGTGTTCAAAGTTTTTAGAGTACTTTAAAAGGTACATAATATTTGGCTACAAATGCAGATAGAGCCGTTTCAATGAACATGTGGGGAAGGACTCAAATTAAAGTAGATTAAATAACAAATGAGAGATCAAACTATAACATAGCAATTATTCTGTATGTCATATCTTGTGTCCACAAATGGTAAGTTTCTAGAAGGCACTTTTCATATTTCTTTTCTACCCTATTAATGCCCCCATTTTATATATGTATATATATTCATGTGTGTATGCATATATATACTTCTATATTGTACATAGATATGCATCTATTGTGTATATATTTATGTATAAATGTATGAGCATATGTGTAGTTGTATGTTTAGCCTGTATATGTAACAGTGGCTGCAGAAATACCCATGACTAAGGTTGACTGAATATACAAATGAAGTTCCTGAGCCTGCAAGTCCACTTGGGCAGTAGTGACACTTCAACTCGTCTTTCCTGTACCTCCTAAGCAATATTGAACCTGTTTATGCCATGGTCTTATATGTACACCAACTTTGTAGCTTGACACTTCTCTTTGCTCCCATTTATTTTCCTCTTTCATATCTATGTTTTCTTTCCTCCTCTGCTCAGATCATGAGCAGCCTGCCTTCAACAGCTGGCATTTATAGAGCTCTAAGTTTCCATAACTTCTCCAGGAGCTCTGCATGCATAAGCATGCCAAATCAAGCCCTTAAGCTATTCTGCAAATAATTTCTACAGTAAATTTCACTTGTAATGACCTGAAGTTGAGTTTGTATCCTGTAGGAAAAGCTCTCTATTCTCACAGAACTCACAAGCTCTCTCCTTGAAATGCTAAACTAAAATTTACTAGTATAATTAGTATACATATGGAATTTATGGCACAAAAGTGTAACTGATTAAAACAAACTGAATCACTTTAAAGCAGCACTAAAGCACAAGCATACTTTTATTTTGAAAACCTCTTCCTCTAACCGTGTCTTTGGGTTTAGAGCTCCCTCTAACCACAATATGGTATGTTTGGGGCTTCTATTATCTGTTTTGGCATTTCACACGTGGAACACCTGCATGAGATAGGTTACTTGACTGTACAAACAGCTTGCAGGGTAAGAATTTATTATTGAATGAGTCTTATTCATGCTGTTTAAATGAAAGGAGGAGCTCCACTAATGGTTTCTTCAGTTTAGTAACTGGAATATTTTATAGTTTCATCTAACTTTTATTTTCCCCCATCTGCTTAAGTGGCTTTATTCCTCTCGAGTTGAACATTTCAAGGCTTTTCACTAATAGTATATTAAAATGTATTGGTGCACTTTTTTTTTCCTGCCACCTTTGTTTCTAGCAGTGTGCCTTTGTTCTTCTCAGAGGCCTTTTTATAAACCTTTCCTTTTACCTCCCCCCCCCCATTATTCTCTAGTCTTAAACAGTTCCAGAGACTCAATGGGGTCACAGAGGAGGAAGAGTTGGAAGAATGAGGATTAAAGTGGAGGCTGGAGAGGCAAACACTTTGCAAGTAAATGTAGTCTCTACAGCCTCCCTCAAGGTAGTTTTGTGCTGTGGAGTCGGTAACACTCAGAAGTTTCATCTCTTTGAATCCCTCCCCACTGGTCGCCAAAGGACCACCAAGTGTTCATGCTCCTTCTTGACATTATACGTTCTTTACTCCTGTGCATCACAAACTTTATGGTCTTTTGCTTTCTTCGAGAAGCAGAAAACTAAAAATATCAATCCAAGCTGCTTGTGTTTCCTCATTTGATCCCAAGGAATGATGGGGTAGGAGGACGTTCCTCCTTCTCCTTCCTAAGAGCAGCTCCAGTTCCTCTCACTACAGTGAAAAGGAGTTGGCACTTGAAGTCCAATGGGATGCTGGTTAAACTTCAGGTCTTGAATTTTTCTTCTTTCACTTTCAATCCACAATGAGGGGTTATAGTGTAAGCAGGTCAGGGGTGGGAAAGATGGGAGGGGAGACGACTTGATTTGTAACATGTGCCAACATCCATGGTGTAAATATTGCCACCATGGTAAACTTCAGTCTAACAGCACTTTAAGAACTGGCACCCACATTGTTTGTGAATTTAACAATTGTCTTTCCTTAGTTAACTTCTGCCCAAAAAAAATCTCCTACAGAAAATTTTGAGGACTATTACACCCTTTCCACATTCTACCCTACTAATTACACACACTAGGGAAAGATCTACCATTCTTTCTTTCTCAGGTCCAGCTCTCAGCAATCTTGTGAAATTGGCAGGACTTACCCTCACAGCCTTTTGTTTTGACTTGCAGTCTCCCTGACTTTTCATCATTTTGCTGTTCCCAATGCCTAGCTGGTGTCCTGTGACTTAGCAATCTTACAATATGCTCTTACCTCTATTAAAATCACTTGCCTTGCTTAGCATTCTGTCACCGATCTAATAACTTAAGTGAGCCAATAAACCCACAGATAAGTTAATGGTCACTAAGTGTTAATGGAGGTAACAGCTTGATTCTAAATTCTTTCTTGTGTTGTCTGCCATATTAAGAGTGAGGGTCTTGAAAGAATGCCCTAGCTCTGCAGCACTGTCAGGCCCTAGGAAAAGAGACAGAGCTTTTAATTTTGTCATGCCAGTTTTCAGATGTTACCTGGACGTTCAGTCCAAGTTTCTCCAAAACTGGCACAGAAAACTTTCATGTGAAGCAGAGTATTTTATTCAGCCTTTCTCTCTGACTTCTCAAAGGTCTTTCACCCATGATCCCTCTAAAATCTTGACCAGAACCAAGTCTTGTCTCTCTATTCCTCAACCTTTTCATTCCCCTCCATACCTGTTGCTTCCTCAAAATACATGGAGTCCTGACCTTTGACTCACTCGAAGTCCTTATTTTATTCGAGATTATGCTAAATATTCAACTCCTTCAAAGACATTTTCCCAACTCCTGTTCCACTATACCTCATTCACTCTGATGTCATTGGGCTCATATATGCCATTTGTCTTACTAGCTGAATGACGTAAAGCAAATTACATCAATATTATGTGCCTTAGTTTCCTTATCTTTAAAAAGAGAATGACAGCAGTGCATATTCAGAGTTACTATGGAAATTATGTGAGTTAATATGTGAAATGTGTGTGAATAACCGAGTGTATCACAACTTTACAAGAAGCATTTGCTTTTACCAGTGGTAATGGTAATATTAAGTGATATTTTATCCTTCATCAAATGCTTAGTTCTTTACAACCAAAGAGATGATATCTCAAAGGTTTTTGTATCCTGAGCCTCTCTCTTAATTCCAGGCATTTAGAGGCCCAGGGCAAATTTATTGACTAACACAGGGCACCTGGTAATTTTTGTCAAGTCATGTAAAAGTGTATGTTAGGGCTTCAAAACTAAACTGTAAATTGTTCTAGGAAAGTAATATGCCTTTTCCTTTTTTGTATTCCTCAAAGAACTTAAGGCAGTAAACAGAGGTACTCAGAAATAACATTAATGAATACATTGAGTATGAAATGGCATTAACCCTGGATAACCTAAATTCGTTGTGTTCTCTTATGACATATTTTTTTTTCTTTTTCTATAATATCTGTTGTAGCATTATGGATAGGAGCTGGCCAGGGGAGAAACTACATTGGTTTCTCAACTGAAAAGTACTGAAAAGGTTTTCAGCACTCAGTGAACAGCAATGACAACAATAATAAAGATAATAAATGCAGTAAGTCCATTAAACAAAAATTACAAAGCCTGGCCATTCTACTGCAGCTGGGTAAATGAGCATGACTACTGTTTGGAGATGAAAAGTTACTTTTCCTTCAAACCAAGGATACACCAGTGGCTACAAACAAATAAAGATGACTCAAATTAAGTAGAAAATGTGAAACTGAAAGTGCTCCATATCAAGCTAACATTTTAAATAAATATTGTGAACCATCTAGCCCACGTAGATAAGCTGTAATTAAGGCAATACGTAATAGTACAAAAGCCAAATTAGAGGCTTGATTCTATGAGTTAAAAATAATCTTTATATTAGAATTCAAAGGATTTCAAATTCCTATCAATCCATGCTATCTTCCTGTAGATAACTGGTGCCATCAAAATAGAGCTAGAAAGGAAACCAGCCTGGGTGGCGCAGCTGGATGAGCACCCAACTTTGGCTCAGGTCATGCTCTCAAGGTTTGTGAGTTCGAGCCCCACGTCAGGCTCTGTGTTGACAGCTCAGAGCCTGGAGCCTGCTTCAGATTCTGTGTCTCCCTTACTCTCTGTTCCTCCCCCGTTTGTTCTCTCTCTCCCTCCCTCTTTCTCTCCCCCTCCAAAAATAAACAAACATTAAAATAAAAAAGGAAAACCAAGTTACTGAAAACAGAAGATAGAATAAATGAGTCTAATAAATAAGAAGCCTTGAAAAATGCAACTCAGATTCCCTTCCATGATAAAAAACAAAAAACAAAAAACAGAGGTGGGAAGCAACTTGGTATCAGTGTCTCACTACTCCTATCAATACAGTTATTCATTCTGTAACCATTTACTATGTTATTACTGTACTGAATCCTGAGGTAGATGCTCATAAGTCAAAGCACCTTGACTTGAGATACATTATGTCCAGGCATTTAATATTCATGAGTGGAATGAGATTAATGGATCAAGATTCTATGCCCTCACTTGGGTGACTCAATCAATTGGGCATTCAACTTCAGTTCAGGTCATGATCTCATAGTTCATCGGTTCAAGCCCTGCATTGGGCTCTGTGCTGACAGCCCAGCATTTGGAGCCTGCTTCAGATTCTGTGTCTCCCTCTCTCTCTCACCCCCACCCCCGGCCACCACTTATGCTCTGTCTTTCTCTCAAAAATGAGTAAAATGTTAAAAAAATTTTTAAGGCTTCTATGCCCAATTTAGCTTTTATGTGGGTCAAAGTGTTATGATTAACAATAAAGCTACTGAGTGCCTACTAGAGGCCACATACTGTTCTAAAGACTTCCCAACACTAAAAGAAGTAGCTATTAATATAATCTTCTTCTTGTGTATGAGAAAACAGAGGCCCTGAAAAGTTAGGTATATTGTACCATGTCACTAACAAGTGACCAGTGCTAGTAAGTGGCAGAGCCTATGTTTGAACGCAAGCAGGCTTCACCATTACATATGCAATGTCTCAGTAATAGCCTTAGTGAAATCTGAGGACTTACTATGTACCAAGTGCTCTAAAACACACTATGTCGCTGATATTCTCAAGTCTGGGAGGTGAGCAACTCCGAGAGGAAAGGCCACTTCCTTAACAGCAGTTAATAAGTGGTGAACTTGGGGTGCTTGGGTGGCTCAGTCAGTTAAGCGTCCGGCTTCGGCCCAGGTCATGATCTCACAGTTCATGGGTTTGAGCCCCATGTCAGGCTCTGTGCTGACAGCTCAGAGCCTGGAGCCTGTTTCAGATTCTGTGTCTCACTCTGACCTTCCCCTGCTCATGCTGTCTCTCTCTCTCAAAAATAAATAAAAAACAGAAAAAATAATTTTTAAAAAAAGTGGTGAACTTAAGATTTAAACCAGGAAGCCTCTCTGGCTCAAAAGCCTGTGCCTACAATCACCACACCAGGCTGCTTCCGTCGAACATCACTTCCATGCTCATATGAACGAGTCACATTACTGCACAAACACTCTGCATTATGCATTACTCAGAGCCATGCAGATATTTTGTTCAATACACAACAGAAGAAAAGGACTCCCTCTGTCAAGTTTTTTCCATAAGACAGAGGTTGCAGTAGAGCTTATAATAAAATGTTTAAAATGAATCAGTATATGTCTTAGCTCATCAAGGCTCCTTCCCCTTTATTCATACTTCATGACTAAAAGGCCTAACAGAGTGCTTCCCCCCATTCAGCACGGAATGAGGAAGGAGACCAGCATGAGATGAGGCATCAGATTACACCTATAATGGAAGACCAGAGAGAGCCTTGAACATATCTCTCTCCATCCTGGTTCAAAGAAAGCAAACTCTGGTTTTGTTTGTTTGTTTTTTATGAATAGAAATGGAAGATGAATTTAAATGAGCTTGTATATAGGGCATAATTAAAGAAATAAAAAGTAGTACAGAAGATATGGAAAACACAAGTGAGGACAGGGAAGACCAACTTAAATAAATGGAACATAGTTAAATGGGGAAAAATAAATATTTAGACATAGTAAGAGATAAGGGAGATAAATGTGAAATATATAAGTATATTTGTGGGCATATACATATATTTTCACACTTCTGAAGAACATGAAGTTTCTTAATAAGGTCATTGAAACACGAAAATAATAAAGACCAGAATTTGTTTATTAAAGTTATAAATTCTATCTTTAAAAAAATGAAATTAATTAACCAACACCTCAGCATATTCCAGAGCAGTTAGTTAATGGACTTAAAGTATAAAGAACTAATCCTAGACAAACAAAATAAGACAAATAACTATTTAGAGTAAAAAGAGAGACATAAAATAACCATTTAGAGTAAAAAAGACAGGAGATTGCTAAGGGAAAGAATCTGGTTTTTATTCCCCAACAAACTGTTTTTGTTTTGTTTTGTTTTGTTTTTTAATAATTAAGGCAAAAAAGAAATACACCCTGGAGCCCAGGCTAATCCAATCCCCATGAGCACACTTACAAACTCCTTAGTCACAACATCCAACCTGGCAAAGGTCAATCCCTGTGAAGACCAGGAATGGAAACTTAGTATAGAATATAATGGTGAGCACTGATATAATTTACATAAAAGAATTAAGGATAAAGATGTGGCTATTATTATTATGTTTCAGTTATGTAATGTTACAACCAACCAAATTGGGAGAGGGAGTGAAGAAAAGGAAGTGTGATATAGGGAATATACAGTCATTTCTCAGATAAGAGTTCAACAGATACTGGCTAATTCTGTGAAATAAATTTTTCAGACATTAGATAAAAATATTAACAAAATCAACTAAAACACACATATTGGGAGGTAGAGTAACACAAGTGCTGGTGAGCTAATTTCTTTATATTTTGATGCAGAGGTTCAATAGATTTTTTAAAGTTAATCAATTAAGCCACAGTTTTTAATATAGTTAAACTTAAAAGAAGAACTCAAATGTCAATAAACATTCCAAGTAATTACAAGGAAAAAAAGAACTACATAAAAAAAAGGTACAATAAAATACAGGCTGTTCCACAAGAGACTGAAAACAACAAAACATAAATAAGATTTTAACACTAACATCAATCATATTTCTTATAACTGTGAACATAAATAACTGATTAGGAATAAAAAAATTATCTAATTTGATCTGCAAGAAAGTCTAACCCCATTGAGAAATAAAGTGAACTTTTAAAATAAAGCAGCCTTAAAAAATACAAAAAAGCATATTGGGAAAATGCTAACAAAAAAAGGAAAACAAAATTTGTGATATTAATATCAGAGTTGAAATCAAGAAGGAGAAAAAATAGTGAAGGTATTATAAACACTTTAACAAAGGAAAACATACATAATAGCACTAGAGTATTTTTAAATTACATCTGAATTCATTTTGTCAAATAGGCCAAATAAATGTATACAGATATAACTACTAAAATATATCAATCTACTTATGTAAAATAGCATACAGATTAAGTTATACAGAAAACTTAAAAGCCATTCTTCAACAAGAGGCTTATTTAGAGAAGCCCCCTGCCTTAGATGTACTACAATGACAATAACACAAAAGAAAAACCTAATATACCAGCTGCCTCAAGATTTAGAAATCCTGTGTTTAGCAGCTCATGAGTTTAAAAAAAAAAAAAAAAGCAAAGTGGAGAATATCTAGAACATAACAATAACAAGTAATTGTATATCAGAATCGATGAAAATTGACTAAAATTATGATCAAAAGAAAAAAATTATAGGCTTTAATAATTACCTTTCTAAACAACCAAGAATGAAATAAGTTAATTAACCATTCTACTAAGGCAATTAGAAAAGTAACAATAACATGAAACTTAGAAAACTGAAAGGAAGGAATTACTAGTAACAAAAGCAAAATTAATTAGAAAATAGAAAAAAATAAAACAGCAAATTCATGATCGATGTATGGTCATACAGATATGTATCATATAACTAAATACATATTATGTGCATATGTATACACTAATATGAAAACATATGTATACATATGACTAATATTATAAAAACTTTAGAGGGAAAGCACATATAATAAAAAGAGTAAAACTAAAATTGTTAGTAACTGTATGCATTATAGATACTATGTATTATACACATACACATGACCACATGCATATATAAAACTAGATATATGTGTGTGCCTATCTGTATGCATGTTTGCATTATATGTGTGTTTATATAAACTAATCTTAGAAAAATAAGCTGAAGATTATAATTCTTCTTTATATAATTTATAAAATAGGCAAAAAGTGAATTTGTTAGTAGATTCTAATGCAGGGAAAATAAAATTAATATTGAGAAAATATTTAACTCATGCAACTGAAACTAAATTTGAAAATCCAAATAAAATGTATGCTTTATTATGGTAATAGAAGGTACAAATTTGTTTGAAAGAACAACAAAAGTCAAATGAAGTCAAAATTTCAAATTCTTCTGGGGGAAAAAAATTAATTCTTTGTTTATCCTTGTTCCTGAGTAAACCAAACACTTCTTAAACAAAGAAGTTGTAGCGATGAATTATAACCAGCCCCTAAGAAATAGACCCTTGCAGAGCTATCTGAACTATTTTAGAAAGCAAATAAACATGTAACTTCCAAATTCATCTTTTATAAAGACAACTTAAAGCTAATGTTTTAAATATGGAAAATGATCTTACCAGAATTAAAAAGGGAGGAAAACTACAGACCCTTACTTTTGTATACAAAACAAACCAAAAAGAGGCAATTCTCAGAATATTAAAAGAATATGACACAGTTAAGGAGGTTTATACATAAGTAATATAAATACATACACCTTTATATACAATCTATCAATGCATTTAAAAATATTAGAAAATAAAACCATATGATTATTTTTGTAGAAAGCACAAATTATTTGTTTAAGACTGATATTGAACCTTGATTTTTATAATTATTAATAACTGATCATTGAGACCTTATAAAACTTTTTTATCTGTTTGATATGTATGTCTAGAAGCAAAAATCCATGAAAATAGTGAAATATTAAAACTTTATTAAATTCAGGAATAATAAAACAGGATGTTTACTACTACTATTATCTAAATATGTATCCTGTTCTAGAAGAACCAGAGGATGTATTTTAAAAGATTTCTTAAAAACCTAAAATAATTTCTTAAATAGATATAAATACTGGAAAGGATAAAAACAGTTCTTTAAGATGATATTCAACTAGAAAACTTAATTAGAATTAAAATCAATAGAAACATTTACTGGGAGAGCCAAATGAAAATAAATAAATACATGAACACTAATTGCCTTTTTGGAAACATATTCATCTATAAAATAGAAATTAAGAACCTCATCTTTAAAATAAAGAGAATATCTAGATGTGGAGTTAATCACAAATGTGAAAAAGCTCTTAAAAATTTTTTTTAATTCTACTGAAGTATATTTATTCTTAAAGGCTTCAAAAGTAAAAAAGACAAAACTAATTCTTGCACAGAAAGACTCACTATTGTAAAAATGTAAGTTCAAACTAAATTAATCTACAGATTTCACATGATCCAAATAAAATACCAACAGCCTTATTTTTGGAACTTGAGCTAAGTGATTCTAAATTTCTTATATAAAAATAAACATGGAAAATTGGCAGGAAGTTTCTGAGAAAATAAAAAGTAGTAAAAGAGAATAATACATCGGTAAGATAGTGAGGTATTTTCTAATACTACGGTAATTACTTGATGCTGTTCTGAATAAGCAGACCAGCTGGTCAGAATAGGCACACTGATCAACTTGATGGAAGACAAAGTCAAGAAATAAACAAAAATGTGTGTGAGAATTTAATATATGAAGGGATGGCATTTTAAATAAGTTAAAAAACATGATGTTGAGACAACCAGCAAGCCATAAATTTAAAAAGCTGGTTGCCTGAGCGCCTGGGTGGCTCAGTGGGTTAAGCAAATGACCGGCTCAGATCATAATCTCACATTTGTGGGTTTGAGCCCCTTCTCAGACTCTGTACTGACACCTCAGAGCCTGGAGCCTGCTTCCGATTCTGTGTTTCCTTCTCTGTCCCTCCCCTGCTCACATCTTCCCTCTTTCCCTCAAAATTCTCAAAATTAAACATTAAAATAAATTTTTTAAAAAGATGGTTACTGAGTTAAGAGTAGATCTCAATAAATTGCAGATCAAAGATTTAAATGTAAAAATAAAATCTTTAAAGTACTAAAGTATTTTACATGTGTAAAAAATAGCTTTAATATGGAAATACTCTTTCTAAACAATAGGAACTATCCAGAAGAAGCACTAAAAAAGATTAATAAATTTGACTGTATAAATATTTAAATATCCTATGCCCCAAACCTCACAACATGAAGAATTTCCAAATAATTTCTAAACTTTATTAAATAGAATAATTTTATATACTGTAATAAACGTGTGTGTGTGTGTGTGTGTATATATACACACACACACACACACACACACACACACATTTACAAATCAAACTGGAAAACAGGCACACACAGAAGAAAATTTTGTCACACATACCTAATTATAAACTGAACTTAGCCTTTGATTCAATAATGTAATATTTGGGCATTTACACCTGTATCTTTAAACAAAGAAAGAACAAAGATGGTCATCACAGCATACTTAGAAGAAAAGTCTGCAAAGTCTCTAAATGTCAAACAGGAATAAATGGGTTAAGTCAATTTCTGTCCACCCATAAATGAAATATTGTGCAGCTGTGAAAAGCAAGGGGTGCTATAGAGCTGATGATGAAAATACCACCAAAATATAATGTTAACAAAAATGAGAAATATTTTGAGCCTGCATGTGTAGAAGTCTTGGAAATACACATAAGACTTTTGCATGAAAACTGAGACTGGAGAGCAAAGATTGGAAAAAGAGTTGCTCTTCATGTTATAACTTCTTTACTGGTTGGAATTTTTTGCCCATTCATACATTGCTTTTTAAATTAAAAGAAATAAAAAAATAAAAAATCTGGACATTAAAGCAAGCACTACTTAACTCTTTATAAAGTTATTTGCATGATTTGACAGGGGCCAATAAATTTTACAAAACCATTAAATATTTAATAATAAAAATTTGTCATAATTTCTTGCCTTAATATTTGTCCCCTCCAGGCAAAAATAATCTTTGGGGGTCGGGGAAGGCAAAGTGATGTTCCAATGATCAATATAATCTCATTAAATACTAATAACACAGCTGCAAAAAGATTCACACGTATAAGTGAAGCTCTAAGAACTTAATAGCATGTATGTGATTTAGAGGAAAGAGTACAGGAGTTGAATCCAGATCATCTGGGTTTCAAGCTGGGTTTACTACTTACTTGGGCAAGTTACTCAATCTTTAAAAGCCTCAAGTTAATGACAAAATAGAGCTATAGGTAGCAATTTATAGCATAATTGTGAGGACTAAATTATGACATATTAATGTTGAATAAAAATTCCAGGACTTTCAATGTGATTGGATGGCTGTACAAAAGAGATTATCTTTGTGGTATTGTCTACAACAGCATCTTCAGGCCAGAAAACGGTTAGAGGTCCCAACAGATCCAAAGTAAATTCCAAGAAGCTATAAAAACAAGAGAATGGAAACCACATGTAACTTAATAGAGTCTCAATTCACTAAGCAACTTCTGACCAATGTGAAAAGCTCACAGAGGCATGTGGATTATATTCAGCTGGATGCGTTTTAAATAGCCTTTAATTTGTTGTTGTTTTTAATGACTTGAGTGAGAATTTTTAGGGTCTACTAAAGGAGCATTTTATTTGTTCCTTAACACTATCTCTTTTTTTTTCCAATTTTCTTCTCTCTCTGTTTTCTGCCTCTTATTCCATTACATAAATAGATAGACCCATGCCATATGTGTAATTTGCTTCAATTTCACTCTTTATCCTCTTACAGAAATCTGTTTCAAATGGACTATACCAACATATCTAGAGGTGCTAACTAGATCAAACAGTTAATTCTGAAAAATTTGAAGACTTTCGGTAACATTTGTTTATGTTGGCTTTTTCATTTAGTTTCTAGGAAAATTTTATCACTGTGACAGTTAATTCAAATCCTAGCAAGACCTGGTAAGCAAATAACTTGCCAAGTTTTAACTAGAAGTACTTCTTAGCCTTTACCAAAAGGAGGACCAATTTGAGGTGTATTTCTATAATGGATGAGCCTTCTGTCTGAGTATTCCATTACCTCATTCATTTTAAAGTCAATTTAGAACTCCTGAGCAGTGCCAAATTTACAGCCCTGAGTCCAGACTCCCTTTTTTAGTCTACAGAGAAGGCATTGCATAAGTTGTCATGCTGCAAGCCTTCTGAGCTAGCCCCACTCCATCACATCCTTATTCCTGAGGGGACACAAAGGTTTCAGACTCTCAGTCTATCCAATAATGCAAGTACCATTACAGATCAGCAGATCTAACTGTAACCTCAACTCCCCATCTTCTAGGACATTATCTTATCAGTAACACAATGAGCTGGCAGAGGCAACCAAGGTCTAAAATACCCAAGATTCAAGACACCGAAGATCTCCGCATTTGCTCTCTGATTACAATTCAGTAATCAGGAAGTTTATAAAATATGTAATTTGCCCAGATGTTTTTAGGCACTCTTCCCTGAGAAACATGGACCCCTAAACGTGCAGAATCTAGATTCAAGGAATGGCCAATTATACCATCTTCTCTAAGAAGCAATGAGGTCATGGTCATTTAGGGAGTTAAGCCTATTTGTGTGTTCACCCTGTCTATAATTAGCATTTTCTGAGGGATAGGCTAAAGCATTGTAGGGGTCGAATTACCTTTGCTATTTCACTGCTATTGTGGGGCTGCTTACCTCATTCCATCAGACGTCCTGATACATAGGGGAACATAGAGTTTTGGCCCTACGAGACAGCTTGCTTTTTGTCACACACGCCCTGATCACTGCTGTCTAAGTCTTTTCCCTGTAGTTTCTTCTGCCTGAAAGTATAAGTTTCCTCTAGGTGGTCAATGTGAAGTCAGCAGGGACATCAGGTGGGTGATATCTGGGGCACTGTGCTTTGGTAAGCAGAGTGAAAGCTATGCCCAAGTTGAAGTTCTAAATTGGGAAAGACACATCTATTTTCATGTAGGATCAAGCAACAGAAAAGAACATCAAGGGAGCTAGGATTTGAGAGGGGAGTGGACTCCAGGAGTCCAAGAGGAACATTTTCAAAATGTGAAAAATGTGTTCACAAAAATGTGTCCAAGGTTCCTTTTTAACAAGAGAGGACAGTACATTTTGAGGAGGCATCAATCTGCTGGAAAGTCGAGTCAGGACAGCCGAGTGTAAATTCTCTCCCTTTCCCACCTACCAATGCCATTCTCAGCCTTGACGGCCTAATTCAAATATCATCCATCTGAAGACTCCTGAAACTCTTTCCTGACTCTCAACAAAATGAATCATTCCTTCCTCTGAGCTCTTTTAAGACTTGTTCAAATTGCCTAGTTTGGAGCTTATCATTTTAATATAGCTAGTTATAAATTTATCTTCTTGAATTGAGGCTAGGTACAGTATTTTATTCTTCTTTATATCCCTAAAACCTAATCAATTCATAAGGTGGATGCATAATTTAAATTAGATGAATTGAACTCAGATATGACTTGCATCTTCCATGAGATCAGATTATATATATAATAGGTCACAGAAGCTTTAATGAACCAGAGTTTATTTCCTAATTGCTTAATTCTATGGCCACCCTAAAAGACATCTTAACATACCCTTGGACTAGGCAAGAAATGTTCAAACAAATTGGACACAAGAAAATAAAATTAAGCTAAAATATTACTGGAATTATCATGGGTATAT
Organism: Suricata suricatta; assembly: GCF_006229205.1. NCBI lineage: Eukaryota > Metazoa > Chordata > Mammalia > Carnivora > Herpestidae > Suricata > Suricata suricatta. The sequence goes on from NC_043705.1 coordinate 64,630,803, forward strand.
GGATCAAGTGAGGTGAGTTTCAGATAGAAGATAAATTTACTTTCAGCAGCTGACTCAAAAAAGCTAGTAGGATGATGGGGGAAGAAATAATTCGATTGAGCCACCTACTGTGGAAGAATATTAAATATCTATGCTAATTGTGATACCAATAACTATTTCAAAGGCAAAGAATTGTATTTATATCACTATAGTGGCATCCATGAAACATTTGGGTAATTTTAGCTCAAGGTTTTAATCTTTCTGAGTTTCAGAGCTTTCACACTTGCAGTGCCCTATCATGTTCGGGAAGGAGTGCTTATTCATAAGAAGCTGTATCTTCATTCTTTAGTCATTAGCAAAAATGGGTCATAGATCATGTCATGTTGTCTGTAACCTAGTTAGAATTCTGGCAGGAGGGAAGTTTCAAAATCATGATTTCATATAGGAACCTTTAAAAACTCATTAGCTTCTGATAATTATACTAATATCGAAAGCATTAAAATCATGGAGCTAATTTCTGCAAAAGATCAGCAGTGAACGTGTTCTGGGGAAGTTTTCTCTTTCAACTTTCTGGGAACAAAAGAGAAGGCAGTTCAGGGCTCTAACGTGACACCCTATTTCAGATGCAGAAGAGATAAAATTTCACAGAAGCATCACATCGTGAGTTAGCGGATTCTAAAATGAAAAGCAAGAATATTAGAGTAACATCTCAAAATGTGACTCTGGGCACTGGAGAAGCCTCTCCACTTGTGATTGATTTGCATTTCTGCCTATGTCTGAATTCATATACCATAAGCACAGATGGAGGTGTGATAAGATTTTTTTTTTGAGCACATCTATTTATTCAGATACCGGATTCAGTCTCTGAGTAGAGAGATGGTAAAGGCTGCTGTGAGCAGATGGCACATAGGCACTATGACTTCACAAACAACATTCCTTAAAGATAAGTGGCACAGTAATAATAATAATACTTAGCACATATATTGCACCTTTGCTCTGCCAGTATAACTAATTAATCTTCAGTACACCCCCTGCGAGATTAAGTAAGTGCTTGTAATGATCTCTAGTATGCAGCAAAGTCACCTAACAATGCATTTGCACATACTGTGGAAGAATTGGCCCAAGTTCAAGACCGGGTGGATCCAATTTGCATGGCTCCTTAAGATTTCTGCTCTGGTAGCAAAGACTAGTATTTCTAGACACCCTACTGTGAGGCCTCAAGGAGATTTGAAGAAGGCTATCAACTGCAAGATCTATTTCATTGAGAAGGTTTCTGCTGTAGGGATTTAAAATAGGCCCGAGAGAAGTTGAGTCATTTTTCTAAAGTCTGAGAGGCCATGGCTGGTCGGTAGGTGGTGTGGAATTACAGAGTCTCTGCCTGTTTCTCTTATTTGTTTCATACAATAGCTTGACTACCTATTATACCCAAGTCCTCCCATAAAGCCATACCTGACCTCTACAGTTCTAAAGAGGTCTTTGTACTCAGAATTCAGAGGATCTCATCTTTTGAACACCTCCTTTGGTACTGATTAATGGCATATGGCATCTATTTTTTACTACTATACATATTTGTACTGTTACCTTTTTAGGCCATGTATGCCTATGAGCTAAGAGTATTCTAAGAATTAAATGAGCTAAAACAAACTGAATTGAGAATGATGCCTGGCACATAATAATTATTTGCCATAAATATTAATTTAACTATTCTCTCGTTATCTTCTTTTTCCCTACTAGATCTTCCCCTACATGGCCTTGCAACCAGAAAAGATCACAAAGATATCTTACATGTTCTAACAATTTAGTTTACCAGGTAACTGGTCAACCATCTGATTTTCAAACAAACCAACATGTCACTTAGAGGTGGGTAGTATTAGCTGTCTTTGATCAAGGAGGAAATTATGATTTAGGAAAGATCAACAAATTAAACAAGAGAAATCAGCTAGAATGTAAATCAACAGGAGCCTTGGAGCTGTTGATTCCAAGACCAGTCCAGGGGAAGAATTCATCAGTGATGGTGAATGTGCTGATTCAGCAGCTCTAATATCCCTAGGCTGCCCTTTTATCCTTTGCATTGGTCTGCACAGTTTTTACAGGTTACGCGCCTTCTGTTTAGATTATAATTTCCTTGAGGGAAGGTCTTACACCAGGTATTTTTAAGTTGTCCCTCACCCCTCGTTATGCCACTTGCTATTCTTTGAATACTAAATATTTTAACAGCTCATATTAGTTAGAACTCTGATTTAAGCTTTACCACGCCTTTCTCATGTGACCACTAAAATAATCAGTAAATATTACAAAAACGTTATCTGGATATATCTTCAAAAGTGACTGCCAATAAAATGGCAAAATGCTTAGTCTTTTGGGTTTTCACGAAAACTACTCCACTGAGTCAAGTTATTTTCTGTCAGTTGAAAAGCTATTAAAAATATACATAAGCATGTTGGATAGTTCTCAGTTATCCTCAGAAATCATGGTGTCCTACGTGAAAACCAACAAAATAACAATCAGTCCCATCTCATTCACAGTAATTCAGCATGAATGTTGGTGTATGCTGTTTGATACTTTGCTTATTACTTTTAAGTTTAAATCAAATGCATAGAATAAATTAAATGCAGAGTAACAACTAAAAGGGCTTGTGTCCATTCAAGAGCTGGGACTTATACAGGCACTGGAGTGTTGGTACGAATATTCCTCCTTTACCTGTTCGTTCACTTTGCTTAGTAGAATATGAGTAATGCTAGACACCAAATATTAAAATATAATCCTGAGATTAACACTGAGCACAGGGGGCATACAAGATAACAATTTAGTTATTTTGCTGGAAATTGGGAGAAACCACTTTGCCTGATTTGGGTAATGAATCACAACGTGCAGCCCGGAAGAGATCAATTTTGATGCTCAAAGTTTGTAAACTCCTGCATTAAAAATTAAGGTAAATTGACACTGTCCCTCTAGTTTGGTCTTTATTTAAAAATAACTTAAAAACATGATCAGTATGTCAACTTGTTCATTTTATCATTTACCTCTCACATCTTTCTCTTTAGGTGTGCAACCCATGTGAATTTTACAGAAACACAATTTTTTAAGAACACATTTTCCTAACGAGGGGAATCTAGCTCTAGGGATTATAGGAAAACTGGAAGTCATGACAAGTTTATGAAGGTCATGGCCCTCTACTATTTGCAGTTACAGAAGCTATAGATGGGTGTAAAACTTTCATGTTTGCTGCATATTAAAAAAAGAAATCAATCCAAGCCCATAGATAGAGTCCAAGGAAGATAATAATTGTGAAGCTAAAGGCTCAGATGTACACATATTTATAACCATCCATCTATCTAAAGAGGAGTGGAAGACAAGTCAACAAGAATATTTTTCTTATCAGCCATAAAATGTTTACATAAACATCCCATTGCTATTCTGATGTTGACAGAAGGAAAACTGGAGAACAATTATGATGCAACTACAGGAACAAATTCAGCTTTTCCTTCTTTTCTGAAACATCCCTCATTCATTTTATCCATTAGTCCTAGGAAAGCTTCCTTCTCAGGGCATTTGTTCTCAGCTTGGTGAAGCTATACAGGTGGTGCTGCTTCAGCAGGAAACCATCTTTTTGCTGAGGGACCGCCAATTATTTGTAGTGAAACTAAAACAGAAGAATAAATATTACATGTTGACGGATGCTTGTCAGGCAAGGGAGTGAGATGCTTTCAATGGGGCTTGTCAGACACAAAAACCTTCAGCAAATCTGCATTTTCAATGGCAAAGTGGCTACAATTCTCCAGCTGCTCCACTGGTGAACCTCAAGATTCATCTCATAAATTTAAATTATAGATGACATAGCACTGGAATGGAAATAGATGACACCTTTAAAAATAAATCTAGTGCAACATTTGGGGAAAGGAATCACACATTTAAAAGGGAAAAAGAGAAAGTTCCAATGTGCCAAAACAGAGCCTTTATTTATTGTCCTATTTACTATTCTCTATCCAAAATTAGCATCCCTCTTACTTTCCCATTTAGTCCCCTTTATAAGACATGCCGTGGAGGAGCCCTGGAAGTTTTGTGCAACTCAAGGAGTAAGCTGGGATGCAACTATAACAAAAAGCTTGCCAAGGTTGAGAGCCAAACTGGCAAGGTTTTCTGTTGTGTCAGCGTTTAAGTATTATTGCAATGTTATCATATCACTGAAGGAAAGGGGGCATGGAAACAGCCGGAGCCAAATGCTAAGGAACATTTGAAGGAAAGTGTGTACCTAGCTTCAATTGGGTTTGGCAGTATTGGTCAGGGCTTAACTTTAATAGGAACCAGTCAATTCAACTTTAATTCAATCATATGAAACTGTGCCTTTTAAATTGTTTCCAAGAGATCTTGGTTCCAATAGTAATAAAGAATAATAAAGCATATAGGTCTGAAAACATGCAACATCAGATGAAGACTTACTTGCATTATAAGGAAATTCCACTGCCCAGAGCAGGGAGAATAATTTTCCCTTCAAGGGAAATTTCAGAGTGATAAATTTGAGATTTTTCTTCACCTTTCAAATATTTATTCACATGGCCAGGTAAAAGTCAATGAAAATTTGGACATTTGTCACGAGAAACCACAAAAGAATTCATGATTTGAGCAGTCTTTACCAACATCAACAGAATGAACTGAGAAAAAACAAAGACGAAAGCAACAGCTAGAACCAAACCAAAGCCTCAACCTATCATTAACATTAATATGTTTACTAAGGGAGGAAATGTATAGCAGCATTTGATCATCCCATGCAAGACATTATGAAAGATGGGCTTTATTAGAGTACCAATTATTTTTCCCCAACCAAGTAAAATCCAGAGGAGTAGAGAACAAAAACATGAGCTCTTCCAGAAATCACCTTTCCCACCACTATTAATGGTTTCTGTTCTCTGGTCAATCATGGAAGTACACATAAACAATTCAGAGGATTTAAAGACTGAAGTGGTGAGTTTAATAGCTTTACCCATGTTCACTATTTGCCTCTCTTGCTTTCCAATTCCCTGTAGTTAGAAAGAGTCAAATATATTCTCACCCAGTGATCAGTGTTGGTTTTCAAGTGACACTCTGCATGTGGAGCTCCGAAAAACCAAACACCTACAGGAATGTGTTGAAGAAACCGGATAGCAAGGCCGCCAAGTGACTCAGTCTCTGCTTCCATTCCCTGGGGTTTATCAACTTTGTTAATGGGGCATATGTGCTGAGAATTATGTAACACTAAACATGGGGAACATTTCCTGGAAATAATTTTTACTCTTCCTCAAAGCGGGTGCATTGATAGGTCTAGTGTCCAGGTAAAACACCACCCTCTAGTGTACATCTCTAAATAATGCTTTTGTAACTCCTCCTATCATAATGATGATAGTCAAGAACATTAAAATAGTATTAAAACGAAGGTCTATTCCTATTAATATCCATAGAGAATACATGCAAGGATGATGAATGATATAGACGTAATTGATGTGGTCAAAATAACTTGCTTTTCACTCAATATGTAACCAACAGTTAACTAGATGAGAAGAATCCAAAAAATTGCATCAATTTCACAAGTATTTAGAGAGTATTCCATATGGGGCAGATGTTATTCCATAGCCCAACAAAAGTGATAACCACTTCAACTATGAAACTGAAGAAAAGTATTCCAAGAGGCGAACATCCTCCATGAAATCACTATGATGTCGGTTCTTTGGGGAAAAACATGTAATTATGGGAAAAGGGTAGCATTCAGTTACCTAAAGAAAACAATGTACAAACAAAAACATTTCACAGAAATCTTTGAACTAATTGACAAATAAAATGTGAATTTTCCTAATTCATAAGGAAAAAATTTTATATAAGGCTAGATTAGAGGCCTTTTTGATGTTTTATGCTGTGTTTCCCTGTGAATAAAAGGTGTAGACAGAGCAATTAGAAGTATATTACAATTCTCTGGCACAGAAGATTGCTGGAAAATCCTGTGATGACATCTGACATTGCTCTCTTCTCTCCTACTCAGAGTTCAAAGAAATTGAACTCTTTTTGTGGAAAATATCTATGGCTCCTTTCTACACAGGTGAGTATCTCGTGAAACTTTTTTCTTAATCATCTCTGGCCTGAACTATTGAAAGCAGATTTGGTCTGGTGCATAAAAATGTGAAGCATTTGAGTATTAAAAATTCTCCCAGAGGAAATGAAATGTATCAAATTCACACACATTTTGCAAATCACATCTTCAAAAGGCCTTATTAAAATTCTCTCATTGGTATTTTCCGATGGAATCAGGGAACACCTAGTATCACCATCTAACAAAAACATCATTGCTCAGCAATATCACCTTTTAGCTCTCAGCAAGTATTTAGACTTTTGCTGCCCACAAATCTTTTCTCACATACGCACAACTGGATATAACTGCCTCAAAGCACTTTTGGAAGTAGTTAGAATTTAATTGAAGACCCATATACTTATGTATGTGCACATTCTGCCCAAGTTCTTCTCTGTTTAGTGAACATCAGCTCAATGCAATATGCTCAGGTAGAAAATACCACCCCCACCCTGGCCCCACCAAAATAGAGTGAACTTGCCCTAGATTATTATCTTATTTTATAACTAGAGAGAAATATAATTAATCAGCACATAGGAAGTCAGGAGACTCAAATCCTCACCTTAGCTCTGATTCTAAATAGGTGTAGGAGTTGAAAGAAGTAACTTTATTTCACAAACCTCAGATTCACAACTCATAGAATGTGTTAGTAGAAGTCAATGAATTCAAAAGCCCCTCCAAATCCTAACAATGCATGAATTATAAGGCTTAGTAATTTGGTTCCCTAATTACTACTAAAAATCTAAGGTTACAATATTTTTTTAATTTTAATTAATATTAGCTATGATCAACACCCACAAATAAATAATTACATCTAGTATCAATGCCTCCTTCTGTTGGGCTAATGCTGGGTAGCATATCAGGGCAAGATGTAGAATGACACTGCCTAGATTAGAATCCCAGCAATTATCACTGGCTATATGACCCCAAATCCTCAACTTCTCTGTGCCTTAGATTTCTTACCACTAACAGTGGCATAAAATAGCATCTCCTTCTCATGTAAGGTTGTTTTGAGGTTAAAGAATATTTAATATATATAAAGCTTTTTGCATAGAGTTCACACATCGAGAAACCAACAATTTTTATTACCAGCACTCTAACAAAGAAGAGAGAAAACAATGAAGGAGAAAATCTCCAATTCTCATTTTTAATAGAATGTTTAAGGGAAAACGGAGTTTTAAATCTACACCAAATGGTTAATAATTTTTAATTATATCTCTACAATTGGCATCATCAGTGGTTAGAAATACAGGTCACATCTGGCCAACACTCTACTTAATACTATGAAAAGAGAGAATGTTTGACTCATGGGCATATTTCAGTAAGACATAGCTAAGCCATCAAGATGGATCAAGACTAATAAATTAGGTATAGTGATATTTGTTATAAAAGCATCACTGTATTCTGAACAACACATCTATAAGAATAATTCCAAACAAACAGTAGCCACACAAACATCTACTGGCACACATACCAAATAGAAAGTGGGAAGAAAGGCACATTTTAACTGTGTTGAACATAGCAATCTACCAAGGGAAACTGTATTATTTAGTTAATACAATAATATAGTTTGACAGGTTCTTTAAAAATAAACAAAACAGCACATTCTGAAATTTATCAAGTGATTTTTTTTCAAATAAACATCCATGCTGTGGCTTGATGTTTCTGAAACCTTGAAATTTATGTTAAGTTATAAACTTGCCAGGAAAATGGCAACTTGGATTCTTCCAAATGAAAGCCATTTGGAGTTACTAATTCTCAAAGCAGTTTCACAAGTTCTCTCCCAAGGCTCTTCAAGTCTGAGTGTTGGAACTACAGACTATAAAGATAGAAGTAGAAGTTCTGCTGATGTTTTCTGTTCTATTGTGTTTTCTTATAAAGGTTTTTGTTCCAGCTAAACACATCATACTGTCTCTAGTTGGCAATGGCAGAGGAAAAAATGAATTTACAGAAATCAGAAAGGTCGATAGAGTATGGCCTGAGCATATTAGCTTCTGAACATCCATTTCTTATATTTAGCAGTATTCATAAAACTACATAGGCTTTGAGTAGAGGGTTTTAGCTTAAAAGGGTGCAAAAAAAAATCCTGAAACTAAATTCATATTTTGAGAACTCTGACAAAAACGAGGAACTGAGGCCAAACTGACACTACTTAGCAATCAACAAGAGTTGTCCACGTATTCAATGACTCTACTGGGCACATTTAGCACAATTGATCAGACTAACTTTGAGAAGGATCATAAGGATATAAAGACTCCTCCAAAGCAGTAGGAAAATGAATAGCTGAATGGAGAAAATTGTGCCACACATCTTCTTGTCCTATTACTGTTAACGCCAGCAGTCACAATCAGTAGTTTATTGTATAGGGCAATCTCGTTGATTAGAAACTGGATTCATCAAAATGGAATGGCATGTAACTCATCCCTTCTATTCCTACAGAAATAACTTATGCATCTTTATAGACATCTTTATTTGTAGCAGTATATTATGTCATAAGAATTGGCTTTGGAAATGTACATGGGGTGTTGTCAATCACTTCTGCCATTCATATCTTGAAGAAACTAGAAAACAAGTCAATAATAATACTAATAAATAATACTATTTCACTTTTGCAAACAAGACCTCTCTAGGCTCTTTTTATTTAAAAGTTGTAAAATATTTGTCATGAAGTCCAATTGGTTGGTCATATTATTTAGACTATCTTTACATTAGAGTGTAGGCAATTTGCTAAAGGCTCCTATAAATAATTGTTAATTTAATGATCTAAAAGAAACAACCCTAAAGGAGGAAAGTAATGTGCACCAAACTACCCAGAAGGTCCTTTAGTGTGAAAACAATGCAAAGTCAAGAGCTTTAAAGTTCATCCTCAGCCACTAACTCCTTTCCCTGACATGCAACATCAGCTTATTACCTCCAATCATGACCCAAACAAGAGAGGATAAACAAATTTAGTTGCTTAGCAACAAGATTGCTGAGCAAAGGAGTAGAATTTGCTTTAATGCGCCTTCTTAGGCTGATCACTTAAAGGTCCTTGCAGATCATGCAACCTTTAAAACCAGTAACTCTCCATAAATACTAACTTAGATAAATGATAATGTTGATAGTCAAATACTGGATACAAAGCCATTGAAAAGCAGCCTTATAAAAATCATTAATTAGTATTTACTGATGTATGACTATGTTAGATACTGTTTTAAGTGCTTTGTATATGTTAACTTCTAATGTGGAAAATGGAGAAGAGATGAAAATTATATACTATAAATATATTGTATATATATTCAAGAATAGATGGACTAAACATAAGAAAAAATATGTATATTAAAAAACAGAAAATGGTTATCAGGTTAATCCATAAGGCAAAGACATCAACAAATATATACCTCTCTGTTTAAAAATAGATACATGAATGTTTTATTTATATAAGCTTTCCTTTCAAAGATCTTAAAACACTCAATTTCACTTTCTCTTCCAAGTTCTTTGAGAGTTGAATACAGTACAAATGTTTTCCCTTGTATAAAAAAGTTAAAAAACTAAATCTTATCATAAAGTCATTGCCTCTTCTTAAAGCAGAAAGATTGGTCCTATGACTAGCTAGCTCATGAGCTGTATTTTAATATTCCTTTGTATTTATTACACTTACAAAGCAGCTATCGTGTCTGTGAATGGAGCATACATGTGCAACCTCACCTGTACACAAGGTGTACATCAATATGTACATCACACCAATATGTAAAAGCTTTTTAAAATCTATTTCCTAAATAATGACCTTTGCCAACTCAAGTAGATCTTAAACTACCAATTCCTAGGATCTGAGGGTGTTGATGACTAAGTTTCAGAGAGAAAGGACAAGGAACACAGCATCCTCATTTTTCCTCCTCACAGGCACACACTGTAGCAAGAGAGCACTGAAGACATTCCAAAAAAAAAAAATGATTCCAGATATACCAAGATTTAGCATTTTCTACATATAATTTTAATGCCAATTTATTTGTTTTGAAATATAAAATGATTCCATAGTTTCTAGAACTACAAACTTCGTTTAGAACTTCCTTGCGTCCGTTGGTTGTCCCAATGAAGCAAGTGTGTCCTGTAGTCTTTCAAATCCTGTAGATTTACTTTGGGGGGAAAAAAGTTCACAGCGAGAACAATAGTTCCAGACACCACAGATGGAAATGGAAATGTGGTGTGATACCGCACTGAGGAGCCAGCTAAGGTAACTGCGCTGCAATCTGTGAGTTACTCTTGTGAAAAGATCCCTTGGCATTTTCTTAACAAGAGCGGAGTGTTAGTGCCAGTGTTTTGGCTTACTTCCATTTTCCAGTGTTTAAGCTCCAACCACCAACACTCCTTCTACATTTCAAATCTTAAATGATTTTAGGGTTATATATTTCACATTAATATTTTCCTCCTACGCCTCGGTGATATGGCAACATGGACCATATTAGGTGTTTATGAGATTCTTCAGGCAAAACTGCGTCCTACCCCTGAGCTACAGTAAGAGCAGTATTATGTCTTTTTTTTTTTTTAAACAAGATTCTGATTGTATTTTTCTCACATTATCCACTGTTTAATCAAGTTAAATGCCTTTATGAAATTGAACCAACTTTAAGACAGACAAATCAATGTAAAATAGAGGAGACTAGGAGAACACATATAAATGTAATATCTGGTCTCCCATTGGAAATATTTATCTGTAAAGTGTTCTTTGCATAGGGACATAAAATGCATATTAATACAAGTATATATTTTAAAAATATAATTTATTTTGTCATCAATACTTCCAATACTCTTTATTTAATAATGAAAGCTAAATAAATCATTGACACCGTGGTTTGTTTAAATGGCATATTGGTTTTAAAGATAAAATGTTTTGAGGACTAAATCTGAAAGTCCTTTTTAAAAATTATTTTTAAATACCTGTAAAAAGTATCTCAAGTAATTAGCAAAAGTTGACATGGGGCTTCCCCTTTCCAAAGTGGCATGTAAGAAGATGGGAAGTTGCCACTCTGTCCAAACAAGTAAAAACCTGAATAAATTCAAAAACTGACAACTCTTCTTAGAACCATAAAGTAGTGAGGTCCTAGGGAAAACCACTGCCCAGAAAACTGGAGAGACCAATAGCAAAACAGAGACTCACAACTTACTGGAGCAGAAACTCATCAGCAGAAACATTTACAGGAAAGGTGGTGGGTGGGGGTCTGGGGAGGCTGAAGGAAGGGAAAAGAAATAAGAACTGTAATTGGCTAATTACAGCTCAGTGTTTAAAACTCCAAGGGGCCTCAATCATAGAGGTGGTCCAACACTTCCGTGAATTTTACCTCTTGGAGTTCAACTTGGTTCTCACAATGAATATTTGAGAAAATTTCCCTCATGCTTCCAGTAGCAGGAGGGAGGAAGGAACCATTTTGAGATACACCACAACATTCTGTTCTTAACAAGTTCTGCCCTCTGGAGAAACTGTTTAACCACAATCTAACTTGCTGGGGTTCCTATCACTGACTATCGGACCTGAGAGAAGGGAAATACCCAATTCCCGCCTGTTCTAGTGGCAAAATGACTTTATATGACTACCATGATGGATAGAGGTCAGTACGTATATTAGCAAACCCACAAAGCATAAAGCCCCAAGAATAAATCCTAGAGTAAACTATGGTCTTTGTGTGACTGTAACAGATCAATGAAGGTTCATCAATTACCACTAATTTACCACTCTAGTTGGAAGATGTTTAATGGGGGAGGCTCTGCATGTGTAAGGGTAGGAGGCATTAAATCCCTATAGCTTTCCCTAAATTTTGCTAGAAACCTAAAACTGCTCTAATAAGTCTGATTGTTAAAAAAAAGTTGATATAGCCTCAAACTTACTTTTTAATCTTTTATTTTTGCCTAATCATTCTTTTTATTATATTATTCATTTCTCTTCAAATCAGTCCAATTGTTTTATTCTCCCTTAATTCTATTTCTATTATTTACATGTTAAATGCTCACTTGGTATTTAGTGTCTAATGCACATAATCTCATTTAACCATTCACATCCAAAGGCTGAAGTAGAGATTATCATTGCCATTATACAGGTAAGGAATCTTAGGTTTGAAAATGTCAGTTAATTTGACATTAGGGTTGCAACATAAGGTTATCTGTTAAGTTATAGTCTTACCTACGGTATATTGTTATTAGTAATGGTAAGCTCTATCACATGGAATCCCATCAATGATGTTTGTGGTTTTTACTGAAATAATTTTTCAAGGTTTTCTGGTATGCCTCTGTAAAGCTACTTTCCTCCAAACCTCTGAGTAAAATTAATCATTTCTATTTCTTGAATAAAGAGAGTCTATTCAAGTGTTTCAAAACATGGGTAGAAGCTTCTCATTTTATTTATCATTCAGTATCCTCTATCAATATTTTGGAACAATTAGGAGTTATACTTAAGGGAATAAGGATATAAAAACTTCTGGTTATGAGTTTAATACCCTAGAAAAAGTATCTCAAAAGAGATGATGTTATTAAATTATAATCAGGGACAAAAAGTTACCCAAATAGTATACTGCAATGGCTGAGGAACAGAGTGAAATTAAAGTAGATCAATTCAAAGTTTGCTGACACAGTTATATATCTATACATACATATAAATACATGTCATTTTAAGACAGATACTCTAGTCCCCTGGAATGAAGAACCATTAGTATAATTATAAAAATCTGTGTATAAAAACTATCAACATATAAAAAAGTTGACAATTTTTTAATAAAAATGTTGGATTTGGTAAATTGTATTATAGTTGTGAAAATCAGACTAGCATTGAAGACTACAAAGCAATCTTAAATTCAAGTCAGCAATTGGTATCAATAACCTGGGTATTATCAAATTTTGTCTTATTTCTAGTTTATTATCTTTACTAAACACATGGCCATGGCCCTCAGCTGTGACAGACATATTACACAGGAGCAAAATGGTCTGCTTAAATAAACTTATTTAAAAGGGGGAGCAAGCAGAGAGAAAGATCAAAGTTCAGGTGGCTAGAAAAGCCTCAGATTTAGGTTGGCTTCAACTTTTTCATTGTTTTCATTTTTCAGAGACAAAAATATATATACATTGCAAACTAAATGGCATACTTTTGAAAATAGAGAAGCATTGTTTCACATCCAGTTCCAAAGAAGTGGAGCAGGATAAATTTAAGAGGCAAAACAATCACATTTTAAAAGCCACTAGCACCCTGGGTCTATTCCTTATTAATGGACTGAAACTTCCTCTAGAAAAAGAAAAAAGGAGGGAGGCAAACAAGAGGTCTAAAATAGGCATTTTCAGAATATTACTTTAAGGACAGAGATTGCTACACTTTAACCACTGAGCTGAAATGTGAAATCCTTAAAGTGCATTTGTAGGCTGCTGATCCTGACCTCCTACAGCCCAATTAGAGCTAAATAATTGTTGTTGGTATGACAACCTCAGGGAGAAACAAAAGACTTCACTTTCTTTAAGCAAAGCCACAAAGTTGTTCTTTAGAATAGAAAATAAGCAGAGGTGGCTATAAATTGTGGTAGCTTATAAGATCACATTGGTTAATGACATTTTTCTTCTAATAATGTTATTAAGACCACAATGGGTTAAAGGGGGCTAACCCATATACATCATTAATTTGTGCATTTCAGCTGCCTTAAATCTAAGAATTGGTTATCAAAGCCAAATTGATTATTTCATTCATATGAATAATCAGTAAAATATTTAACATCATATCAAATCCAAATTTATTAGGGATAAGCTTTAAGTTTTACAGCTCAGTAGGAGATATATTAAAAGGTCTGATGACCAAAGCACATAAGCACTTCATTAAAACACATTAGAGACACATACACTTGTAAATCACTTCTGATCTATTTAATAGAAGCTATAACTGATTATATGGAAATCAATGTATCTATAGTCTTCACCACTTTGGTACAGATACAGTACCCTTTATTGTAGAGTTTTATTGAGGTATGATTGATATACTAGAAAATGCGTGTATTGATGTAAAGTTGTATGAGGTCTGACATATATCTACACAAGAAAACGCTACAATAAAAGGACCAAACATACACATTACCAACCCCCTCCCAACTTTTTGGTACCCCAGGATAATCCAGCTTTCTTTCTCTCTCCTCTACCAGCCATCTCTGGTGAACCACTTGTTTTCTGTCTTTACAGACTGCATTTTCTAGAATTTTATATAAGTAGAACCAGAGAATAAATACTCATTTTTGTCTGTTTTTCAGTCAGCATAACTATTAGAGATTTATTCATTTTCACATCTTTTTACTAATGAGTAGCACACTGTTTATGAACATACCACAATTTGTTTATATATTTACCTGTTGATGGTCATTCAGATTATTTTCTGTCTTTGCCTATTACACATAAATCTGTTATAAACATTTCTGTGCAATTAATATATGGACATATGCTATCATCTCTGTTGAGTAAATATCTACAAATGGAATGCCTATATTATATGGTGGGAATACATTTAATTTTTTAAGTTCCCAACTGTTTTCTCAGGAAGTTATTGTACCTTTTACTCCTCGTATGCACACATGAATTCAAGTCATGCCACAGCTTCACAATCCATTGGAATCCAATCCATTCTTAATTTCAACAATCCTAGTGTGTGTGTGTTAGTGTATCTGACTGCAACTTAACTTTGCATTTCCTAATGACTAATGATCCTGCATACCTCTTTTGGCAAATGGTTTATGAAAATTATTTGCCCATTTTTTAATGTTTGCTTATATATAATTGAGTTTGTGGGTTCATTATATAGCCTGAACACAAGCTCTTTATCAAATGGGCATTTTTCAGAAATTTTTCTGAGTCTGCTAATTCTTCCATTTTCTTAAAGTGTCTTTTAAAAGGTGAAGATTATAATTTTTCTGGTGCCTCGTTTTCTAATTGTTTATCTTATGGATTTGGGTTTTGTCGTCTTATGTTAGAAATATCTGTTTAACTAAAAACAAAGTGTTTCTCCTGTGCTCGATTACTACTTTCGTAGTTTTAGCTCCTGCATTTAGGTGTGCATTTCAATTAAATTTCTGTACATGGTATGAAGCAAAGGTCAGATTTCTTCCTTCCTTTTTTTATTACAGTTAATCAATTCTTGCAATACTATTTGTTGAAAGGGTTGATCATTTCCCCTTTTAATTGCCTTGGCTCTGTATCAAAAATCAATTGACTGTATGGTATGGATCTATTTCTGGATTATATTGTGTTCTATTAATACTTTTGCCAATACTATAATTGATTATTGGAAATTTACATTAAATATTTTTATCAACTAAAGTAAGTACTCCAATTTTTTTTCAGTTAGAAAAGCCAAAGTCATTTTGCAATTCTAGGTCCCACATTACCAAATAAATTTAGAACCAGTGCATGTATCAACCCTTTTTTTTTTAAGCCTGCTATTATTCATTTGGAATTGATCTGGAATTGCATTCAATCTATAGATCTGTTTTGGAAATATTAACATTTGGCTAACATTGAATACTCTCATTCAAGGACAAGGTATATTTGTCCATTTATTTAGGTCTTCTCTCAGTAATTTCTCTCAGTAATGTTTTGTAGTTTTCAGTGTAAATGCAAATATTTTGTAAAGTTTGTCCCTAAGTATTTCATTATTTTTATGCTACCTCAAATGACACATTTCTTAAAATTGTTCATCAATAGTTTACAGAAATAGTTGTTTTTACAACAATTGGCTCTATTGAGAAATCTTGATAAAAATGTTTAAAGTTCTAGTACTATTTTTGTAGATCATATATATTTTCTACACAGATTATCCTATCATCTGCAAATAAAGACAGTTTTCATTCTTCCTTTCAACCTGTGTGGTTTTATTTCTTTTTCTTGTCTTTCGAATGCCCAGGAGAGGTTGAACAGAAGCCCTAAAAGTAGGTATTTTCATCTTGTTCCTCATCCTAAGGAGAAAGCACTCACTGTTTTACAATTACATATGCTATTAACTATAAATTTACCTATAGGTGGCCTTTATCAACCTGAATAAGTCCATCTATTTCTAATTTGTTGAGACTGTTTATTAGGAATCGATACCAGATTTTTGACAAATGTTTTCTCTGCCTCTAGTGCCATCATCCATTATCTCCTTCTTCCGTAATCTCAAGGTAGATTGTGCTAAGGTTTGAATCATAAACAAACCTTGCATTCCTGTGACAAATTGCACTTACTTATGATGTCTCATTCTTTTTCTACATTGTTGGATTTGGTATCTTAAACTTTGTAAAGAATTTCTGCATATAGGGGTGCCTGGGTGGCTCGTCAGTTGAGTATCCAACTTCAGCTCAGGATCTAACAGTTCGTGAGTTCAAGCCCTGCGTTGGGCTCTGTGCTGACAGCTAGCTCAGAGCTTGGAGCCTGCTTCAGATTCTGTGTCTCCCTCTCTCTTTGCCCCTTCCCCACTCGCACGCTCTCAAAAATTAATGTTAATTTTTTTAATGTCTGCATCTATGTTCATGTGTGGTGTTGGCCCCTAGCTTTCTCTTCTTAAAGTATTGTTTTCTATTTTGAGTACCAGGACAATGCTACTTTCATGGATTACTTGTAGAATGAGTTGGGAAATATCCCGCCCTCTTCAAATTTTTCTAAGACATTTGGTATTATTTCTACACTAAATCTCTGATATAAATTTATAAGTGAGGATATTGGAACATGCTTATACCATTATCTTTTTAAGCATATCAATATTGTGTGGATAACTATTTTAATGTCCTTTTCTTCTAATTCTATTCTCTGCTTCACTGTGTTTCCACTGATAGATTTTTCTCATCATGGTTTATATACTCATGTGCAGTAATTTTTTGTTTGATGCCAGATTTTTTTTCAGCCTCATGGGGTATTGATGTATTTTTTATTCCTTTAAATATTCTGGAGCTTTGGCAGAGGATCCAAGTTGATCTTATCCAAGATTGCTTTTATGCTTTGTTAGGCAGTCCAGGGCAGTCATTTGTCTAGGGCTAATTCTGACCCCCTAATGAGGCAACACCGATTTTGAATATTCTCCCATATGGCCTGTGTATTATGAGAGCTTTCTCTATCTGCATTATGGAAACACAAACTCTTTGTGCTCTGACAATTCCTTTCCTGACACTCATTCTCTGGCCTTCAGTAGTTTTCTCATATACATGTGCTTATTATGTCCCCACCTCAAGACTTAGGGAGAAGCCTGTGCAGACTTCTAGAGCTCTGTCTCTGTAGCTCTCTCTTAATACAGCTTTTACAGAACTCTGCAAATTTTAACTACTTGGAGTTCCCTGCCTCTTCATTTCAGAGGCTACCAGTCTCTTGGTTCTCACACTCCTTGCACGGTGCTTGACATTAACTAGGACCATCATAAGCAGTGAACTAGGATGATCCTAGAGGTCAGCTCAATGATGTTCCTTATCCTAGATCACTATCTACAGTTTCATACATTGTCTGGTTTTTTTTTTTTTTCAGTTGTTTGGAGAGAGGGTAAGTTACTTTTACTATTTTATCACAGCCAACAGATTTATTACCATTAATAAAAAAAATTAAGTACAAACATATTTATAAGATAAATTGCCCTAAGAGGTAAAATCTATTTTCTATCCTTGCAGTGGATGGCCCTTTGAATGGAGGGGAAGCTAAAACCTCTTCCTGAGGAAAATAAAAAGGTACTGATGTCCACTCATGGACATACCTACTTTCAGGTCTTAGGAACCTGCTTAAAAACTGCATTAACATTCATGTCTACTGATTTCATATTTCATGTGTGGTTTAACCTTTTATTAATATGTATTTTCAAACATATTTAATGGGATACCTCTGATAATTTAATATATTGTAATTCACAAAGTACTTCATGTGTATTATCTGGTTTAAGTCTCACAATGTCCCTGTAGTTTAGAACATCCAGGTATTTTGATCCCTTTCACATAGACTAAAGATGTAAAAGTTCCAGAAGACACAGAATGATTGTCCCCCGCCTCCTCTCCTGCCAGCAATGACTTATAAGAGACAGGACAGAGACTTGAACAGGTCTTCCAACTCCTGGTTCAGAGCTCTAGTTGGCTACATTTGTGATGCTGACTAGCACATTTAAATAAATAAACCATTTGAGGGTCACGCGGGTAGCTCAGTAGAGCATCAGATGCTTGATTTCAGCTCACATCATGACCCCAGGGGTTGTGGGATGGAGCCCCATGTTTGGTTTTGTGCTTAGCATGCCACCTACTTGGAATTCTCTCTTTCTGTCTCTCCCCCCTCCCCTCCCCTCCCCTCCTCTCTTCCCACTTGTGTGCTCTTTCTCAAATTAAAAACAAACAAACCATTGGGATCAAATGTTGAAGTCTGATCATGTTTAGCCTTCAGGTCATTGCATGTGCAGTAGATATAGCCTACATCTTGACACTAATTGTTATCTGAGTTCATGAAATAAAAAGGATGACCATCAGCACTAACTAACCACTTATCATATTATCCATCTTGATTGAACTTCGCTAATATAAGTTATTTTGTTATGACTATTGTGATATCAACTTAGAAAATTTAACCAAAGTTATATATTGTATCAAAGTAAGAAAATATTTTGAAGATAAATGTAATTTTCTTTTACTTAAGTAAAACAAAATCAAATTACCTATGTCTACTTTAACAACAAGAGAATTCGTCTTTTAGGTGACTTACAGCAGTTAGAGGCAAATGACGTATTAGTAACACCGTGCTTTATTTTTTAATTCATTTTTAAAAAACATTTATTCATTTTTGAGAGACAGAATGTGAGCAGAAGAGTGGCAGAGAGAAAGGGAGACACAGAATACCAAGCAGGCTTCAGGCTCTGAGCTGTCAGCACAGAGTCCAATGCAGGGCTCCAACTCATGAGCCATGAAATCATGACCTGAGCTGAAGTCAGACACTCAACCAAGCCACTCAGGTGCCCCCTAACACTATCCTTCTTAATTGATATCACAACAGATTAATTTCTCAAGCATAATTATACGTTGTCTTGAATACCTAAACACTGAAACAGTCAACAAATTTCACCCATATATTGTAAAGTTGTGTGTGTGTGTGTGTGCGCACATGCACGCGTGTATATGTGTTTAAGTTTTCCCTTTGGTCACAAAGGTATATAGATGCTGCATGTAACACAGGCTAATAAAAAATAAAAATTCAAGAGTGTGGTATATACTTCAAGAAATACACTGCATGCTTAGAACTTGAGAATTTGTATTTTATATTGTGTGACAACACAAGTAGAATTCTTAATCTGGGAACTTTTCAGAGATCTTTGACAGCTTAGTCAACATTGCAGAGATAAATGGTCAATAATAAACAACCATGTTTCCACCAGTAAGAAAGCTTAAGTTCTATGTTATTTCTCAACAGTTTTCTAGATAAAAGTTATTCTTCCTATACTTATAAATTCATTATTATTATATATTAACTATTTGTAGTTACTCCTCATATTTATATGAGAATTTAGATGACCAACTAGAAACTCATTAACTATCTCTTAGCCTACAGAACATGAACTAAAAATGTGCAGAATTAAAATTTAAGTATTTTTCTTAAAGCAAGATGTTAAATTCTATTAGATAGAATTATGAAACCTCAGTATTCCAGACAAGTATTTTGATTGTGAGGAAAAAAAATCTCAGATCACCTTAAGCAACAAGAAAGTAGAACTAGGAAGTCACCAAGAAAGAAGATAGTTCAGAGTCTTGCTCTTGTGTGCTGGCCTGGCCCCACCCCACCATTTCCCAAATGTTCTCATTCTCATGGTTTCTTTAATTCTCTAAAGATTCTCTATGTCCTCCCTGCATATGAAGAACTCTCTGGTCCTTTGCTACTTATTTTAATTGAACATGATCTCATGATCTAAGAGTAATGACCTACTTCTTCTTTCACATCAGTATCTCTTAAATTTTAATGGGTAGTATGGATAAAACTTATTATAAGATAGGATGCAAAAATAAGTAACAAAAGCACACATAAATCAGCATTACCCTCAAGGAGATTTTCTAGTCTTCACTTCCGGGATATCTGGGGTCCCTATTGGGGAAAATGTAAAATTTCAGAGTTGGACAATCATCATGTCACTATGGATTGTAAAGTGGTAGATGAAATAAGGCACTATAACACATAATATGTATCAAGATTTCTTTAAAGTCCTTAATGGAATATTTGTGTCAGAAGTGAGAGGATTCATTTTGAGAAATACCGAATAAAAGCTGTGCCGTCGACTTAACAACAAGTTTACAACTTACCAATCACTTTCCCCCTCCTACCCGAAAGGAGTACCAAAACCTTAGATACTTCACTTCCTGGTTCTTCTTCCCCTATTTCACTGGCTCATTTTTCATGGGCTTTGCCAGGAGCATGCGCCCAAGAACTGAAGTCTCTGCATCACCTCAAGGAATGCACATTTGTTCCAATTAGACTACTACTTGCCTTACATGGGCATAGGCAGCTTCCAGGTAAAGCTGTAACCTCTGTAATACTCAGCCAATAAGGAATCAGGAGAGGGACCTGACACTAGGAGGTAAATTGCCTGCTGTAACTGCCCTGAGTGTGCCTATCCATCAGATCCCTCCTCTTGCCAGAGCGTTGATTAAAGCCTTGCTTCAATGCACTAGAAACGTCTGCATCCCTCCTTTGATGGGTCAGGGGGCTTATTTTGCAGTTTATTGACTGAGATTTTATATTTCTGTGTACAATGCATTGGTTCCTTTAAATTAAATTACTGATTCCAGGATAATGCTTAAGAAAAGGGGCACCTGGGTGGCTCAGTCTGCTAGGCATCTGACCTTGGTTTGAGTCATGATCTCACAGTTTATAAGTTCCAGCCCAGGTTCTCTGCTGTCAGTGGGGAGCCCTCTTTAGATCCTCCATCCCCTCTCTCTCTGCCCCTCCTCGACTCATGCTTGCTCTCTGAAAAATAAACGTTTTTTAAAAAAGAATAAAACATCAAACTATAATGTTACCTATTCCACATGAATGAACATATTGACCCTTTTCTCTAAAAGCACTGAAACTGCATGCTTCATAACAAGAATTATGTTTGCTGTGTATCTCTGGGTGACTATGTTTTCATGTTAGTGTATTCTAGGTCTTGTTTTAGCTACTTCACATGTGCATAGGGGCACAACATGTTTCCAACCAGGTTTAAGCAGCTGCTGCTAATTCACTACAGTTTATAGATAGAAACAGATACTTCCATGTTGACTTCTTAAGAAAAAGTGTGGAAACATTCAAAGATCCCCCAAAGCATTTGTCACGGTTTAACTATGGTAGGCACTATAGGGCAAGATTTAGAGTGAGACAAGGACTCAAAATCTGCCTGAATGGTACCCAAGTATTAAATTAATGCTAGGCAGAAAAGCAGAACTCTGTATCAAATGCATTTAACTCCTGGTGACTAAAGAAAAAGTGACTTCCGGGGCATCTGGATGGCTCAGTCGGTTAAGTGTCTGACTTTGGGTCAGGTCATTATCGGTGGTTCTGTGAGTTCAAGCCCCGTATCAGGCTCTGCTATCAGCATGCAGCCCGCCTTGGATCCTCTGTCTCCCTCTCACTGCCCTTCACCTGCTCACGGGCACTATCTCTCTCTCAAAAATAAACATTTTAAAATTTCCAAAAAAAGAAAAAGTAACTTCCCTTTATAGTGATAAACATTATTTCTTGTAGTACTCAAGTCATAAGGTCTGCTCAGGTATCTTCCATTTCTTTTCCTTCAAAACAAAAGGTAGGAGCATGTCTGTACCATGTTTAGGGTAGGCAATATCCTGTGGCCCTCTTTGGCTAAGAAAGTGTGAAGGGAAGAAATAGATGTCACTTCTAAAACAGAAGCTTTAAGAGCCGTGTAGTAATTCATTTTATTCTTTTTTCCTGCCTTGACAGTCATCAAAGTATGTCTTGAGATAAAGCCTCAATCTACTGGGTCTTGGAGTAACTATGATAAACATATTTGCCAACTAACATGAAGACAGTTGCTTTACTCTGTTGAATATGCATTGTAAGAAACATCTCATTCTGTTTAAACCACTGAGACTTTGAGGTTTATGAACTGTTATCACAGCATCATGTGGACTTCCAATACACAGCATGACCTCATCCACACCCTCTTAAGAACATCCACAAACAAAATGCAAGTAAATTGTATCAAAAACAAAGATTCCAACAGAAAATTAAATGGTAAATTCAAAGAATACCCTGGCTTAAGATGTAAAGCAAAAATATTTCAAAAGTAGGAAAACTATCTACTTTTAAAAATAATGCTCAATCTTTCAGGAAAAAAGAAGTGTTTATGTGTGTTTATTTGTGAACTCCTGGTACTTAAAAATTTTAATTTCTTACCAATGGCATTGAATATTGAAAACTATCTACTTCGTAATCTTAATTCTAGGACTATGTACAGTTAGCTTAAACCAAGAATCAGACTTAAAAACGAATAGGAAATTAAATAAACGTGCACAGTGCAAAAAACTAAAATACTATTCAGGAAGTGTTTCTCCAAAATGATTCCCAATATGTTAGAAATATTCTAGTAACCTGCCTCATGCTTCTGACAATGTCAAAATAACAACACTGATAGTCTCCTCAGTCAGTGCTAGAAAGTGCCTATTAGTCCAATTAAAGGGTAGTGGCTGCTAACACTGCTAGGTACTAATGACCAATCATTCCTTTAATTCATCAGAATCTAGACTATTTCATCAAAGTTGAAGGATTTTATATATTTTAACAACATGAGTTTTGAAATATAACAAATTTTATAATTTATTTAGCCGCTCCATGTCACCTAAGTACACTTAAAAACAGTATTTAAATAATAAATCAAGAACAAGAGATCTGTAAAGCAAAGACATCAAATGTTTCTAGTGACATGGTCTTTAAAATATACATGAGTCTTGACACCTTCTGCTAGTTATATAGAGAAAAGGTAGTTACGGTTTCTACAGGCATTGATGATAATATTACTCCCTTTTTTGTTGTTGTTAAGAGTGTTACAGGTAAATCTAGAAAGAACAAAGAGATGACTTTCAAATAGAATATTCATCCAGTGCTCCCTATTATCTGATCTCTATCCCCTCAGAAGCCACTGGGTAGTTGAAAGAGATATTCTGACCCCTATGCAGGACAGTCCTTAAAGCTTCTTCTGCCTAGTTTAGTGTAGACATGATTTTGACTCTCTGGATGAGCCTAAGTAATCTTCAAATGTAACATCTCCTTTTTCCTTGTCATCTCCTAGAGTAGATTATTGCAAGTATTTCTTCTCTCTCTTTAGAACTTAAACTAGAACAAGTAAAATTTCTTCTCTCATGTTCTTTTCATTTGTCATGTAGTCAGTGAATTTAGTATACAGCAACATTAAACCACTGTAGGAGCAGACATTAGTGTATGTCCAAAATATTTTTCAGAATGTGGGTCAATAGCTATCATGCCGAAGGAAACAATTAAAGTCTGATTTTATAGGTAAATTATGTAAGTATTATGCTGAAATCTGAATGGAATGTTAGAGCTTTAATGAAATGCAAAAAAAAATCATGATATAGAATGTAGTTATAAAATTCTGAGAGCTGAAAGTCTTATTTGTAAATCAAGGATTGAACTTGATTATCTTATCTTTGCCAAATATTCTAGATTTGGTAAAAAGCCCTATCTTATTATAATTTCTTTTAATGTGATTTCTAATAATTTAAACAGTGTAATATCATACATAATACATGTCAATATACTGTGCCAATATAGGATGTGATATAGCTATACTCCTCTTTTATATTTAAGATGTATGAACTCAATGCATCCTGTTATCCAATGCAGCCAGGAAGACATTTGTGAAGAAAAGTTAACTCAGTACGTTCTCTCACGAGAGAAAGAAAGAAGAGAGAGGGAGATGGAGACGGAGAGAAAACAAAATAAGGAAAAAGAAAAAAATTGGGGGGGGGGTTGGGAACATTATCAAACTGATTATTTTCAATACAGGTACCTAATAGGAAAAATCCTATCAATTAAGAGAGAAATAGGGATTTTATTATAATAAATGTGGTAAAGGTCAATGCATTAAATGAGGTAAAGAGTAAACAAAAATTGCAAAGGCCTATATGAAGACACATTAGCATATATCTTGATCACTTTCAAGTAAAAAAATGACGATGCTCATAATAATAGAAAGAAGCTTCCAAATTTTTTTAGGAACTAATGGTGCCTCTGGGGGAGAAAACCCCAAAACCTCATCATCAAAATTTTCATGAGACTTCAAAGCTTTGAGATGTTGTCAAAGAAGCTGCTCCCTGTCCTCGCTTTTAAAAAGGAAATGAGAAATGTGAAAGCTTAGGAAAAAAAAAAGTATCGGCTGGCAGCAAGAAATTCCATCTTGTTGGGTCTCTGAAACAGCGGAGGACTGAACACTTGTAAACACGGTACCTTGAGCAATAGTTGCCTTATGGCTTGTAGTTTGAGGCCAAGAATAGCATGATAAACTTAGAATGTGTTTATCTCTTGGCAGCCTCATTTTACTTACAAGCTGGGAGGGACAAAGACCAACAATTTTCCACCTACAAAGTGCATCTAAACTGGCAGGCAGCTCAGTGAGTAAGTCAACTTGAACCTCCAGATCACAACTACTCTCAAAGACAGATGGACAATTTTGGAAAGGGGGATGATTCAGCCAATATCTCAAGGCGTTTGTGGTTACAATGTCCTATAGTTGGAATGTGGGTGGGGGGAAGCTTTAATTGGGAGACTTTACATACGTTTAGTGCTATTTTAAGAGACAAATGGTGCATGTGCAAATTTTTATAATTGTGTGTTCAGTGTTAGATGGAAACAGGTAGGAAGGTGGCAGCGTTTTGACAACCTGTGTGTTTAGCTTTCTCTGTCTTGGAGAGAGTATTTTTCCAAATACTGATTTTATTCTGTTATTTCTTACTTCTTGAGGAACAATCAAACACTGTGTCTGTTGATTCAGTGGTTCAATGTCAAGTGTTTAATCATAAAGCCAAGTAGACTTTTATGCTTTAATAATTTGCTAAGTTTAAGATTAGACTGAATTATGTGAAGTATGGTTGGGAAAAGAAGAGCACAGATGCTAAAATTTTGAAGCCCAAGCAGAAGAATTTCTTGTTACAAGGGTTGAGATTTCTGATGAAGCAAGTGTATGTATGTAGGTGTATTATGTTTCAAATTTTGAGATCATAAAACAATCTCCTTTTACATGCTGGATTCCTTCCCCTCCCATATTACCCAAGATTATTCTGAATCCTTGGAAAGTGGAGGTAACACCTTTTGGTATTGGGACAGCTCATTTTATGGATACAGTATGGCTCTGATTATAAGTTAATGATTAACATTATCAGAAGGAATAAAAAATAATCCTGCCCCTCTTCATAAAACACTCCCTGATCAAGCAGAAAACATAAATAACTTCAGAATGGAAGTTAATTACAATCAATTATTCAACTCAAAATTTTCTGTTAGAAATTTATTTTGGATAAAGCAAAATAAAGTGATTTTTATACTTTTTAAAATAAGTTAATAGATTTGTGAAGAGAAAAAAAGGAATGGCCAAAGCAATGAATACTGAGAAGGGTTAGAAGTAGATTATAAGAAGTTTGGTGAATGACTCATCATGATTTCTTCCAGACAGTGGCAAATTAACATATTTTACACCCAGAGCAAAATTAATGCAGTTAAGCCTGCCAAATCCCAATTCCTTTGCCTTACCACATGTCCAGAATAATTGTTTCAATAAAACGGTTTCCTGTGGACCTCCATCCCAGCTGTTGCTGGAGCCTAAGTCCTGACAAGAATGGTTAGTTATTTTGTCAGCTTGTACCCTGCAACTTTCACTGAAGAGATCCAGGCCCCTCCAGACCAGTGTTACTATCTTTCTGACTTATATTGCACACCCTGAGTACTTGTTCTCTATGAATTACATCATGAATTACATGGAAAACTAACTTAGTTAAATGTTTTCTAATAGTACATTTCCAATTTTTACAAATGTGTCATTGGCAAAATAATAATTTAAGGAACTGAATTTTCTCTGAAAAACAACCTTATCAGTTTAAATTTTATAAGGTTTTGAAAGCTTCAATTTGGATTTATAACTGGTAACATGACTGGACATATAGGATCTTGCTGAGTCCACTGCAATTGTGAATCAGAACTGAAACAGACTCCTTGCTATTTAAGGTGAATGAGTCCTACCCAGAAAGCAACATTTAACTGAAATTTGTCATTCTCATTGTCAAATCATTACTCTTTCAGTACCAGTGTTTTAAGTACTATCATATATATTTCATGGAATCATAACTGTATGCTTACTGGAAGAATTAGGAAAGGTACTTCTGATATGATCCCCATGGAACTCTCAGACTTCTTTTCCTTCCTACCTCCCTACCTGAATACTCAAGAAGCTACAGCCTCAATATAAATAGTGCTAGATCCCTAAAGGAGAAAACTATTCAAAGTGAGTGAGAAACCAAGGGGAAATTATAAGACAAGCCAATTCTTTAAAAATTCTTAAAATACTTGTCAACAGCAAAAAAGTCAGATATGGAAGAATCAGTAATTCAGCCCCTATCCAGATGTTCTAGATGCCAAAATGTAGTCTCATTAGGGAAGGAATGCTGGTGATGATTCTATGACAACACAGCCCTTAGAAACATTTTAATTGAGATAGATAAACATTCCAAATTAGAAAAAGAAAGTGGATGAGAACAGAAAAAGTGCTTCTCAGCTTTGAAAAGGAGAGGGTGCAGGTGGCCACTAGACAATGAGAGGAAGGAAAAAATGTTGCTCATGTTCTGAGAACATAAGTTCTGCCCAGGGAGAGAATGTAAGAATGTAAAAAATTAGACAATGCATTAACAAGGCAATATGCCATAAGATTCCTGACCCCTTAGCAAAAGTGAATCTTTTATCTACCAAGAACCTAAAATAAATTGTTGCTTCTAGGTTTTATTGTCATAACCTGGCAGAAACACAAGAGCTTTGAAAAGTCTGAAAACATAGAAAAAGTTTCTTTTCTACGCCAGGGGAGACATTCTGCCAACTACCTCTTAACTTAAAAGGGAGAATCCAATCCAATGAGACTAAATGAGATGACTGGAATGTAAAACACCACTGTCCAGTACAAACAGCCACAGAACACTTTCCATTTAAAAATGTCTTGCTGCTGAACAAACATAGCTAACTAACTCCCCTGAAGATTATTTTAGCCCTTGTTGCCTTTGCACAAAGATTCCTCAGGTTACTTTGAGATTGTCCTTTCATTACACTGAGAACAGGCCACCTCTATTTGAGTGTGATGAAGAACTTAAGCCACTGAGGGAATTTGAAAGCTTGGCTCTGGACCGTGCCTTTGGAAGGATGTTCCAATGTTTACCAGTGCTTTTCCTTGGCTGCACAGTACCTGCACCTGTGTGTTATGCTAAGAAAATATTTCTGTCCCTAGGAATATTTAAACTGCTAAAATTCACAACACAGAAGACACTCTAACTCTGTGTTAGGACCTGATTACTCTACCTTTGTAGACAATTCCAACCCAATTTTAGCTTCTTTCTACGTACTTTCACCCACATTTTCTTCCTACCCTCCCCAGGACCTACACTTTGGCTAATCCTTTGCTCAGGATTTCCACTGGATTAGCCAATGGAAAAAGAGGGAAAGCAAGCCAAGCATTTCATACAAAAATGTATTCCCTTTCCTATTATGCAAAATAACCAAATATTAAAAACAATCCTGATTTTAATCTTAGGGGTTTTGATTTCTAGTATTAATTATGTTCAGTACATTTGTCTGAACTAAAAAAATCATCAGATCAACCTCAAATCTATTCACTACAAGAACAAGAACTTTCATTGAAAGTTATTTTGTTGAAGGCTAATGTACTTTTTTATCCAATAAGCTTAAAAACTCAATGACAACAGTCCCTATTGGATGTGACAGTTGCACCATCTTTTCAAGATTTTTGTGAAGTTTTAGTTGACCACTTTTCAATTTGTCTTCATAACAGCACCGTAAGCTCAATTTCTCTCTGTCCCAAGAGAAAAACATGCCCATAAAAATAGAATATTTTCATGAAAAATATTTTTGTGAGGAATAAATTTGCATATTCATTAAAATATAGTTTTGAATAGTCTGTTGAATATATTCTTAATTATACATTTTAAATACATTCTCATAAATAGCTTCTTGTGACCCTCAGATTTCCCCTCTCTCTGCTTTACCTCCTTTATTACATCTTATTAGTTCAGTCCCCTATTTCAATGTACATCCATCTCCCCATCGATGCCTCCTCCCCCGCTAAATCCCCCTCTAGTTTGTCGCTAGGTAGGGTGACCAAACACACTGTCCTAGGACATTTCTGGTTTTTCACTTGAGATAGTCAAATAACACTGTTAAATATTTTAGGGTCTCCTTTCCTTCTCAAATGAATCCTGGCTAAACAATACGTGGTCTCTCTTTAATCCTCCTGTCATCTCCGATCCGGAATTTGTTGTGTGACGACAGTCCTGGCTCCCAACAGGCAATCTCTACCCTTTATCTCACTTCCCTCCAGACAGAGGAATAAGTAGTCAAGGGAACACAAAATTACTAAAAACACCATGAGAAAAACAAAATGAAAACTGTCAAATGAACCTTTGCAGGAAATCCAACGGTCAGTAAAATGGACTAATAAGATGTAGTAAAGGAGGTAATGCCACTAACATTGTTGGCATTTCCAAAAGAAAAGTGGTTTTACAAAAATTTGCCAGCATAGTTTTGACAAGGTTACACCTCTTTTTTTCCACAGGAATCAGACTCATAGGCTTCAGCTCTTCCAGATGTGAACAGGTATATATTGATGGAAGGTGTTGTGACAAATATTCTCTCATGTGATTTACATGTTTTCAAACTCAAAGTACATGAATGTGTTTGTAGACACACGCTTAGTGTTAAAGTGACTTTCACATTCAGAATCAAGTTATCTGGGGACAGGGAGAAGAATCTTATCATTATAGCTTGATTACTATAGGATGTTAAGAAGGAGATAAAAATGGGAAGAATTAAAATCACCAGGAACACTAAAAAACAACAACAAAAGAAAGCCTGATTTTAGATAATAATATTTGAAGATTTTTGAAACTTATTTGGGAATTAAAAAGCCATTAAAGTTTGTGCAAAACTGGAAAACAGAATATTTTTAAAAGGAATTTTTCACAAAAATATCATACACATGGCATTGTTTGAAAGCAAAAATAGGGCATTTCTACTCATGTTTCCTTATTACTATAGACTCTTACTTTACTCACGCAGGTAAACACATTCATGCCCTTTTAGGTGGAGTAATTATTTTTTGTTAAGGACCTAAAAATTTCATGTGTTTGATGTTAACAGTATTTCTGAATCTTCCCTAACGTTTTGATTTTCTTGCCTATTAATGCAATAAAATCACCTGTTTTCTGTTTTTAAAATCCTAAAATTTCTCTTTAAATATCAAGTGGTTCCTATGGGGTGCCTGGGTGGCTAAGTTGGGTAAGCATACGACTTTGGCTCAGGGCATGATCTCACGGTTTGTGGGTTCAAGCCCCGGGTTGGGCTCTGTACTGACAGCTACCTCAGAGCCTGGAGCCTGCTTTGGATTCTGTGTCTCCCTCTCTCTCTGATCCTCCCCTGTTCTCTCAAAAATAAATAAAAAAATAAACGTTAAAAAAATAAACATCAAGTGGTTCTAAAAATCATTATTTTAATAATTTAATTTAAACAAATCACAAACATGGATTAGCTTTCACTGAATTACAATGATATTAAAGTTAATGCAAAATGTTTTTGGTAGAATGCAGTTCAGGGTGAGATTAAAAATTGTTGGAAAAGATACTGATTTTGTATTGTTCAATATTACAAAATATAGGGGGGTGTGTCCCAGAGTTGAAGAAATCCTTTTCCAATTTTTTTTTAAGTCTTAAGAACAACCTCAAAATTTAAATTCCACAGATTTATTGATCTTCCCCCAAAAGATTTACAGGAATGTCTACATATTTAATGCAGAAAACTTAAAAGCACAGAAGAATCCTCTTCAACTTCTTGAATTGACATTTTATAGTTTTGGGGATGCAGGACTTTTACCTTCTTGGTCAAGGCTATTCTCAGGTATTTTATTATTTTTGAGGCAATTGTAAATGAGATTTTTTTCTTAATTTCACTTTCTGTGACTTTGTTATTAGCATAAACAAATGTAATAGCTTTTTGTATATTAATTTTGTATCCTGTGATGCAAATAATGAAATAATGAATTCATTTAAGATATTCTATGTTCATTAGAACATATATTCACTTCCATGTAGAACTTAAGAAACAAATAAAGAAAAAAAATAGACTTAACAGAAAACAAGCTGATGGTTTCCAGAGGGGAAGTGTGTGTGGACAGGAATGGGTGAAATAGGTGAAGAGAATTAAAAGTACAATTACTGTGATTAGCAATGAGTAGCATATTGTATTGTTGAATCCTTATCATTATCATTTAAAACAAACAAACAAACAAAAAAAACCAGTACAGTTCAAGGGGAGAAACACATACCAACAGCAATACTCGGCATCTAGGTAGAGATAACCATTGTTAACAGGTAAACATTCTGGCATTTACACCAAATACGTGAGTCTTCCTGAAATATGTGAGTATTCCAGGCTAATATAAATAGTGTGAAATCACACCATAATGCCTTAACTTACAGGAATAGTGCCGTTAAGTTCTGAGGGAAAAAGAATGATACCCAAAACATTGAGATATAAAACAATGGTGGGTGAAGCAAGGAAGTACAACAGGAATAAAAAGGCGAGAAGGAAGAAAGAAAAGGAGAGAAGGAAAAAAAACAATGGTTTGCCAACTTGAGGTAATTCACCAACCATTCCCTCCTACAGCATTTTACCTGGAATAAGCTAAAATAGGAAAAGCAAACCCATAGTCCTAGATTCTGATCCCCACTGCACAGAGCTGTTATTTATTTGTTTTTCAGTCACTTGCCTGAAGCAGCTCTGTGGAGTCTGTCTCCTCAATGGTGTGCCATACTGAGGACTCCTCAGGTTTTGTTTCGTTTTTATGACTGTTTTTATTTTTAAGTCTGGCATCAATTGCCACAGTTAGGTTAGGATTTACCTTTGTGAGGGAAATAAAAGGTAGTGATTCATGGGGTACCGGGGGCTGGCAATATTCTATTTTTTGAACAGAGGGGTGGCTGAGTATTGCCTTTGTGATAAATCACTGAATTATACAACTTTGTTTTGTGTACTTTCTCCATGCTTATTTATTTTATAATAATAAGGTTATATTATCTTGATTACAATGACTTCACAGATTTATGGAATCAAGATAGCAGTGATGATTTCATGAATATATACACATATGTATCCGTGTGTGTGTCTATTACATATATACATATATATATATTGCATTGGTATATATGCAGCAAAACGTAACCAAGTTATACACTTGATATATATGCAGTTGAATGTCTATAAATTAGAAATAATGCAATGTGAACTTAAAAGTTTTAAAAATATGAGCTTAAAATGCATTATTTCTCTAAAAGGAATCTGCACTATATGTTGGGTGATAATCATAAGACCATTCAACCTCAAGAAATACACTTCCAGTCCTCAAAATAGACTTTATCTAGTATCTGATTTATTTTGTAGTAGGTATGAAAACTTGAACTGCACCTGGGAAGGCAGAGGTATGCAATATTTTTTTAAAGACTTGATTAACACCTGCTTAAATATTTTCTCCCAATCTTTAATTAAACAGTTAAGGTAGGACTTCATCTCCAGATATACAATCAGACTGAGTCTGAGTAATACTCTACAGCTGTTAATTTCCCTTTCCAAAGAGGGTGAAACACCAAAAGATACTTCACTTTCCAAAACAGTGCTCTTCACTTTCTAAAAGAAGCAAAATGTCAAAATAAAAAATACATGAGTAGAACAAACTATTCCAACCATTTTTCATTCTGAGTATTACAAATACACATTTTCCCTCCATTATAGGAGAAATGTCTAAAGATTCCAAATTAAATTTAGCTCAATAAAATAAAAAATTGAGATTTCTCCAAACATGTCAACTATCAGTATTACAAATATAATGCTTTAGTGAAGAGTGTAGAATGAAAATAGAATTCTAGGACAGTCATGAAGTAAGTGAACTATTTGGTTATTGTCCATTTATGTTGGTTTCAAGATTATACCTGAGTAATCTGTGAAAATAAAGCTTAAGAAAGGCTAATATTTGCACTAATAGAATAAGCACAATAAGAATGGCTAAGGAAAGTAATAGTCATACCAAAATGTGTCTGATTACTTCATTAAAGAATGTATACAATTTTAGTGGATACTATTAGTATCTCACCAAGACCTACCTAGTGGTAGATACACCCATTCCTAGCTGGTCTGAGTTTGTAACTGGTTTGTAACTGCCCTCTTTGGAGAACTGACCCCACCATGTGAGAGCTACTTCAGGAAGAAGGTGCCCTCCTACATCCCACACCTGGCACAGTTAAAATCAGGTACAGCTTCAATCCTTTTCTTAGGTTTTGCTTCTAAAGATCTAAAAAACTAATCATTTTCATTTCCTCTTCAAAATCAATCAAGGAGGAGCAAGTCTAATATTTAAGTTACAAGAAGCATTATTTAAATATAACTGTTAACCCTCACTATAATAATGAATCATTTTTTCCTATTGTTATTTCAATACTAACCAAATAGTCTTTTGTAGTGTTGAAACACAAGAACTACATGGTGTTCTATGAACGGAAGTCTAAGTATGTGTGCATGTGTATATGTGTGGGGGTCTATGTGACTGTATGTTCATGTGTATATGTGGTATAATTCTGAATCGCAATTCAGAATTTCTCCATCAACTGTGATTCTTGGATATACACATACACATTGCATTTTGCTATGTGGTAAACTGATTGAAATCAACACATTTAAAAACGTGAATAGAATTTACAAATTCTAGAGAAAATGAACTCAAAGAAGTGTATGAGCATTATTTCAAATTTCCTTTTAAAGAGCTAATTTTCTTTGCTATTCTTGATGGATCTAAGAATTCTATTAGTTGGATAGAATAAATTATTTTATGTCTTTGTCACTCAACAAATACACCTGAATGAATGTGGGCCCAGGACTTGCAACATATTCACAGGTAATTTATAGGTCTCCTATCAGTCACCTATAAGGCTAAACTTCAAATTGCAGCTCTTTTTAGAATTTAAAATAGATTTTAAGAATAAATTAAACCGAACTCTCTATTTTACCTCTTCTGCTGAACTGTTAGAAATAGAGAAAGTCTTAATCTGCAAAGTTATAAATCTCAAGGAGTTTGATATTGTGGACATTTTCAAAGATCTATGATCGTTTAGTAGTTAAATTCTTCGTTGATCCTTGTATAGATCAACTAACTCTTCCTCAGGTTAATAAGAGAAGAATGACAGAACAGATAACTAAGGTAAGCAAAGCTGATCATGTTTCTTTGACTTGTCTACTGACTCATCAAATGATAAGAAAATGCTATCCTTTCATGAATACAAGCTCTCTTACTTGCACTTACCTCACCCCCTACAGGATTTTATTTAGCATGGCACATGTTTCTATTGTTGTACGCCCTGCCAGTTGGGCAAGTGGTGACTGACAGAATTCCTGAAGGCAGTTAAGGCCTGTGGTATGAGAGAGCAGAAAATAAGCAACACAATTCAGCCCACTTCCCTTTGGCTGAACCAGCACTCACCTCAAGTCTCTCTTCTCTCAGCTCACTCTAAATAGAGTGCTATTGTACAAGTTTGTGAAAGAAAGAAGGGATTAGTGAATATTCAAAGTGTTCTGATTTTACTTATTTTTGGTCCAACATGCAATCAAAAGATGTCTAGTACTTTTCAAACTGAGGATGTGCTGTCTAGGAAAGGTCTGCCTAAATCAAAATAGAATAGAATCAATCGAAATAAATTGATTCTAACTTGGGATGCTTAGAAACACCAGGATAACCAATGGAGGCTAGTACACCAATGGGGAAAGAGTGACGTGGGGGCGAAGAGTGGAGGGAAATGAAGGAGATTTAAGGTGAGGCAAAGAGAAGCGAAAAACACCTAACACTAGTCTAAAATTGTTGAGGCACATATGATTTTTACTTTTACTGAGCTAAATGAGTACTACCAGCATTTGTGTTAAAAATTACCAAGTGTGGACTCCTAGAAGATCCATTAGATCAGTTAAAAGGATGCTTTGAGGGTTTTAAATACAGAAATATCAAAGTTCAGAAATACAACAAGGAAAACAAATTGAACTTGGGAGTGATATCATACTTGGCAAAGAAAAGAGGAAAAAATATAAGTTCATTTGTTTCAAAGAAAATTCTCTAATCCCCTGATTTTGGTGACATTTTAAGAATTTTAAAAAATCATTTAAATTCATGGCCTTAATATTTCTGTTTAAAGGGGCTTAAAACCCCATGATGCAACTTCTCCAACCCTCCAATGTATTAGAAAATACCTACAAAAATGTATTCTAAAGCTAGATTTAAAGCTAGATTGCAATCACAACATGAAGCTTTGTAGGAGATTAGCAAATTCTTGAAGAAATTTCCATTAAAACCAGGATGGATGGAGAGGGTTTACATACAAGTTCAATAAATTAGATATATTTAGTTCCAAAAACAGAGGAAAAACTGCTCAATTGAAATAAGATTAGAAACCCTTGCTCTCCCTACCCTGACATATTCTAGCATTTAACTCTGAAGTCTAAGACAGTTATAACCTAAAAATTAGGCATTCATTCTATACTTAAGTTTTTCCTAAGAAACTTAGGAGAAATCCCTCTCTAAGTACTCTTCATAGACTTCAATTTAGTGGCTTGACATTCATAATACAATTGGGCATAAAGAATGTGGGATTTTAAAGTGGATTTTGGCACCAAGAGAAGCATAAACCTGTTGAGAACCAGGACAGAAAATATCTGAGTAAATTTTAGTCTCTCTTCTATTGAGTTGACCAGGAATGTGCAAGATCGAAGCAAATAAAAAACTCTCAGTTTGCTCCAACATACCCATAGCTGAAGATAGCTTGCTGGACACCTGGATGGTGACTGACAAACTCCCTTACAACCGCAGAACTCAAGAAGGCACTCTGAGTGCCTGAGTGGATGGTAGGGGAGGTCAAGAACAGCATAATATTTGAAAATATTAAACGTGAAAAGATTTTAGAGTAGAATGATTGAATAACAAGAATTTAAAGAGAATACTATAAAATCTTAAAGGAACATCATCCTGGCAACCATATGTATTGTGATATTCACAAAATATAAGAGGTAATCACTACAAGGAAACCATATAGTGAAATTTAGGAGAGCAAAGAGTCTTCAGAAAAAAAACTAGTGAACTAGAATTCATTTTTATATTAGTTTTCATGTTGTTTTGCACATTTTATGGAACACTGAAATAGTGGAAGAAAAGTTAAGCATAGAATAGCATTTCTTTAAAATTCTTTTATAGGCTATTAATAGAAAAGTAGATATTGCTTGTGGTGGTTTCAATTTGCATTTTTCTGATGATGAGTGATACTCAGCATCTTTTTGTGGGTCTCTTAGCCATCTAAATTTCCTCTTTGGATAAATGTCTAGATGTATTTGTGACTTCTGCCCATTTTAAGTGGATTATTATTTATTTTAGTATTTGGTTTTCTAAGTTCTTTATATATATTGGATATTAACCCCTTATTAGATATACCATTTGTAAGTATCTTCTCTCATTTGGTGGGTTGTCTTTTTGTTCTACTGATGGTTTCCTTTGCTATCCTATACCTTTTTAATTTGGTGTAGTCCCAAGTATTTAATTTTGCTTTTGTTTACCTTGTCTGAGGAGACATGGCTAGAAAAAATGTTTCTATGGTCAATGTTAACAAAATATTGCCTATGTTGCCTTCTTGGATTTTTATGGGTTCAGATCTCACATTTAGGTCTGTGATCCATTTTGCGTCTGCTTTAGTGTGTAATAAAAAAAGTGGTCTAGTTTCATTCTTTTGCATGTAGCTGTCCAGTTTTCCCAGCACCATTAGTTGAAGAGACTGTCTTTATCCTCATTGCACATTCTTGCCTTCTTTGCCATAGATTTATTAACAATAACATCCTGGGTTTATTTCTGGGCTCCCTGATCTGTTTCATTGATCTACATGTTTATTTTTGGGCCCGCACCATACGTTTTTCATTTGCAGCTTTGTAGTTTATCTCAACGTATCAGATTATGATAGTCCCAGTTGTGTTGTTCTTTTTCAAGGTTGTTTTGGCTGTTTGGTTTTTTTGTGGTTCCATATAAATTTTAGGTTTGTTTTTTTCTAGTTATGTGAAACATATTTTAAATCTTTTGATAGAGAGGAAATTAAATCTGCAGATAGCATCCCTGATAAGAAACAAAAATAACCCCAAATAATTAAAAATGAACAGAAGACACTCAAAATCACTAAGCATCAGGAAAATGCAAATCAAAATCATAATGAACTATCATCTCACACCTGTCAGAATGACTAAAATCAAAACAAGTGTTGGCGAGGACATAGAGAAAAAACCCTCATGGCACTCTGAATGGAAATCCAAATTGGTGCGACCACTGTGGAAAACAGTAGAGGATTCCTGAAAAATTAAGATAGAAGTAGTATATGCTTCAAGAATTCCACTACTAAGCATTTACCAAAGAATAGCACTATGTGAATTTGAAAAGATATATGCGCCCTGTGTTTACTGCAGTGTTGTTTATAATAGCCAAGATACGGAAGCAACTCAAATTCTATCAAAAGATGAAGATAAAGATGAAGTGGTGCATACATGCAATGAAATATTACTCAGCCATAAAGAAGAATGACACCTTGCCATTTGCAACAACAAATGAATCTAGAAGGCATAATGCTAAGCAAAATAAGTTAGTGACAGAAAGACAAATACCATATAATTTTACACATGTGGAATTTAAGAAACAAAACAAATGAGCAAAGAAGAGAGATAAACCAAGAAACATTTTTTAAATGTTTATTTACTAAAAAACATTTTTTAATGTTTATTTATTTTTGAGAGAGATGGACACTGTGAGGAGGGGAGGGGCAGAGAGAGGGTGACACAGAATCTGAAGCAGGCTCCAGGCTCTGAGCTGTCAGCACGGAGCCCAACGCAGGGCTCGAACCCATGAGACCTGAGATGAACCCAGACACTTGACTGAGCCAGCCAGGCACCCCAAACACTTATTTCTTGGGGGCTGGGGCGGGGGCAAAGCGTGAGTCAATGTGTACAGGGGAGGAGCAGAGAGAGGGAAACACAGAATCCAAAACAGTTTCCAGGCTCTGAGGTGTCAGCACAGAGCCTGACATGGGACTCGAACTCCCAAGCAGTAAGATCATGACCTGAGCTGAACTCAGTAACTTAACAGACTAAGCCACACAGGCAACCCTCAAGAAACATATCCTGAACTACAGAGAAAAAACTGATGGTTACCAGAAGGAATGTGGGGTGGGGGGCAAGGGGAATGGGTAAAAGAGAATTAAGAGTATAACAATCATGATGAGCACTGAGCAATTTACAAAACTGTTGAATCAGTATACTGTACATCTGAAACTAACGTTATCTGTAGATTATACTGGAAATAAATATAGGCATAAGTGAAATTAATTTTTTAATTTAAATCAAATCTGAAATCAAATGAGTAATTCAGAGGAAATAAAGCAAAAGCAGAGGGAAAGGACAAACAGATGAAATCAAACAGAAAGTTAAGGCAGAGATCCTATCTAAAATCATGGGGACCTAGAGAAAGAAACCAGAACAAGAAGACAAACCACTAAGATGCATTAAGCTGCAAAACAGAAGCTCTTCTAAGGTTGGGGGGGAAAGCCTAGACAACTGCTGGCAATGCTTTTGTAACATTTAATTCTTTTTCTTTTAATTCAAGTAATACATATATAGTATAAAATTTGGGGAAAGTGGGAGAGAATGAGGACAGAAAAACTGTGTGAGAGAGACAAAAAGATATGCATAGAGAGTGAGAAAGCGGAAGAACAAAAAAAGAAATTAGGAGAAGAGGAAGAGAGAAGGTGTGGGGGATCACTCACATATCACAGCACCACCATGAGAGAATTATGTTAAAATTTATGACTCATTTATTAGAAATAGATTTTTTTTAATGAATTCTGCTTCTTAAACCTTGAGATAACTGTTTATCTTTGTTACCTGTTCCTCGAACACACTTTATTTATCAACAGTATTACTAAAATTAAGTAAATGACTACCTCGTTTTATATGGTAAATTTGTAACCGAGTTCCTGTCTAGATAGTTACATTACAGTTTTCAACCACTGTATCATGATACAATGATTTGGAGCAAAATAGTGTTGCCATTCTTTTGTGCCATTAAGTATATAAAACCTGTTATTTTATCCACACAACTTTAAACAATTATCCCTGGGGAGTTCTTACATGTGTTAATTTTAACCTCACATCTTGTGACTGGTAAAAAAAAAAAAAAAAAAAAAATCTTGATCACGTCTCATTACGAACAATTCTGTTGTATCTTTAAAGTTTCAAGTATAAGAATTATTGGGACAAGTTGGAAAATCTTAGTATACTGATTGGACAGTTTTATTTCCTTTTGGGGTTATGAATTATTTATTCACACTCTGTTCATTTTTTATGAAGTGTTAGGTTTATGACAGGTGAGAAGAAGCTTGTCTTTATCAAAATTGTAATCTTTCATCTATTATATGTATTACAAATCTATTTCTTAGTTTATTGAATACCTTTGTTTTCAAATTAATTAAGTTTTAAATCTTTCATATTGGACCATGATTTTTCATTGTGAGTTCTCTCTTTGGTTTAGTTCCTATATATAAAGCATTCCCTGCTCAAGATATCAGATACATATTACCACTATTTATTGCTACTTAAGATTTCAATTTTTACATTAAATGTTTCCATCTGGAATTTATTAATTTATTTTGATATACTTTGGAAAGTATGCATCTCTTTTAATTCTATTATTGTTTCAATAAATGTCCTATCTCCATTAATTGAACTTTATCATTCCTGACTTTAAATGTCATTATTATCAATCTCCAAATGTATATATATATTTATAGATATCTATATATCTATATCTATGTCTATATTGTCTCTTCATGACTCTGGCAGGAGGAGAGGAAGAGTAACTATTGTGAAATAGGCCAAGAATGTTCTCCATAATAATGGCCTACTTTCTATGGAAAAGACAGGCATTCTTTTCTTGAAAAATACATTGGACATTATATTCCCTGTCTTCCACACTTTCCTTAGTTCTTTTTATTATGTCTGTGATGTTAATCTTTTTCTTCTTCATATCGTGACACTTTATAAATGTTCCGTATATTGTAGATGTAATATCCTGTAATATCTCCAAGCTTTACTGTTCTACCACATAGGAGATGGGAGAAATATTCCTGTAATCCCACATTTGTCTGATTAAAACCTTGCCACATGAGTCTAGAATTTACCATGCTGTCAGTGATAATGGAGGACAATATATTTTCTTATGTACTTTTCAGGAGTGAAATTAAAATTGGCTCTCAATGATATCTCTAGTATAGTCCTTTCTCCCATGTATCTACTTAAAAAAAAAACCTCTCAAATTCTATATTATTGCCCTAGATTTCTTGTGATATTATGCATTCGTTCCCATTCCCATCATTTTAAAACTTTAGTCATCATTTTAATGGATACCTCCATGAGGAAAAGGGTGGAAATGGAGGCAGACAGAATTAAGAAATCATCCACAAGTCGTGTGTGGAATTTAAGAAACAAAATAGATGAACATATGGGAAGTTGGGGGTGGGGTGGAGGAGAGAGGGAAACAAATCACAAAAGACTCTTAATGATAGAGAACAAATTGAGGGTTGACAGAGGGAGGTGGGTGGGAGATGGGATAGATGGGTGATAGGTATTAAGGAGGGCACTTGTTGTGATGAGCACTGGGTATTTTAAGTGATGAATCACTGAAGTCTACTCCTGAAATCAATATTGCACTGTTTGTTAACTGAGTTTTAAAATAAAAAAATATCAGCTGATTTCAAACCTCTCGGTAATCATAAAAGCAAGAAAGGATTGAAGCACTATAGTGGATTGTAACAGCACAACTCAAGTCTAGGCTCTACTAATTATAAGATTTATGACCTCAGGTGAGTTACATACTTTTTCTAAGTGACATAATTTCTGAACATTGTCTGAAGGACAATAAAACTAGCCTCATAGGGTGACAGCAAAGCTTAAATGATACTGAGTACATAAACCACATAACACAGTACATCATAAATACCATATGTTATTAAATATAAAATTTCAATGATTGTAAAATACACCACTATTTTATCTACTATTAAGGGAGCAAAAGACTGTCAATTAAACTGTGACATAATGCCTTAATGATAATCCTAAGTGACAATCCATCACTCCAGCTTCTTGTTTGCTGTGAAATTAATTTCAGCTTCACCAATTTTTTTACGGCAGTTTCTCATACTTTCATTTGCATTCCTTTGAGTGTGACAGACAATATTTGTGCATAAAAATCTGTGATAAGTAAATAATTAATACATTTTAGTCCTCTACTTTAGGGTTTTGTCCTTTCTTTGATAACATAAAGCACTTTCTTACTAGTTGCCAACAAAAAGGCAAAGCAAAGAAAAATTATAATTTTTCTAACAATTACAATTTCTGCATTAAAATCAAATTTATACCTTTCTCCTCTAATCTGTGACTTTCTTATATTCAATTCAATAACTTAACTGTTGAATTAGTGTGTAATTATTTTGAAGACATTTGACATGGCATTTAAACTCAGTATGTGCAGTAACACCAATGCATACAGTTAACTGAAGTAATGACAATGAATTGTGACCAAATTTGGGTATGCCTAACAAAACTGTCATTTGCATCTCAAAGTGCCACCCCAAAGTCCCAACCCAAAGTGACTATGTGAGGTTATTACAAGTTTCATCAGAATTTTTTAAATGTTAAAATATTTTAAAATGTACATTTTAGAAATGGTGAAATATATACAGTAAATATTATCAGCATGTACTGTAACAGATCATTGAGAGTAAAAGTTTGTGTTCATGAAGATCCCATACCCATTCAAAATTTAATTTTTTGAAAGGCATCAGACAATTTCATGCAGATGAGCAGACACTCCAAACATGTCCTTACAACATACTGTTTATGAAAATGATTACTTGAAGATGACGATCAGTAAGATACTGTTACAGCTATACAAAGGGATTTTATTCAGTAAAAAAAGAAGAAATATCAACTTATGTGAAAAGACAGGATGAACCCAAAACAAACACTGTTAACTGAAAGAGGACATTTGAAAACACCTATATACAGTCTAATTCTAATTATTTGAGCCTCTTAAAAGGCCAAAAGAATAGAAATAGTAAAAGTGGTTACCAGAGGTACGGGGTGGATAAGGCTAAGTCAGCTAGCATAGAGCACAGTATTAGGTAGAGCTTAGGGTGTTTTTTAAGGCAGTAAAACTATTTTAGTGATACTTTAACAGTGGGTACATGGCATTAAGCATCTGTCAAAACCCATATAATATTATAATACAAATGACAGAAATAAAATCACTTAGGAGATCAAAACAACCCAGGAAGGAATGGTAACTGTGACAACAGAAGCTAACTATTACAAATGTGTGAAATGACCTCACTGAAGAGGATGGGTATAAAAGGTCCCACCTAAGTAACTTTGAAAATAAACACAGAATATACAACAAAAAACCAAAGGCACTGTACATATACACTCTCCTTTAGTTGACAAAGTTTCCCGCATTGGTACTGGTTAACCATCCTGATAGTGCTATACATGTGTACTGAAACTAAACTAGATAGTGAGAGGTAGATTTCTCACTGTTGGACCAGAACTTCACAGATAAGCAAGAAGAGGGGACTAGAGTGACCCATGTTTTAAGGGATTAGAGTTGGAACCATCAGTATCAACCCATGTTTAACTTAATATAGATACAGGAAGTCACATATAGAAATATTTATAAACGTGCATATACACAGATTTTTATATACATATATGCTTCCTCACTCTGTCAGTTGAGAGGATCTAGAAAAAAAAATCATACTCCTGTAGCAGTTAAGTGCACTAGCACCCAGATTTTGGTTTCCAGATACCACCCTCCAATAAATGGAACCAGCATTCCTTGGAGAAATGGCTGATCCAAGGACAAGTTGGATATATAAGGCCAATCTGAAGCATCTTGCAGTTCTAGAGTAAGGCTGTTATCGAGAAAAACCCCAAACCTCTATTTTTAAAGTTATGTTAAAGGGACACAGGAGTCAACAGAGAGTTCTCAATGACCAAAGCTAGAACAATCTAAGTAACAAAATAAAGTAGCATCGGATTATAACCCAAAATATGAAGCCAGTCCATATTGATATAAATGACTGGATAAGTAAGCAAATGTGGAAGGAATTAGATAAATCTCTCTAGTAAAATTTCAAATAATTTATGTAAATATTTTACCCAGGAAAAGAGAAGAAACATAAATCCCCACCCCTTAACTGTGAAAATACAGTGAAACTTTACAAATAGCTTGAAAAATACTACCTTAACCAGGTAATCAAAATCAACAAGAATAGTGATAAGTCAGGTTTACAGTATGTACCTGTGATAGTTAGTTTTAGGGGTCAATACCCAATTATTTAATCAAATACTGATCTAGGCATTGTAGTTAAGGTAGTCTTTAGATGATGTTCATACTGACAATAAACTGATTTTTTAATAGTTTGTCAAATTGGTTTCCATATAACACCCAGTGCTTCTCCCCACAAGTGCCCCCCACCATGACCATCACCCCCTCCCTTCCTCCCCCTCCACCTTCAGTCCATGGTTCGTTTTCAGTATTCTGCAGTCTCCCTTGATCTGTGTCCCTCACTCTTCCCCGTTCTCTTTCCCCCTTCCTCTCCCCATGGTCCCCTGCCAGGTCTCTCCTGTTAGACCTATGAATGCAAATATATGGTATCTATCCTTCTCTGCCTGACTTATTTCACTTAGTATGACACCCTCAAGGTCCATCCACTTTGCTACAAATGGCCATATTTCATTCTTCCTCATTGTCATATAGTACTCCATTGTGTGTATATATATATATA
>NC_043705.1:64674168-64695133 GCF_006229205.1 Suricata suricatta
TATATATATATATATATACACACACACCACATCTTCTTGATCCATTCATCAGTTGATGGGCATTTAGGCTCTTTCCATGATTTTAAGGAAAGGAGATTACCCACCATAATGTAGGTGGGACCCATCTAATCAGTTGAAGACCTTAAGAGCAAAAACTGAGGTTTTCTCCAAGAAAAAAGAAATTCTGCCTCTTGATTGCAACATCAACTCTAGCTTGAGTTCCTAGCCTGTGGACTGCCTTAAAAATT
Organism: Suricata suricatta; assembly: GCF_006229205.1. NCBI lineage: Eukaryota > Metazoa > Chordata > Mammalia > Carnivora > Herpestidae > Suricata > Suricata suricatta. The sequence goes on from NC_043705.1 coordinate 64,674,417, forward strand.
CATTATTACTGAGCCAATTCCTTAAAATAAGTCTCTTTATAGAGAAATCCTATTGGTTATGTTTCTCTAGAGAACTCTAATACAGTATCCTTGATATGATGTGAAAAAATACACTTTATCTCCATTGACTTCCTCTCATAACCCCCTAACTCCATTTGAATCATTAGAAGAACAAGAGGCAAATTCCCACAGAGGGATATCCTTCAAAATACTTGGTCAATCCTCTCCAAAATTGTCAAAGTCATCAGAAAAAAGCAAAGTCTAAGAAACTAACAGCCAAGAGTTGCTAAGACATTATGACTAAATGTAATATGGTATCCTGGATGGGATCATGGAACAGAAAATGACATTCGGTAAAACTGAGGAAATCTGAATACAGTAAGGACTTTAATAATGATGTATCAGTATTGGTTCATTAATTCTAACAAATATACCTACTAACCTGACATGTTATTAATAGGGGAAATTGGCTGTGAGAGTACATGGGATTTCTCTGTAGTAGCTTCTCAATTTTCTCTAAACTTAAAACTTCCCTAAAAAGAGTCTATTATTGGGGTGCCTGGGGGGCTCAGTCAGTTGAGCATCTGACTTCAGCTGAGGTCATGATCTCGCAGTTCATGAATACAAGCCCCACTGTCCTCTGTCAGGCTCTGTGCTGACAGCTAGGAGCCTGGAGCCTGCTTTGGATTCGATGTCTCCACCGCCTCTCTCTCTGCCCCTCCCCCAATCACACTCTCTCTCTGAAAAATAAACATTAAAAATTTTTTAAGTCTATTATTAAAAATAAGTTCGACTAGATTTTAATCTAGTCTATTTAGAGAACAAAAAAAAGAATTCAAAATCTGGGAGATGATGTCATAATAGGTCTTTCATTTAGAAGTGAAATATGTAGACTTTTGGTTACATAAATAATTATTTTAAGTAGTTTTAAAATAAAATGTAATAGTAAAAAACATGAAAAAGAAAATGTGCTATGTAAAAAATGAACAATTTAACAATTTAAGAACACAAATAGAGACTGAACATCCAGGAATATATCAGTGAAGTATAGGATAAAAAGTCTGGGGAGTGGAATATTGGGTAAAGTAAAATCTTGCTAAATCTGTGCCCAAAATACAAAAAGACTCCAGAGGTTCAATTTTTCTTGAATGTGAAAATTTGAGCTATACAGATTAAAAGTAGCTATTTTTCTTCAAATTGCTACAAAATTTAAGGAGGGCAGGGCAGGATCTATGAGAAAATCAAATAGTAGGCAAATATGAAAAATAGAAAGCAAAATAAAAATGACAGCTGTTAGATCAAAAGTAGCAGGCATGAATATAAACAGAAGTTTTAAAATTATTTATTAAATTCCAAGATTATACATTTGGGTTAGAATTCTGCTTTTGGGAGAAATGAGTAAGACTTAAAAAAATAGAAAAATATTCAGAAATATAAAAACACTCATAAGAAGTATCAGAAAAAACCTCTAAGAGCAGAACAGCAATATTTATCTCAGACAAATTGAAAACTTAATCACAGGAATACAGTGGAAGCAAAAATTATTCTGATGAACATAGACTATTTTCTCAAAACTGAGGTCAAACATATATTGTACACTCCTTAAATGATATAACCTACTCAAACAAATTCAGCATATGAAGCCATTTTTAAGTTTCAATTAAACGCTGAAGCACTCAAGTACTCTAAGAAGTCTAATAACTTCCTATTGAGGACCTAGCCCAACACTTCAAATGCTGTATTCTTTTTCCACACACCAACCAGAGGAAGTCATGTATCCATTCACTGCCTGCACGGCTTCTTGTGACACAACAAGGCTGTTTAGGACAGACTCTGCCCTCTGTCAGGTCCGTACTTAGGTTCCCCTGGTTTTTGGATCATCTGGCATGCTCCTAAGGCACACAACTGGGATCTCAAGGGACGGGGCTTCAGACATCATTCCAGAACACATCTATTGCTCTACAGTAACCCAGCTGTGAAAGTCCTCTTGTATCAAAATCACACTACACACAAACCCTCCTAGACATTTTATGGCAAAAATTTGTCTCCATGCAGCATAAAACTTTTGATGTTTGAAAACACTACAAACAAAAATATAAAGGAAATTTTTTAAAAACCCAAACAAAACAAAACAAAGACCCTGAAAACAAGGGCCATGGAATAGGTAAATGACACAAGTACCCTACCACCCCCAACACAAACATGCATATACACACACAGACACACACACAACTACTAGGAGTGGGGCGGGGGGGTGGAAATGCTTAATCCTTTGGTAGAAAAAGCCATGAAAACTATAAACATACATACTTTTACTCAGCAAACTGGTAAATATTTGAAAAATGATATTCAGTTATAACAAAGATCTGGTGAGATGGGCAGGGTCACATTCTGCCACCCACTGTGAACTAAGGGGAGATTTCTGTGAACCAATGGAAATAGGTGTCTAAACCCTTTATAATGTTCCATGAAGCCAAGGGTCTAGAAACCCATCCCATGAACATAGTCAGCAATGTACCAAATGACTGAAATAAAATGTGTTAATAGTAGTATTTTTGAGAATAGCAAAACTATAGAAAGCATTCTGTCTAGCTGAAACCGTTAGAGTCTCCAAGGACAGAAGACCCACCCGTAATATCATTCTCATTGTTATCCGTTCTTTTTTATCTTCACCATGCTTGTTTTGTTCTTTATGAGCTAAAGTTTGAAATGTTGAAATACCTAAATATTGAGTATCATACATATATTATACCCGTAAGTATAGTCGTAAACATATGGTGGTAATAGCTACAAAAGAACTGAATGATAGCAGATAAACAGCTATAAAGGAATACTTGAAGGTAATATGATTTGTTAGGTTTTGTTAGGATAGTTAATGTTGCCTATTAAAGTAATTTAGTTCATCTCAATGGAATTTGGTGTTGTCTTAGCAAAAAACAGTATCACCTTGGGCTCAGGAATGCATATAAATTTCTTTCAGAAAGATATGTTAATTATGTATTCTTTCAGAACTCATAAGATGGGGAAAATGGTCTGTATGGCTACTGGGGTCAATAATGACTATCACTGTAACTCCAAAGAATCCTCTATTATATTCCCACTCAAAGATGTAGACATCACTGCCCCTCACAAAAACAGACTTACCCAGGGGAGGAATGAATAAATAGAGGTAGTACATACCTATTTTTCTTATTATAATATCTCCAGCTTTACTTCAGGTAAAGCACTGAATTCACTACTCAACTTTCATTCTAAACAAGGACACGAGGCTACACCTAAGTTAACTGATAAAAACTTGAGTTTAAAAGTCACGTTTAGAGTAAGATCTACAAGTTAGTACTCACTTGGTAACTACTTTTCAGGTGAATAATTGGTCCCCACCTAACATTTAGACATAGGAACTGGTGTGGAGACAAAGGGCAGTGAGCTTTCACAGAAAATTCACCAGACAGGGGCCTAGTGTGGGATATAACTTTTTCTCCTCCTTCCTAGTCATTTCTCATAGTGGTTATTATAAATAAAATAATCAAATTTATTTTCTCAAAAAAAAAGTTTACTACGTCAAACAAGTGTGGTATTATATAGAGTCCATATGAGACGTGTTTGTTGTGGGCTTTGCCATACATCCCATGAACTTCACTGTGAAAGATGTCTCCCTGGGTCCCTAATACGTACTGAGAACAAACAGCAAAAGGTATCAGGAGATCCTGTAACCCAATAGCACAGATATCAATTTATCCTGTACATTCCAAATTACCCACAATTAATATCTTTATGTATAATTATAAGGAAAATAAATAGATATTCATTGACAAAAACTATTATACTTAGGGTCAAACATTGCCATTTGGAATGTTGTTTAAATGTATTAGAATAATTCACTAAGTAGCTGCCTAGAAAATACAACAAATGCAGAGCTTTAATTCAAAATGAACAGAGATGTAGGTTTCATCTGGTCCTATGTATATAAGTTATAATTAAATGCGATTCTATGCTTAGTTTTAAAAGCACTTATTCTAAAATTATATAATAAAATGAATTGGAAAAATTTTCATATTACCTTAAAACTTCCAAGGTGAGAGTTTTTAATTTTATATTCTAATAGAAAATTCAAAATTATAGAATCAATACTTAATACTTATTTCAGTAAAATATAATTGATTTGAGAAAAGTATAGCATAATCTTTTAAAACATTGGACTTGCAACCAGAACACATCAACATTAAAATGTTTTCAACTCTTTACAGCTTGTGTCCTTGGGTGCATCCCTCACATTCTTCAGCCCTTTGTTTTCTTATCTCAAAACCAGGGCTTCAAAGTCTTACTGAGAAGATGAAGTAAAGGAATTTGTTTTAAAAGTGCTTAATTGACACTATTTCTCAGAAGAGGGACTCACTGTATTAGAGAAAAATGTACCATGTTCAGGTAGAATTAAATAATTAGATTCACAGGGATGGATATTGGTCACAAGGAAGTGGTAGAGAAATAGCAAGGAAGAAACCAGAATGACAGCTTTCCTGACACCCGAAAAACAGGATGAGCAAAGAACACAGCTGGAATTTGGCAGAACAGAGTAGAAACTATTATCACCAAACTGTACACATGCCATGGTCCCCGTGGCTATTACCTTCCCCACTTACAGACAGTATCACTTTAAGTGACAAATGTCCAGGCATTAGGAATAGAACGATGAATTGTCTACCTGGCTCTACCCTGACCAAATGAAATTGGGCGAGTTTTATGCAATAAGGCAGAAGAACATGCAGGTAAGAATCTGCATTACATATTAAGTATTAGGTACGAAAGAGTGAAACTAGGCCTGTGTGTTCGAGGCACGGTAGCCCCCCTGAATCCCCTGCTCGCTACTCGTAGAATAAATGGTAAACCGACGGAGTCTCCATGTTGTCTCTTCTGTCCTGTCTGATAAGAAAGGTGCACGAAAGGCAACTTTCATAATATCCCATTGTCTAAATATTTCTAGCTACCTTTGCTTTCCTGTCTTTGGAATATATTCAGTCTTTGTTCCTTTCACTCAGGCCCACAAAAGTATGGTAGCTAATCCGATAAACAAGTGAATCTGCACAATTACATGAATGACCTTTTCTCAAGGAAACTGTGTACATTTTAATACAGCCTTTCTAGGTATCATGGCAAGGGAATGGTGAAAATGACTTGCCTTAATGTAAAATCATCCAGTATATGACCATCCAGCTTTAGACTGAGGCTCACTGCTTAGCTATTGGCTGAGTTAAGGGGATGCTGGGAGCTTAAAAGATGGTAGAGACACAGAGGGAAGAGGCATGGGTCCTTCAATAATTGCAGAAAGTAGGTTTCCACATAGTACCGCCACCCCAGCCCTGTCCATGGTTTTTAACGCTGCTACTTCACTTTGGCCTGTGACGTGAATGAGAACTGAACACAGAAAGTCTCCCAATGGCATCAAGAAAGCAAATAGCCATGCTGTGCAAAGAGATACATACAGAGGATGGCAAGCAGCATCTAGGAAACGGAGACTGCCACACCCCACTCAGCAGCTTATAGCCAGCAAAGGAATCCGTGACCTGCATCCTACAGCAATACTAAACTAAATTCTGCCAACAACCATCCAGCTTGGACAAATGTATTCGTAGCTTTTGCCAATACCTTCATTTCATCCTGCTGAGCAGAGAACCCCGCTACACCATGCTCAGACTTCCAACCTACAGACTTGTGAGATGACACATTTGTGTTGTTTAAGCCCCTAAATTTGCATTAATCTGTTATAACAGGCAACAATAGAAGACCAGTACAGTAATGAAGCCTATGTTGCAGATAGAGTAGATAACATAGAGGCTTTATCAAGGGAGGAGTTGAAAAAAACAATGTATAACAAAAAGATAAAATACAAACATGTACTAAGAAAGATGACTTTCATGCAAGTAACAAAATGAAATCTTTTTCATCAATGGTACAGCAAGTGCTGCAGAGGCAAATAATGCCTACTAGGTGTAATATCAAAGAAAAAAAATGAGTATACTAAAGTCCTATAATTCCTTAATATTGTCATTAGTAATCACTGGCACTTACTGAGTACCTACAAAAAGCCAGTAATTGTGCACATACTATTTTATTTAATCTTCCCATTGTATATGCAATGTAGTACGTCTTTTCTTCCATTTTGCAGATTAGAAAGCTGAGGCTCAGGGAGTTTAACGACCTACTGGAAGACATGCAGGTTATTAAAAATAGTATTCAAATCAATCTGCCAGCCTCCAAATGTGCTGATCTTTTGACTACACTACACTGCCTCTGTGAACTAAAAACAAGTTTTGAAAGCATCAGCAACTTACATATGTATAGCACCTTCACAAAACTTCTCTCTCATTATGATTTCAAGAGACTCCTGTGAGGTAGTCAGGGTAGGTGTTGTTAAGTTTACCTATTTTACAGACGATAGGATTGAGGTTCAAAGACTTACACCTAACTTGCCAGGGGCTGAACAAGATGCTGAGTGACAGTATTAGGTCTCAGTTTCAAGTTTTCTCAAATATAGAGTTTGTATCCCCAAAGTGGGACAGGTGCATGGAGGAGAGCTGACGGGGAAGGACGCTGAAATGGTAAAGACCATAAATGTCCACCCCACCTACTTCTTAATTTTCTAAGGCTCAGCACAGTAAAGGCTAGGCTACAAGACTTGTACACTGAAAACACTTCTGTGCCTAAATGTAAGAAACCATAAAACTTTGGCTGTACCTGTCAAGAGGCTACAAGGTCTGGTGCTTTGGAATCTACCCCAGTTGCATGTAAAATAAGCACTTTCATTTGTGATGAATAATCTACTTTCATTTGATAAAACTGTCTTGGAAAAAAAATTCCCAGAGTATGCTATGATTTTAATAGTTAAATCTCTTTGTGTGCCTGTGGACTCAATTTCTCTATGTCTGTTCATTTGACATCATTTATGAAAATATGGAGAGAGAACTTCAAAACGAGTAACAATATAGGCTTCTCCATTGCACTGATTAACACTGACTAATGGTACTGATAAAAGAGAGTGTTCAACCATATATTATTTTTGCCAGTGAGTTACAATTAATAATATCACAAGTACTGTGATATTATTATGGAAGTAAAGCCTATTTCTAGTAACTGGTAAAGCATAGTCAAATGCACTGTCAACAATGTTGTCAATTAATTGTCAATTACTAGTGCCAAGGTAAAGGCGAGCTGTTTGTTTTCTGAGCAAACTGTTCATTGAGAAGATTGTTTTAATTATAAATCTCTCACGTCCTTCCACATAAGTGTCTTACTAGAGGTTGAACAGTCATTAATGTCTTACATCGTTGAGCCTTTGCAGCAATTGTTTAACAGCTATTTTGCAATTATAAGCAGCACACTTGTTAAACAAAATTAGAGTCCACAATTATTTTTGTAATGAATTGGAAATATAAAAATACATGTAACTCTCTGGAAGTCAAAGCATACTTAATTCTTGTTAGCTTCCCATGGAGTGAAGGGTTAATTTATTAAGGAATGCAGTATGATTATGGTAATTACTGTGCATTAGTTCTCGGTGAGACTTCCATGAGTTTTAAATCCAGCATGGATAGAACATCTATGTGATTCTCTTAAAACTCCAGAGGGCACATTTTTATCTCTTATGTGCTAAAACACTGTGGATACACTTACCTTTAACTAATGGACTTCTTGAAAAATTAAGGACATTGAGTTTTTCATTAAGAAATAATATATTTTGGATTCAGAATATTTATTTTGAGAAAGGACTTTTTTCTTGTTTTTTTTCCTTTCTGTAATTATATAATGATTTTAGGCTGATGTACAATAAAGTGAAATCATAATTTTTCAAAACCCACTATTATTACTGTGCTTACTTCAATGCGTGCATTATTTAATCAGTTCCAAGCTTGAAAACACAATTGGTGCTCTCTTGATAACACAGGAACAAAAACGATTTTTTTATCTCAGATTTTTCACACTGACTACTTGTAGAGTGCTTCATGCAGAACACACAAAACGAAGACAACCTAGGCCTAAAATGGAAACTGTTATTTTAATTCCAGTTTCAGTTTGGGAATACACTCTCACTTCAAACATTTCTTTCTGGTAAAGCTGATTTTGGCCACCTTAACTATTCTCCCCAGTTGTTCTCGGTCACATCAACCCAGGCTATCACCTTATAGCAGATAAAATTAGCAATCATCATTAGGGAGGTGAAAGTTACATGTTTATTATTTTGCCCTTTGTAGAATATAAGCAACAGAAGTCTGTCATGTTAATTTCTGTACTTCAAGTACCCCATAGTGGCTTGGTGTATAGCACATTTTAACAAATAGAAGTTAAATGGGTAAGTTAATAAATTAATGAGTAAGGGATGGCGGCTCAGCTTCCGCAACCTGCCATCAATCTTCAGAAGCAGCAACAGTCGAGTCTGTAATGAATACTGTGAAGATAAGGATCAGCTTTTGCCACGAGGCACGTCTGAGAGCACCTGGGCCATGTGCATCAGTCATGAAACACAGCAGAGCGTGGCTCTTCAGTAGTGCAGCATCACATCACAGAGCCTGTTGCTGGTTGAAGTAGAAAGTACAAGTCATCACAGCATCTAAAATAGCAACCAGGGGTGCAATCCAGAGGAACATCTTTACATGCTCAGAATGTAAAAGAACTGCTAATCGTCAATCTCTCTGCTCTGTTTTATCCTTGTACTGAATAGACAATATAAAGCTAAACAAGAAGCCTGACTCATCTTTAAGGAAATGCTCAAGGAGGAGCCAAAGGAATAAAGTGAATTTAATATCATTTGATTCTCTATCCATGTGAACCAACTTCCACATAATATTTCCATAGTCTAGGTGATAGAGAATTCATCATCTGAGATGAACAACAGGAAAGTGCAGGAAAACACATGCTTGGAGAGATAATCAAAGAAAGATCTGCAGAAAACCAATCGTGCCAAATCATCAGGAGACATCCAAGAAAGCCATTATCCATGATGATCTCTTTCTCCTTCAATCTTCAACAGCTCCATGCTTAATGACCTTTGGGGTCTATGTTATATTAGAGATATTTGTCTTATTTTTCCCACGAGTCTCTTGCCTGTAAAGGCAGTCCTGTGCCTTACCCTAAGAGTGTGATCATCCTATGCTGCCTTAGGTGGGGTGCACACCACGCAATTGCTGAATTATGTTATCTCCTTTGCTATTTGATTTTACAGATAAATAAAGAAATCAATGAATACAGAAAAATCATTGATTATGGTAGTAAAAGCATTCCTTGAGGGTTCCCCCCACTTGCTCATTTCCATAAAGCAGTCAGGAACACATGATTAGGATACTTCACAACACAGCCTGCCTAGACTGGATGATTGGACATAACTAATCCAAAATTTTATGTCCTATAGCACTTGTACGTTATCCAGCACTTGTACTATACAGCAAGCCAATTGCTCACTGGCTATAACCATTTCACACTTGGGACCATTCTCAAATTACATGTATATTGTGTCAATTAGACTTAAATGAAGTGTTCTTGTATGGGCCCATTGGAAATACATACGTATTCAGCTAAAGAGTTTAAAGTTTCACAATAGAAATTTGGCAAAGCAGTAACACATATATAATTCATATATTTGTAGGTCTATTATATACACATATAATTCTTGTGGTACAGGAAAAACAATTAACAATTTTCACTGCCATTTGCTAAATAAAATGAACTGAAGAGAAGGAGAAAAGTGGTAGCTAAACATATTATGTGGAAGAATTACAAAAGCTAGACTGTAGTTTCCTTCATCAACTAGTCGACAGTAACTCACAGATTACTAACAACTTATGCAAGTTTTACATGCTTAGTCCATCTGCTCTTCATTAAAAAAAAAAACTTGTCACCATAGCAACTGCCACATGCCATGGTATTTATGCTGCATCTGATGTACAAAACATAGTTTGTGTAGGAAGGAGTGTGTGTATGTATATGATGTGGCAGCTGTCGTCTCTGCCATTTTGTTGCTGCTCTAGAATAAAACAAGTAGTGGTTAGGAATACTCATTTTAGTAGTGACACTAGTGCTCATTTAACTAAATTCTCACAAAAAAATAAAAATTCCTTATCTGATCATCACACTGGTCTGCTGACATGTTTTACTAAAAAGGGATTGTTTTGAATGGTTGTTTAAAGAGAAAACCCCATTTTTCATCTTTATTTAAAAACAGACTTAATACAGCTAAAGTTCATTTTTTTAAAAAACAGCTAGAAACAGCTTGTGTAAAATTACTATACTCACCCTACGAGACGATGCCACTTATTCTTAGTTCTCTCTTTTCCAATAAATGTGCAAAACATGTCTCAATTCCTTGGTCATCCCATCAATTTGTTTTGGAGTCAAATTACCAGAATTAGATATAAGATAGAGGTTGGAAATCATAGTAGATGCTGCTGACATAATTCTTCACCCTTTTTTGACTGACTTCTACCACAGAGATTGGACACACTTAATATTTGCTCATGTTTTGCAAAAGGTAAATGCTTCCAGTTCCAGTGTCCCTTGCAACAAGAGATGCACATGTGATATAATTCCAGTCAGTAAGATCTAATCCCCTGGGCAAGCAGTGCTCTTCTGGGGGAATAAATCAATTGAAAACCCACAGACACTCCCCCTCTTCTAACTACAATAGGAGTTTCAATGTTCACTTTGCAATAAGGTGACAAGCATGTAGAGTGAATGGACAGAAGAGGAAATCCATTTTTGCATGGTGGAAATGTTCTGCAAGCTTCTTTGTCCCTACTTCCTCTTATTTACAGTAATACCACTGCTTAGGCCACGATTAAGGATATTTTCTATTATTTACAGGTTAATGCATTCTTACCTGGCATAGAATTTTGTATTCTGCCAAGAATGCTTTGTATAATTTTGTATTGATTAAACAGAATGTAATCTATTTTAGAGATTTTGATTGCTGAAAAATCACACAGGTAAGAAAGATCTATTACACCCTGGAGTCTTTCTTTGAAAAATAGCTAGGGTTTCAACAAAGTGGATAAAATTTCCGGTTAAAAAACAAAAAAATTGAGTAAATCTAAAATTCTAACCAAATAACAATCAACATTTTAAAATCAATTCCTACTGTAAAAGTTTTCTGAGATATTCGCTTGGCATTTTAAACTCAACGTCAATAACAATTTTTAACATTCAAGATAGCTCATTTGACGTCTGCAGCCTCATAAGGATCATTTCTTTTAAGAAACAGACATATTTGCCTTTCAATGCCTAATTCAACCAGATCAAAGTTTCAGGCTCAATTTTCAAAATGTAACACACATGCTCTGAGTACAGAATATAGACTATACAAGCACTCAGGCGAGGCTTCAATGGCATTCAACCCATCCTAGTGGAAAACAGCTTTTGGTTTTTTGCCTTTGATAAAGCTTAATGTTCTGCATTAAGCAATAAATTACAGTGGTAAGAGTTAAAGTGTCTTAATATATTTATCAAACATAAAACAAGAAACAAACCGAACAAGCTAGCAGTAAGCTGGAAGCATCCAAAACCGGAAACTAAGCACCAACGACAGCTAATTCTCCTCGGAGACTCTTCTCTAATCAAGACAACCTCTGTTCCTCCGATCCTTCTCCTACACCCACACCAGAAACTCTATTAGCCATAGGGAGATCCAGTTAAAACCAGGAATCATTTCTAATGAAAGCAAACTCCAAGTGAAAGAGCAACAGGATCAGAGAACAGATAGAAAACAAATGGTTCTCGTTCATCTTTCATATATTCAAATTTCAAAATATATAGTTAATGACAAGATGTGTGGTCATATAGCCATGCCCAAGAGCTAAGAAATATTGCCCACTTAGAAAATTTGGTTTGTGCCCAGGTTAGAATTGAAATTGAATATATAGAGAAATAAATATAATTTTTAGTCTTATTGAGTTTACATCCAGTTCATTCATGTATCTATACATAGAGTTATCTATTTATTCATTCAGTAGTTACTGATCTCTCTAGGAAAAATACTTTAAGCTCTGTTTTGAATTATTTCTTTCCCTAAAAAAATTGCCATCCATTTTTAAGATACAGTAAATAAATTTGAAAGCTAAGATCTTTAAACCCTGTCACACACTTTAGTAAAAATAACAGTTATTTTTGCTTTTTTTGAATCAATAGCTCCAACAAGACTATAGCTAGTAAAGCATATTACTTTTCCCATTCTATATTTATACCATTTTATTGTAACCTTAATTTAAACGTTAAGAGAAAAATTCAAGGAATGGTACGAAACGGGACATAATTTGTCAAAACATTCACCAACTTGTAATGGATTCACTGTAACAACTGGAAATCTTCCTTGGGATGTCCAAGCAAGAGCAAGCAGCATGTAGACACAGAGTAGAAATACATTAGCCAAGTTGAGAAAAAAAAAAATCTTTATGTACATATAACTTACTACAGTACATACTGCCAGATGGAATTTCAGGTGCCTACATCATCATAGCTATTATTAAATTATCCTTTGTGATGACACCTCAGGTAGTCAGGACTGTTATGCAACAGGGAGTTAGGGAAACATCTTCAGTTTTTAAAGCTATTAAAATTTCTTGCAGGTGTGTTTGAGAGACGCACAGCACAAATTCACTTGCACACTATGAGGATTAGAGACTATGCAGCCCACATCCACAAGGGGCAATTAGCACAAACAGTGTGAGGGAAAAAACAACCAGAGTTGCAGACTAAACAGAACTCACCTTGTACTTGTATCCCCCAATTATCTTGCAAAGCACAGATGTTTAATCCACAAAATAAATGATATTGGCAGTTTTGGGCTATGACATAATCCTACAGGGCCTACCTTTCTAAATGCCTACTTTCTCCTGATCTTGTTTTTCCCTTGTTCTCAAGATCGTGTTGTCTTTTTTTCTCTGTGATGTGACCCTATTAAAAATTTAAAGAGTTTTACTCACCTACTTGTTGCAGCTAGCATAAGCCTCAATGTGCTACATCTGGAGTAGAATTTCTTCTGGCAGTCTCTGCAGTTAAAGGCTTACAGGAGCATATTAATAAAAACCTTTCTAAGGCCCAAATCTGATGTTTATTATGGGCTAGCTCTTACTTTTCATATTGGTGGCTTTAAAAACAAAACTCCCAAATATTTTACCCTCCGAAATGGGTTTATATATGGAAAACAGAAAATATAACTCAGTATAAAGAAGGTACAGCAAAACTATGGGCAAGTCTTCAGAACAAAGCAGACCCTGGTTCTTTATATTATAGAGGAAAGGGGGAAGCTGGGAAACCTACTATAAACAAAAAGGCCATTGGTGTAAACCTGGAGCTCTAAGTATAGTGGCTTCTCATTGGCTGAGTTGTGACTGTCTGTCATTGGCTGGAGAAGGAAAGCAGGAAAGCCTTATTTTCTCCTGATGAGATAATAAAGCAATAAGGTCCATCTGTTTCTGTTGGATCTGCAATTAGTGATAAGTGGTAGGGCATGAGAGTTTCCCATCCTGAACCTCCCAATTAGCCCCAACACCAGTGCTCCAAAGAAAAGCTGATTAGTAATGTTCAGTCTATCTATTTTGATGAGAAAATTCAAAATCCTTATTTTTTCCTCACATTCTAGAATGTCTCATGAGTCATTTCAGAAAAACAGCAGAGAGAATAGCATTGACTGCAATACCACACCAGTCATTTAAGACAGCTACTTTAATCAATAACACCTGAACAGTCCAGTGACTGAACAAGAAAGCAAAGAAATGGAAAAACAGATTAATAGGTCTTCCCCCAAAATTAGAGCCCTAAAATCACAGAGGAGCTACAACCTACGATGATTTGAAAAGACTATTAATGCTTCAGTTAATATATAATTATCAAACCCTTTTATTTGTTTTTTCCCCCACATACAGCAGCCAGTTTCACTGACAATTTTCCTGCTCTGAGAATTTTTCACCTTTGATTAATGACACTTAATAAAAATTCCAGCTAGTTGCAATGAAAAGAAAAAGAGTCATATGAACCAATGGTGAAGTACCTTACAGAACTAGGCTAGAAGGGGTAAATGTCATCATTGCTTAGGTCTTTGGAGTACACATAACCCTCGCTCAGAGTACATTAGGCAAGGTGGGTAGTGAATTAACTCCTTCCAAACTCTAGTACACTGAGAACTATTCATTTGGAAAGATAACTAATTAATACTTATAAATACAGCTCATTTCTTTCTCAAAGGATTTCTAGGCATTACAATGACACACAAACAGAATTAATCACACTCAATAGGATAATAGTAAAGAGGGAAAAACACACACAACAGAACAAAACCCAAGTCCTGGGTCTACAAAACAAGTATAAACCAATTACCTACAAAAAAAAAAAAAAAAGTTTAGCGGTTCTTTTCATACTCAGCCTGCCAGGAATGCCTCCTGAAAATATTCATGCTTCATACAAAGAAATGGACATTTTTACAGCGCCACAGATTCCATTGAATTGATTTTTTTCCCCTAAATCATCCATTGACATTGACGAATCCCACTTCATCATGGGGCTGCTCAGGAAAAAAAAATCCCTACAGCAGTGAGGAAAACTGGCTATTCATATACCATAGTTCACTGAGTCCCTACTTTGTGACATTCATTATCTAGGCACTTGGAATATATTAATACATAAAATGGAACCCCCACCAAAATGACTTTGTGAATTACATATTATGGGGGGACAGGTAATTTAAAACATATAACAAATAGGAAAAACTAGAGCATTAGAAGTTCTAAGCGTAAGAAGAGACAATATAGAACTAGGTAAGGGCAGGGGCGATTGTGTGGCTCAGTCGGTTAAGCCCTGGACTCTTTTTCTTTTTAATGTTTATTTATTTTTGAGAGACAGAGAGCAAGTAGGGGAGGAGCAGAGAGAGAGAGGGTAACACAGAACCGGAAGCAGGCTGCAGGCTCCGAGCTGTCAGCACAGAGCCCAATGCAGGATCGAAATTGTGACTTCAGTCAAAATTGGACACTCAACTGATAGAGCCACCCAGGTGCTCCTAAGCTTGGACTCTTGTTCTCAGGTAGTGATCTCAGTATTAACAGCATAGAGCCTGCTTGGGATTATCTCTCCCTCTTGCTCTACCCCTTCTCCCACTGGTGCTCTCTCTCAAAATAAACTTGAAAACAAATTCTTTTAAACAAAAGAACTAGGTAAGGGCAATTGAGAATGACAGGTAAGCTATTTTAACAGTTAGGTTGCTATTTAAATGGACTAGCTAAGAGGGCTTCCTCTCTGGTGGCTAACATTAGCCTTTTAGTCACCTGCTCATAATCACTTTGATTAGTTAGGAAACTAATGTTAGTTGACTGCCTCTCCATTTGTTGACTGCCTCTCTATTTAGCCTGTAGGAATTCCATGGTCTATGAGCCACTGATTTGCAGACCAAAGTTATTCTAGCCTCATTGATCAGTAGATGAATTGTATCCATCTTGTCTTTGACAGTGAAGTACAAGGTGAGGCTGTTCTTTAGCAAAGCAGAGGATTGCTTCTGCTGGCCTGCAGGATTCAGTAACATCTAGGGGTTCAAGATTTTCAAATATATCACTATCTTCTTCCCTATCAGATCTTCAGTCTTGCCTCTTCTCCATCAACATCCTGACTTTAGCATAAGATCCTCACTGGAAGTGCATAAGGATGTCCTTATAACAACTTGGGGGGCTGATTTACGCTATACGAAGCCCTCTAGATGCAGAAGAATTTCTTTAAATACTTCCATAGAAGACTTCTGGAGTTATAGCTGACATAAATCTAACTATCCTTTTTCAAGGTCTCTAAGTCAATTGAAAACCTAGCTACCTCTACATAGTTTATAATTGCCATGCCCCTTTATTGTTCAGACGTTAGAGCTGTTGCAAAAGCCAGCACTATCTCCCTTCCAACCCTACCTGTATGCGAGTCCACCACAGTAATAGTCTAGGGAATAGTGACAGTACAATACACTAAAGATCTTCCACAACCTACTTATTATCAACAATTGGGTACTAGTCACCTGCTGGCCAAGGGATCTACACCAGAATCATGTCTAAAAGTCTGTTTTCTAGAGTCAGTTCTGATGCAACTTTCTTAGCTAGGGTTTCCCTAAAATCAGACCCTAAGATAAGGGCTTATATTAGAAGTTGCAAGAAATAAGAGGAAGAACGGGAAGGGTGTGGTATGTGAGACACAGAAGGGAGAGAAGCCAATAAAGGAAACACAAATGAGTGGGGGCATTGCTGCAAATGAACTGGGGACAATCCTGTGAATTCTCTAAGAACCCATGGAACCTACCCCAGTATCATCCCACTGGAGGACTGAGTGGTTAGGGCACTTTCACCAAATTCCATCCGCATTGGTTGTGAGACACCCTAGGAGTAGTTGCCTTTTCTGCACAAGATATATTGTGGCTTTTGTGGTGAAATAAGTTTTAGAGAGCATAGCATCCCTTCAGGAAGAGAAGAGAGTTGTAAACACTGTGATATTAAGTTATTCTATTAAGATTTTGGTTTATTTAGAGCAGTTTTAAATCCACAGCAAAATTGAGGGGACTACAAAGATAGCTTCCACCATTATCAACATTTCCAACCCCAATAGGCATTTGTTATAAGTGATGAACCTCCATGGATACATAATTATCCAAAGTACACAGCATACTTTATGGTTCACTCTTGTACTTTCTATGGGTTTGAACAAATGTATAATGACATGTATCTATCTTTATGATACCATACAGAGTATTTTTACTGTACTAAAAATCCTCTGTGCTCTGTCTATTCACCCTTCCTCTTGACCCACAGCCCATGGCAACTACTGATCTTTTTAGTGTCTCCATAGTTTTGCCATTTCCAGAATGTCATATTGTTGAAATCATATATAGTATGTAGTCTTAGTAGATTGGCTTCTTTCACTTACTACTGTACATTTTAGTTCCTTCTGTGTCTTCTCATGGCTTGATAGCTCATTTCTTCTTAGTGCCAGTAGTTTTACCTTGTCTGTGTGTACCAATTTGTTATCTCTTCACCTACTAAAGGGTATCTGGATTACTTCCACATTCTGGCAATTACAAAAAAGCTGATATAAACAACTTTTTGTAGGTTTTAGTGTAGACATAAGTATTCAACTCCTTTAGGTAAATGTCAAGCATTCTGATTGCTGGATTGTATGATAAAAGTACAGTTAATCTTGTAAAAAAAAATTGTCAAACTGTCTCTCCAAAGTGGCTGTACCATTTTGCATCCCCACCAGCAATGAAGTTCCTGTTGCTGCACATTCTCACCAGCAGCTAGTGTTGTCAATGTTTTGGATTTTGGCCTTTTAGGTGTACACTGGTCTTTCCTATGTTATTTTTACAGTTTCTAACTTCCTGCCAAATTATTCTATCTTACCTCTTATTTTTTAAAACCATAATTAGAGTAGTTGTTTTATTGTCTGATTATGAGAGTTCTTAAATCTCATGTCTTGGTGCATCTGTTTCTATGGCATGTTGTTTCTGTTTTGTACTTGCTTTGATATTTTTAATTGTATGAGAGAAGCTTCATTTAGTTAGTGATTTGGTAGGTGATTTTGATATGTAAAATAATGGTATTGTCTTTCACAGATTATCTGTGATAGCTTCTGGGAGTTTTTAGAGAGACTTTGCATTTTCCTGACCCTAAGTAATAACATCCTGGCTGCAAGTCCCTGTAACATCTGATTTCCTTCTGCTTCACACTTCCTTGGAAGCACAGTTCTTCATGAACCCAGTGCTAACTGGAGGCCAGTCTCCATCCTCATCAGGATCTGAGGATCAGCCCAAATTAATGAGACCACTAAAGAAACATATTAGTTTTGCAGCTGCTCTTTCAGAATGGGAAAATAATCTCAAAGCAAAAGAAATGTTGAGCTGCTTATTTGAGTTCTCCAAAATCTTGGCCTGTTTTATAAGCCCTTTGCTACTTTCAAAAAGATGTTTTCTTAAAACTTTGATCAGGTTCTTCAGTTTTTCTGACAAAGAGAACTGGTTTCAGTCAACTAGCTATTACCAGAAGTAAAATTCTCAAAATCATGTGTTTTTTATTTTGACTAGAGCGCCTTTCATATGAATATTTTTACTAAGCCAATATCCCTTAATAAAAGAAAGATTAATAAACTTCTAAAAATACCTTAAGAAAAACAAAGAGTTACATCTACTTATGGCCACTATATGACTGATGCTGACACAGCAGAAAAAATAAACATACTACTATGTAAGTATAGAAAGAGTAATTTTTACTGAGAAATAACTGACATATAACACTGTAGAAGTTTAAGATGTAGAACATGCTGGTTTGATACATTTATATATTGCAATGTGATTACCACCATAGTATTAGCTAACATCTCCATCACATCACATAATTACTTCTTTTCTATGCTGAGAACATTTAAAATATAGTCCTTTAGCAACTTTGAAGTATATAATATAGTATTGTTAACAATAATCACAATGCTGTACATTAGGTCTTGAGAACTTATTCATCTTCTAACTTCAGTTTGTAGCTTTTGACCAACATCTCCCTAATTGCCCCCCAGCCCCTGGTAACCACCATTATACTTCCTCTATCTGCAGGTTCAGTTTTTTTAGATTCCACATATATGTAGCATCACATAGCATTTGTCTTTCTCAGTCTTACTTATCTCAGTTTATATATTCCCCTCAAGTTCCATCTATGTTGTCACAAATGGCAGGATTTCCTCCTTTCTTGTGGGTTGAGTATATATGATATATTATTATATATCACACATGTATATCTCACATCTTCTTTATTCTTTCATCCATCAACAGACACTTGGGCTGTTTCGGTATCTTGGCTGTTGTGACTAATGCACAATAAAGATGAGGGCACAGATATCCTTTTGATATCCTGTTTTCATTTCCTTTGGGTATGTACCCAGGAGTGAGATTGCTGGGTCACATGGTAGTTGTATTTTTAATTTTCTTAAGAACCTCCACTACATCCCCACCATTAGTGCACCGTGCTTCTCCTTTCTCCACCTCCTTGCCAACACTTGTTATCTCTTGTCTTCTTGATGCTGGCCAGTCTAACAGGGATGAGGCGATAACCACTGTCATTTTGATTTGCATGTACCTGATGATCAGTGATGTTTATTTCATGTATCTCTTGACTACTGAGAAGTAATTACTAAATCTGTCTCCTGCCATTCCCCTCTGAAGTTGTGCTTTGTCAACTTTGGAACTAATCAAACACTCATTTATAAATCCTAAATCTCTTGTTCAGCTGTGAAGTGTATAATTATTCCACTGAATTGAATTCTGCTCCCTGTACAAGGCAGAATGAGCAGAGGCCTTAGGGAGAAGAAACCTAACAGATTATCTTTAGCTTTAAATATACAAAAACACTCTTTGACTATTAGTAAATATAAAATGTCAGACTCATCAAAGAATATAGGGCTGTCTTCATTTTAAGCAGAAGTTGTAGTAATTATTGTTACTACATTTACAGATCTCTGGATATTTGCATCCAGGCAGAATGTGACTATCTGCATGGTAGAAATGGGGGACATATAAGGGCCAGCTTTGAGAGAAGTCATGATGAATTAAGACATGCCACAGAATCTGTCCTCAAATATATTCTGTGCTGATATTCCATGGGTCATATTTTATTACTTCAAAGCAAGAGATTAGAGAGAAAAATTCATAAGTATTATCTTCAAATTATTAATATGCTTTTACCCCCATTAAGTATATTTACATATACAACTTTATATGATTATCTAGAAAGGTGCAAAGAACTAACCCTAAGCAAAAATTTGAAGAAGTTTCACATAGAGACATCAACGTGGCCAGAGCATATTCAAAGATTAAGAAAAGGGAAGTATAGTTGAACACAGCAGTCCAGAGACAGAAAGCTCAGTGTCACTCAGTCCCTCATTTCTTCATCACTTCTTCTATGTGAAAATGTGTAAATGGGTAGAAAAATAGCAATGATATGAAAAATGTTCCAAACAAAGACTAAAAGCATTAAGGTAGTAGAATCATTGGTGGTTTGCAAGGAATCAAAAGTGGGCAGTACTCCATAAATATAAAAGAATTGAGATCATACCATGCACACTTTCAGATCACAATGCTATGAAACTCGAAATCAACCATGGGAAGAAGTCTGGAAAACCTCCAAAAATGTGGAGGTTAAAAACTACCCTACTAAAGGATGATTGGGTCAATCAGGCAATTAGAGAGGAAATTAAAAAATATATGGAGACAAATGAAAATGAGAATATAGCAATTCAAACTCTCTGGGATGCGGCAAAGGCAGTCTTAAGAGGAAAGTTCATTGTAATACAGGCCTACCTCAACAAATCAGAGAAAGCACAAACTCAAAACCTAACAGAGCACCTAAGGAAACTAGAAAGGGAGCAGAAAGAACACCCCAAACCCAGCAAAAGAAAAGAAATAATAAAGATCAGAGCAGAATTAAACAAGATTGAATCCACAAAAACAATTGAACAGATCAATGAAACCAAGAGTTGTTTTTTTGAAAAAATAAACAAAATTGATAAACCTCTAGCTAGGCTCCTCAAAAAGAAAAGAGAAAACATGCAAATAGACAAAATCATGAAGGAAAATGGATCCATTACAACAGATCCCTCAGAAATACAAGCAATCATCAGAGATTACTATGAAAAACTATATGCCAACAAACTGGACAATCTAGAAGAAATGGACAAAT
>NC_043705.1:64695233-64696469 GCF_006229205.1 Suricata suricatta
ACAAAATTGATAAACCTCTAGCTAGGCTCCTCAAAAAGAAAAGAGAAAACATGCAAATAGACAAAATCATGAAGGAAAATGGATCCATTACAACAGATCCCTCAGAAATACAAGCAATCATCAGAGATTACTATGAAAAACTATATGCCAACAAACTGGACAATCTAGAAGAAATGGACAAATTTCTAAACACACATGCTACCAAGATTCAAACGGGAAGAGATAGAAAATCTGAACAAACCCATAACCAGTGAAGAAATCGAATTAGTTATCAAAAATCTCCCAACGAATAAAAGCCGAGGGCCAGATGGCTTCACAGGGGAATTCTATCAGACGTTTAAAGAAGAGTTAACATCGATCCTTCTCAAGCTATTCCAAAAAATAGAAATGGAAGGAAGACTACCGGACTCATTCTACGAGGTCTTATTCCTAAGCCAGGCAGAGACCCAACGAAAAAAGAGAATTACAGGCCAATATCCTTAATGAATACAGATGCAAAAATACTCAACAAGATACTAGCAAATCGAATTCAACAGCATATAAAAAGAATTATCCATCATGATCAAGTGGGATTTATTCCTGGGTCACAAGGCTGGTTCAACATTCGCAAATCCATTAATGTGATAGACCACATCAACAAAACAAAAGGAAAAAATCATATGATCCTATCAATAGATGCTGAAAAAGCATTTGATAAAATACAACATCGCATCTTAATAAAAACTCTCGAGAAAGTTGGGATAGAAGGAACTTACTTAAACATCATAAGAGCCATTTACGAAAAGCCCACAGCCAATGTTATCCTCAATGGGGAAAAACTGAGAGCTTTCCCCCTGAAATCAGGGACATGACAGGGATGTCCACTCTCACCATTGTTGTTTAACATTGTGTTGGAAGTCCTAGCATCAGCAATCAGACAACAATAGGAAATAAAAGGCATCAGAATTGGCAAAGAAGAAGTCAAACTTTCCCTTTTTGCAGACATGATACTCTACATGGAAAACCCAATCGACTCCACCAGAAGCCTTCTAGAACTGATCAATGAATTCAGTAATGTTGCAGGATACAAAGTCAATGTACAGAAATCAGTTGCATTCTTATATACTAAAAATGAAGCAACAGAAAGAGAAAGTAAGAAACTGACCCCATTCACAATTGCACGAAAAATGATAAAATACCTAGGAATAAACCTAACCAAGGATGTAAAAGACCTGTATGCTGAAAACTATAGAAGAC
>NC_043705.1:64696569-64806723 GCF_006229205.1 Suricata suricatta
AGAAGTGCTGAGGCATAGGAGCACATGTACCCCAATGTTCATAGCGGCACTTTCTACAATAGCCAAATCATGGAAAGAACCTAAATGTCCATCAACTGATGAATGGATCAAGAAGATGTGGTATATATATACAATGGAGTACTATATGGCAATGAGAAAGAATGATATATGGCCATTTGTAGGAAAGTGGATGGACTTTGAGGGTGTCATGCTAAGCGAAATAAGTCAGGCAGAGAAGGATAGATACCATATGTTTGCATTCATAGGTCTAACAGGAGAGACCTGGCAGGGGACCATGGGGAAAGGAAGGGGGAAAGAGAGCAGGGAAGAGTGAGGGACACAGATCAAGGGAGACTACTGAATACTGGAGACGAACCATGGACTGAAGGGGGAGGGGGTCATGGTGGGGGGCACTTGTGGGGAGAAGCACTGGGTGTTACATGGAAACTAATTTGACAAAAAAACTGTTATAAAAATAAATAAATAAATAAAAAATAGGGAAAAAAAGTGGGCAGTAGAGAAGAAAGCAGGACAGTTTGACGACAGAGGAAGAAAGAATGATCAACAGTTTAATATTTTGAGCTCTAATAGTTAATAACAGTGTCATTGACAACTATAGCAAAGTCAGTTTGGGGAAACAGAATAATGAGCAATAATGTATTTTTGAAAATGTGAACTTTGTAGGACATCCATTGTGCAGTGACTTAACAAATGAAAAACTGTAGCTAAGACAAGATGCTGATGATATGCATGTGGAAGACATACACATATTCACAGACTGAAAAATGATACACGATTGTTGGCTAAAATCTTGGGTACAAAAGTCCTTTGCCTCAAAAAGAAAACTCAGTGAGTGCAAACTGGGCTTCACTTAGTCTGGATTTTCTCAGAGATATAAAGGCTCAGTAAAGGCTCTGAGGATATATGCAATTCTGCCTAAATTAACTCATCAAGCTAGGGTGTAAGGATAACTTTAAAGTACCTTTTATTAGGGAGAAATATGAACATCAAGGTAGAAATGGTGAATCCCATCTTTTGAAATACAAACAAAGAAACAAATTCAGATTATCTTTCAGTGAACATCTCAGATGGCAGTTAGAAACTATACTAAGATCTTTATACCTTTCTTACCTCTTGTTTCTTATAACAAATCTATGATCAGACAGCTGAAACAAAAAGGACTGACGTAGTTTTGCTATAGGGGCTTCAGAAAAGGGACTGCTGACAGTAAGGTTTGGAGGAGAAGAACCTCTATGATATATCATATATAATGACAACTACCAAAGGAAAGGGAAGTTCGGCGAGATGCTGGGGTCAGGGACCTCAGAGCCTCCTAAAAGGACGATGGTGTTGTCACCAATATAAACTGAAAGTGGAGTACTGGGCTGAAGCGCTTGAAAGTCCCAAGCTTCGCTAGGGACTATGATAGGGCACATATGCGGTTATGAGGGCCTGGCTAGTCTCATTGATGGTAGAGAGATAAAAGCAGAGGGAGATTAAAGAGAAAAAAATGCCAGAAGATTTGTTGGGCTTGATGAAAGGCGGATAGTGAGAAAGATCAATGGAGATTAAAAATCTTCATATCCTTGTGTAAGAAAATGTTTAATTTAAACATGGTTCAGTGATGAGCTTGTTTGTTTTGATAGTACAATATCATGAACTATTTATAGCCAATATTCTTATATGTTGTTTCTATTGTAGCTATTTTTTCTACATTCACATTTTTGGGGGTTTTTGGGTTGTATCTTTCTACAGAAAATGAGAAAACATGAAGAAGGAAGTACAAAAATGGAAAGCTTTTGAATCCTAAACTCCTTTAAAGAACATTGTATAATTGAAAATTTGGAACTATGGTGTCTGTTCCATGGTCACACATTAAATATGCTTAAAGTCATGTCGACTTGGTTTAGAAATGTATAGAGTCATTTCTCATCCTATAAAACTGGTAAGAATTTATCAATAAAACTGTAGATATTGTCAACTGATTTAGATACAGAAGAGCACAGGCCTTAATAGTTTGTGAGGAGCAGCATTTCCCTTGCACTGAATGTCTTCTTTCTTAGAGAAAAATAATTATTTTTGATGATAATAAAAACATTCTCAGCTATTTTATTTTTTATACAACAGATGTTCTAAGGGCTCAGAGTATAGGAGTTACCCCCATTCACCTCTTCACCACATCACCATTAGCCACTCCAAGACTTCCCTGGATAATGCAGTAGAGGGTCAAGGTCAGAGTCTTCTGAATTCATCATGAATTGATTCACTCTCCCAGCTGAACACATTTCTCCTGCCTCTAGGACAGCATACTGGCAACAAGGAATCATTGCAACCATGACTTCCCCTTTATGACCCAGGCTTGGAACTCAGCCCTACCACAAAAGATCCAGGAGGGTGCAGTGAAGGTGAGAGGAAGCAGTCTTGATTTTCTTCCCCAGAGCAAGAATGCAGATAAGGGGCAAGGATGAAATGCTTGAAGTACAACTGGCAATACGTCATCAGAAAGAAGGCAACACTAAAGTGAATAAGCATAAATTGATTAAAAAGGCTTTCATTAATAGACCCCACAAATGAATTCTATTTGTAACTAATAAAAATATATAATATTTAAAGTGAGTGACTGAGTTCACATTTTATTTATTGGGAGAATTGCATTTTCCCTCCTGGATGCCTCTCAGTGATAAATTTTAAAATAACCAGTATTCTTCTTCTGGTCTAAGGGATCCATTATCCCTTAGTAGTATGGAATAATGCAGTATGATCATGATTGTCTGATTCTGACCTATTTCCTGGGCTTCTCAGGTAAATTCTTCGCTGTATGCCAAAGGGCTCAAGAGAGTGGCAGTGGTTGGTACTAGAAGAGAAGTCTCATGTCTCTTGGAGAAAGAATTCCCCGATGAGATCATTGCTCTCCCACCCTCATAGCTGTATCCACTCCCCAGCGGACCACAGACTTGCTGGTTAGACCCAAGGGATGTGATAAAAGGAGACGTGGAAATGTTATTTTTTAAGGTAACCTCCTCTATGTTTGATTTGTGTTTCCATTTGGATGGAAATGAATATAGTACACTTTTCTATTCCCTCCATTTCCTTATTCTGTATTGCAGATAAGAAATGAAGAAGGCTAGCTTCATGAATTCAGAGCCTGTATGTTGCATAGGGTTCCACACTTAGAAGGGCTTACATTTAATTCAGTGCTCTACTGCCATCATCTTGAAGTTCATAAAAACATTTTTGAACAAAGAGTTCTGCCTTTTCACTTTGCACTGGACCTCACAATCTATACAGCCAGCTATGGGAATGGAATTGTGGGAGCAGGCAACATGGGATAAGTAGCTCAAACCTTCCCCTCTCCTCCTCTCCTCCTCTCTTTGGGATCAGCCTCCTTTCAGAGAGCATATGGTTAGATTAATTCTCCACTTAAGGAAGCTACTGGTAAAGAAAATATTCTTGTGGGCAAGATTGTGGTTTTCCAGGCTGGCTCTGACTGGGTGGATAGGACTGCCTAATTCTGGGGCACATATGAGTCATATGCCTAGGTCCTGTTTTCCATTAGTGCTATTACTATTGAAACTGATACTTTTATTTCTCTTTGACTGACTCTTTTTTGTATCTCCCATTCAGTTTAGAACTCCGGTAGGTGAAAGAATGGTATACACACCAATGAGAATTACATGTCTTTGGATGAAAGCATTTTCCATTTACTGAGATGGTCTACAACTTTCGGGAGTGAAGAATTCAGTTACAGACTCTTGTTCTTGATAAAGAAAAGATATAAGAGAATAGCAAATGTGGTTAGAAAATAAATACACGCAGATCCCTCTGCTCAAAAATCTCTGCCCTAGTGTTCAAATAGACATTTGTTTAGATTAATGAATACCATCTTTTAAATATAAAATATACCCTGAAGGAGTAAGTTCATGAAATCTTCAGAATGTGGTCTTACTTAAGTTTGTATTCTTCTGAGATAAACCAACACACTGAACTGGGAACTTTAAGCACAAAAAATACATTTTTAAATAGTAAATGGAGAGCATAATGTTCCTGGGAATCAGGAAGAGGTTCTTCATAAGATTGGAAAGGGAAGATAATCAAAATGAGAAGACACCAAACCTTGCAGTTTTTCATAGTGTTCTAGAAATCTCAGCTTTCTACCCCAATCTCCCAAGTCCATGAAAATCATCCTCTTTGGGAGCTTTTCTAGTATTAACACAGGTGGTCAACAGCATGAACTACAGAAAACTCTATCAGCAAATTTCTAAACTAGCTGGCACCAGCAGTCACCATCCAGAGTAAGATGCACTAAAGACTTCCAAGAATACCAAGTCTCTGTTTCTCTCCCTGGGCTGATGCATGTTTTTGGGTCAATTATAAGGGTAGAATAAATAATCCAAAAACTAGACCACCAGGAAGTCTTAGAGTGAATAGAGGGCATGAAGAGAGTCCATATTGTCCATTTTGTAGCCTTTACTGGGGCTGTCATCCAAGAACTGATGATTTGTAGCAGTGGTGAAACAATGTGGATAAACAATCACATAATACTTGCCTATTTGGATTTATCTAATCAGTAGGAGAAACAACAATTCAGCATTCCCCAGAAATTTTCATGTCACAGAATCAGTTTTACACATAAACCCTGTTGGTTGGCCCAATGTTATCAGTGTTTTCATTAAAAACCATCACAAACTCTTTAGAGGAAGCCATAGCTTTAAGTACCTTTGAATTCATTTACTCTAATTTTACTCCTCATAATGCTGTTACCATAGAGTGGAGTCCTATTGATAAACTCACCTGGAGTAGGGCTTTGTGCAACTCTGACCAAAGATTCAAGGCTACATGGTCACATGTCTTTTTGTTCTTGGTTAAAAGGATACAACCCATTATACACATCTAACAGTTTTCTTGCTTTCTCTTTCTCCACAAAACTCTTTCGTTCAAATCGGGCAAATCTGCCCTTTCTCCTGAGTAAGAAACTGATTCTCTTTATACCTTTCCATCCTATATAACACATCTAAAATTCTTTGTTAATCATATTACATTTTTGTTTGGTTTTGTCATTTTATTAAAGTAGTTTTACAATAAAATGTAGCAAGTCAAACCACTGACAAATATAAAGAAAAGTTATTTATGTCAAACTGTGCTCCTGTGAAACTGGGTGCTTGCTCTCTGGTTACCAACTTCAAATATATGGTGCCAAAATTAGCCAGACAGAAACAAACAAAAGCCTCCCCTTCACAACAAGTCTCATTTCTGTCTGGTCATGCTACATAATATGAAAGTATACATTCAATGTCAAAATTCATCTTAAAAGACCAAGTGCTTTCCAATCAGTCAAGCGGATGTTTCTGTATCACCACAGTTCCTCTCCAGAATGTGGACAAAAGGGGACGGACCATCATTCAATTTTAGTGTTAAACCACAGACTTCCTAGTATCCCAAAATCATCTAGGCACTATCCCAGGTTAAGCCTTATATAACTATCAGTAAATGACTCCAGTCAGAGGACAAAAGCACTCCCAGAGGAGAGAAGGTGGTCACTATGTACTCAAAAGTGAGAAGAAACTATGAAGCTTTCTCAGGCTGCTTCCAATGGTTTGATGAAGGACACACTGAAAACATCGTGAGTCACAGTTAACCACTGTGAAAACCTCTTCCAGTCTCATCTCTCCATATGGAACTTAAAACTGACTTCAGGAAGCTAAGGAGATAGCAAAACATGCCTAGATGATCTATTAAGAGAAAAGCCAGCTATTTCAGGGTAAAACAGGTCAGATTCCTTGTGTATTAGTTTTCTATCACTGCATATCAAGTTGCCCCATAGTAGACGAAACCTTCAATAAGCTTATTATCTACCAGTTTTTTGGGTCAGAAGCCAGGAACATGTTAGCTGGATCCTTTACTCATGGTCTCACGAGGTTTCAGGTAAAATGCTGGCCTACTGTATTCTCATCTGGAGAATCAACTAGGAAAACGTCTGCATCCAAGCTCCCTCCGGTTGTTGGCAGAATTTGTTTCTGACTGAGGTCCCTATTTTCTTGTTAGATGTCAGCCAGGAATTATCCTGAACAACTAGAAACCAAACTCAAGTCCTCACCATGTGGCCTCCTACACTGGCTACTCTGACTGGCTTCTCTCTGTGACTTATAAACTCTTAAAAATAATCTCACCAGACCTAACCAGGATGATCCCCCTTTTGGTTAACTCAAACACAACTGATTACCGACCTTAATTACATTGGAAAAATATCTTTACCCTTTGCTATATAGTGTAAACTAACCATGAGAGTGATATTTTTATGCATAAATGATATTTTCATGTATACATCAAAGGGAAGGGGATTCAGGACATGTACACCAAGGGGCTTAGAAGCTTAAAGACCCATGTTACAATCTTGCCCACAACATCTATCCACCATTAGTCTGCCAGCATTTCAGGGATTTTAACAACAAAAATAGTAAGCCTACCTCTGTTATTTGCCAACATGACTAAGTGGTGTGCTGTATAAATACCTAAGGTCTTTTAAGTGTTGGATGTTTGGGGAAACAGCCATCATTATTCCTCCTTCTTATGGCTTCCTAGCCATTGTGAAAAGAAATAGACAAGAACAAACCAGGATCAAAATCTAGTAAAATTACTAAAGGTGATACAGATTGGAGAATATATCAGGTTCTCCTTATCTCCTTGCTTGATTTAGACTTTGGCATTCCTAGTCTGTAATGGGAGGGGGCGGCAGGGGGAGTTAGAAGATGATGGACATGCTAAAGCAGATTCCGTTTGCCTCTTTTCCACATGAAGGAAACTCACCTGTTTTACTGATACCTAAAAGAGAAAATGACACAAGGTGATGGACCTAGCTTGGCACTGTCTGGGCTTCAAGGCAGAGGGTCTACTCTCCAGTTAACAAAGCTCATCAGTCAGCACTGACTCCATTATGATGTAGTAATGAGAAACCCCCAGATCTCAGTGGTTAACATACCAACAGATACTTCTTGTTCATGCTACAAGTCTAACACTGGTGAACAGGGGTTTTCTATTTATCAGTCACTCAGAGACTCAGGCTGAGAGAGTCCTTTACTTGACCTGTGCTTCTTCGGATCACCACAGCAGCAAGAGAAGGGAAGTGGTGAATCACCCACTGACTCAACATTTACAGTGCAGAGTAACACATGTCACTTCTACTCAATCTTTATTGACCTATGCAGGTTACATGGCCACAGAGGGAGGCAGGAAGTGGAACCCTCCCATGTGCCTTAAAGGTGAGTGAACCAAAAATACTCAGTGGACAGCTTTAACAGCTACCACACATGGCTTAGGGAATGTCACTCTTCTCCACAGAAGACATTGGAACCAAGGAAGGCCCCAAAGGTATTGACTCCAATACCGCCCCCTTGTAGGGACATTTCTATTGGCATTGTGAAAAAAGAAATGTAACGATTTCCTCTTAATAGTAAGTACAGGCAACAGGAAACATTTGTGAGACGGCCGTGCAGTGCCGCACCTCACCCTCATGAAGGCTGCTTCAGGGAGAGGCTAGCGAACGCACCTCTCCGCAGGCAGCCTTGCAGGGAGCGGAGAGCAGTCGTAGCCCCACACGAGGGGCTCCAAATAGGAAGAGGGAGAACTGTGCCTGCCACATTTTAGGAGGCTGCCTTCAAATTCAGGCTGCGTGTCTGGAGTCGCTGTGCCGAGCAGGATCTGTGAGCTGGCTCTGTGCTGGGTGAGAAGTGTAAAGCCTGGTGCCAGAATGCGAGTGCACATCAAAAACCTGGCACGGGTGCTCTTCAGAAACGGACAGAAGACCAACTAACATACGGCTCATTCTTCTCACGTCATAAATGGAAGGCATTAATCACTGGGAGGCCTCCCAGAAAGGAAAGTTCATCTATTGGTTATGGGGTGTCAAAAGGCAAATGTGGAGTGTTTTAAATTCACTTAGTTTTCCTGCAATATAAAATACAGGTTTCGAATGCTGGCTTTATCATCAAAACAGGCTCCTGGCCCTGCCAAAGCTAACATAAAGAACCCAGAACTCCACACAGGTTTCTCATTTATAGCATAATTTCCTCCAAAGACAGCTATTTTAAAATGTAGATTAACCCTTAATGTCTAAATTTTCCAAACTGAAACTTTGAAACAATGAAGTCCCATCTGCCAGCATGGAAAAACCAAGTGGCAAAAGAGTCGCCTACAGCTCTCTGCAGTGAGGGACAGAGCCCATTGTCTGGCCAGCTGACTCTCCACATGCCACCACGTGCCAGGGTCCACCCTTGGGAGGGCCTCCCCCGGAGAGGTAACTTTTGTGCTCCCAACCTACGACTTGTAATCATCAATAAAAGAAAGGAATGCATAATCTGTTTTTCTTCTCCGAGAAAATACTACAGTGCATGTGTATCACTGCCACCTACATGAAACAATGCAACCAAAGCAGCAACTCCTTAAAAGTGATCATCATCCATTCATTAGACTAGTCTTAAGGGTGTAAATATGAACACATGAAAAATATTACCTCACGCTCATCTCCAAAACAAAACTATATATTTCTTGCCTCATCTATTCTAATAACTTTTGCTTAAGAAAGATGTACAGTTCAAAGGGCCACAAATTGAGGTGTCTGGCTGGCTCAGTTGGGAGAACATGTAACTCTTATCTGAGGTTATGAGTTCAAGCTCCATGTAGGGCACACAGCTGACAAAAAAATGAATAAAGAAATTATTAAAAATACAAAATACAGTGGCACGTGGGTGGCTCAGTTGGTTAAGCATCCAACTCTTGATTTTGGCTCAGGTCATGATCTCACAGTTGATGGGTTCAAGCCCCACATCAGACTCTGTGCTGACAGCTGGAGCCTGGAGTCTGCTTCAGATTCTGTGCCTCCCTCTCCCTCTGTCCGTCCCCTGCTTCCTCTCTGTCTCTCTGTGTCTCTCTCAAAAACAAACAGTAAAATAATTTTTAATACAAAATACAGAATACAAAATAAATAAAGAGCTGCAAACTGGTGACCTGTGACCTCTGTGTATGTGTGTGTGTGTGTGTGTGTGTGTGTGTGTGTGTGTGTGTGAATGTATGCACTTCCCTGAACATCATTACAAATTAAACCTGAATAACTCCATATGGGGCAAAACTCTCAATTTTCCACAAACCTCACCAGTCCTTATCATCTTAAAATCTGATTTACTCTGATTTGCCTGCTCTAATAATAACAGCTATTTGAGTATGGGTGTTCTACTTGGGTTTTTTAACTAGTCAAAAAAATTTTAGTATGTTAATAAATTTCATTCTGTGAATCATACATGTTACATACATTTAATTACAACATAAAATAATCTTACTAAATTAGTTGGTTTAGTTCATTCTTATAATTTTAACAAATGGTACAATGATTCCCTTCACTTTTTCTCCCATCCCCCGTCCCAGCTCCTCTCTGATAACTATCTGTTTCTTCTCTGTAGTTTAAAATCTGTTTCTTGAGGCACCTGGGTGTCTCAGTCAGTTAAGTGTCCAACTTCAGCTCAGGTCATGATCTTGCAATTTGTGAGTTCGAACCCTGTGTCAGGCTCTGTGCTCAAAGCTCAGAGCCTGGAACCTGCTTCAGATTCTGTGTCTCCCTCTCTCTATCCCTCCACTCTTTTTCTTCTCTCTCTCTCAAAAATTAAAATTAAAAAAAATTAAAAAGAGTCTGTTTTTTGGTTTGTCTCTCTCTCTTTGTGTGCATGCGTGTTTTACTCTAAAGGAACTTAAATAGAATACAGCAGCACATAAACATGCCCCAGAATTGTGTCTACCTGTGAGACCTTATTGAACTGAAGACAGAGTAAAGATAACAATCCATATGCAAAAATGCACACGACTAGTCCTTACATTCTTATTTGGACCATTCCTACAGCATGAAACTTTGTCTCAAAAGGGAATAACACGGTCTCAAAGTTCAGCACAACAGATATGAACAGATATGAAGGATCTAAACTCAGTGCCTGGCACATAATAGGCACTTTCTAAGCACCAGCAATGAGGGTGATGATATTTTAGCTGCAAAGTTAGTTTTAAGCAAAGTGGTGATGAAAAGCTTAGGCTTTAGTGTCTGCAGAGCTGAGCACAAACCCCAGTTTTACCATTTCTCAATGTGTGGCTTCTTAGGGGCACTCATTGTGAAATCAAGAGTGTGTCAGATGTCCCAAAGGAGAGGAGTAATTAGAAGAGACTTCAGAGATACAAGAAGAAATAGGAACACTGAAAAGGAACATTCTCTAAGGTTTAAGACTTAAAGAAATGACATTATCAGAAATCCAGGTAAGATAAAATGTTTAAAAAGAAATGTTATTAAAATGCCAAATTCTACCGCAAAATAAATAAGATTATTGTTAACAGACCCGTAGAAGACAGAGGACTTTACACCTACACCGTTTGTTGGTATCGCTCTTTGAACCTCTATTCTGATGGGTTATTGAAGTGACAATGGAGTAGTGCAGGATCTTGTAAATACTAACCAAGGCTTAGGATCAGAGATTTTGGTCTTAGGGTCCAAACACATAACTAAAGAACCTCGCACAAGAATTCCAAATACTTCACTTTCCTGAAACATGTCTGTAGAATCAGTTTTCTCTGGAGAAATCCTTTTCAACAGGCACAGAACATAATGAAAAGCTTCAAACTGATGAATAACTAACAGAGTAATTGCTAGAAAACACCTTCTCTCCCTCAGTACTGAGTACTTGCTGGATAAAAAATATTTTTAAAACAGAACATTTAAATACGATCACTAATGAAATGTAAATATTGAATAAGATAAACATCTGTCATGGAATCATCATTACTTATTCTCCATGCTGCAAAATTATCCCTGCCCTTTATTACTCTTCCAATTACTCATTTTATTTTTTTTAAGTGACTGTCTATCATTGGATTAAATGTAGGCCTTTAGAGAATAGAAGCTGCTGCTACATACCTTTATTTACACACGTCTCTTGTGAATTCAGTTTTTTGACCTTATTTGGTTTTCCAATCCAGTGAGAAGTAACTTATTTTAAATAAAGGAGGAAGTCGACTTACCCTTAAACTCAGAGGTTAATCTCCGTGTAAGCCATCTTTGGCATATTTAATTAGCATGGGAAATTTTGCTAGGACAATTTTTGCTGGGGCTTCATAGAACGCTCTTCAGAAAGCCCTCTTGGGTTCCATGAAATCTGTACTTCTTGCTCATGATAACATCTCCAGGCAAGGGGTTGTGTTCATGTGCTGTGAATATAGGGTTTTCAGAGGTAAATATAGAAATGTTGTATACATTTCAGGGGAGGATTTCAGTCCCTAGAATAGGTCCGCTTTTTGTATCAAATTAAATAGTTTCCAAATAGTAATTTCATCTATGTCCTTATTTGGCAAATATTTACTAAGTACCATGAGCAGTATAGGTAATATGGAGATATCAGATATTAATAACACAGGTCTTCAGACAGAAGCAAATAAACATGATTAATTTTTAAGTTTATTTATTCATTTTGAAAAAGACAGAGAGAGCAAGTGGGGGGAGGGGTAGAGAGAGAGAGAGAGAAAGATTCCACATTGTCAGTATGGGGCCCGATGTGGGGCTCCAACTCATGAAATGTGAGATCATGACTGGAGCTAAAACTAAGAGTCAGACACTTTACAGACTGAGCCACCCAGGCACCCCTGAAATTAACATTGTTGAGGGTCAACTATATACTTTACTACTGGATTGAGCAGGTTTGTACCAGCACACTAACACAGACAATACAAGGCTAAATATCAATCCACATAGACTCTGTAGCAAGCTAATCCCTGGTCAATTCAAGGATTAGAAGTCATTTGTGGCTGAGCATTAGAGGCCTTCATGGAGCAGCTGCTGTTTTACTTGGAAAACCTAAGATTATTTAGTTGATGTAATGGGATACTACCCAAGGAGATAGAGATGGTATAAGCCGTACTAGAATCTGAAAATCTGAATGTGCTTAGGGAGGGAGGATAGACTAAATTCCGTAGAGAAAAACAATTCTCTGTTGGGGTGGGAGGAGGGGCGCCAAAGAAGTGAAGTGGAAGCATATGGTAAGATCTTTAATGCCAGGATGAGGCTATTTGTTAATTTAGTAGAGAGGTGGATGCTATAAAAACTTGATAATACATGGTTTAGGAAGACCAGTCTGCCAGAGATGCATATGAGAGACGGCATTACGAAAACCTGGGGGATAGTGTGTCCTACCGGAAGACTAATAAGTAAATAAACTAAGCACAAACGGTCTAAGATTTAAGTAAGATACCAATTTTAAGTTTCAGTATCTGGGAGTATAGAGGCAAAATTAACAGAAGCAAAGCATATGAAAAAAAAACCACATTGAAAGGGCAGGGTGAATGCAGTTTTAGGTATACTAAGCTGGAGATGACTTCAGTGGAGAGAGAAGTGGTAGTTTACTAGGGCATGTCTTACACACACTTGAAAGGAGGCGAGCTCCATCCCATCATCTACAACACTGAGCGGGATTGCATATTTCCACAACTGCATATATTTCTTTGTCCAGGTTCAACTGTAAAATGGAAATGAGTTGAACTTTAGTAATTCTTTTGATAAAATCATGAATATTTGCTACCGCCAGAGGAAAGCAGCAGTTAGTTTCATACTTTTCAGAAATGCATAAAAGAAATAAATAGAAAAACACAAGTCTTTCAGGTCTGCTTGATTTGTTATTGTTCAGTGAGAAAAAAGCTGTAATTATTTCATCTAGTTAAAAGAGAGGAAATAGTCTAGGGCTAGACTGAATAAAGCAAACTTAAATGAACTGTCCAAATAAAAGGAAACACAATATTGTAAGTTAAATTTCTTACCTCCCAGCCAAAAATATATATACTTTTCATTTCCCTATCTTTGCAATTTACAAAATACTCAGATGCCAGGTGGAAAGGTGCCTTTTCTTCACTGGCTCCTTATCTTTCCCACACCCCATATCACCTTCATTCTGCCTCCTGCTTCCTCTTCCATGGGGAGCACATCTGAACACTGTTTAGGCTTATTGGTTGCAGTATAAATCAGTATAAATATTTAACATATCAGGTAGAATTGTAGCCACACGTCTGCCACTAACTTTACGTGTAGTAAATAATTAAGTTACTTTTTGCTTAATTAACCTCTGGATCAGGCTCATCATAAGGATTTCATAGTTTGAACACTTTTAAACAAGAAAAGCAAGAGAATAAACTTAATGGTATGTACTGAAATCACTTGAATGCATTTATTTGTTTAGTTTTCATTGCAATGGCAAATCCATAGAGATTAAATAAGAATGAGCAAACGATACTTTGTTTGCAAGCACCTATCAACTGAAAAGTTGGTCATGCCTATTTAGTTAAACAGACCCACAAAGTAAAATCATTTTCTGGGCAACTAGAGTTTACAACATGCTATAGTGACTTGAATATTTCAGTAACCAATTTCTTGGTAGTAGGTATGAATTTTCTGGATAGTAATGACAGTTCTCCAACTTAACCTTGTTGCAGATCTTCATCTTTACATGAAAACCTTGTGTAACACCACAGACTGTCGGTTGCATCATTTCCACTAAACATGTTCAAAAAAGTAATTGATCAGATGTCTTTAGCATTCCAGAGGAATGAAAAATGAAAAGTAATTTTACAACTATATTGATATTAGCAAGCTACAGTGTTACAATTTTTTTTCAAATGCCTTTCACGAAAATTACTATCTGAAATTATCCATATTAGTTAACGATATCATTTTTTTCTGTGACCCAATTTCATAAATATAAAATATAAATAATATCACAAATTCTCAAGATATGTTTCATACACCCATCTCTCCAATTCTACTCAAATCAAGATTTTAATAAACTCATACCTTCAGTCTTCAACAAATCTTACTGCCATCAGACTCTTCCCCTCTGAGTTTTCTTAAACCTATTTGCCAAACTAGTCCTTTCAAAAATCTGTTCAATCATGCCTTTCCAGAATTTATAGTAGTTTCTGGTACTGATTATAAGTAAATTCATAATCTCGAACGATCTTGTCCTACCTCTATAATTTTCTCCTCCTATATCATTATGTTTTCCATGACCTGCCGGCATGTGCCTTCAGCTCAAGTTTGAGGAGTCTCATTCATATTTTCTTCCTCTTTCCTAACCAGTAATCCCTCCCATCCTTAAGCCACATCTCAAATACAGTTCTCCCTGAAATGATCACTGGTCTGACAAACTGCACAACATTTCCTCCCACTGTCCTTTATCCCACAATTTTGGATCTGGTCTTGTGTTATTTTGTGATTCTTAAATGGAATAAATTCTTTCATACACAAATTCAGTTGCCTTCATAAATAATAGCATGTTATATTTGTATCTGACACAACTCAAAACAGAAAGGTGATCATGTAATTTAGGTCATTCAGACTATGAAATCAATAACTTTAGATCACGTCACTCAGTTTGATAATGATTTTCCCCAATTCCCACGTCCTAATTCCCTATCTGATTGGTTGGTACTGGTCATCTCATTTCCCTCCATTTGTTTTCTATGTGTTAGTTTTATCACCAGGTCGCTAATATTCTTTCATTGGTACTTTTTAGATGATTATTTTGATACACTTCACTATATTTAAAAGTAACATAATTTTTATTTTTACAAATTAAAATTTTTTTTGTTTTTTTATTTATTTTTGAGAGAGAGAGAGAGAGAGAGAGAGAGAGAGAGAGAGCAGGGGAGGGTCGGAGAAAGAAGGAGACACAGAATCTGAAGTAGCCCTAGGCTCTGAGCTAGCTGTCAGCACAGAGCCCGATGAACCATGAGATCATGACCTGAGCTGAAGCTGGACACTCAACTGACTTGAGCCACCCAGGTGCCCCAATATTTTTTTGCTAATTTTTGAGTGAGTTTTAGGTATCATTTGTTTACTTACATATGAGATAAGGTGAGCATTTAGAGCTCTCTCCTCCTGCTTCCTTTCCTCCTTCCCCAACTCAGAATCATTCCACGTATGTCCCATATCACCATAATTGTGACTTGGTAACTTTTTCCGGAGTTTTCCCTATGGTTTTCCTGTTTTTTTTGTTTTATTCATTTGCTTGGTTCCTTTCCACTCAAAACTCTTATCAATCTTTAATCCTCCACTCTAGAAGTTCAGATGCATCAGCTATTTTATCAATTTCATCTACTTAAAAAGAACTTTTCTTGGAGCCTCTGATCTTACCCTTTCTGAGCAGATTTCCCAGTACAGGTAGAGCACAGCTCTGATTCTGGGCTTCCCTTCATTACCCATCTATATCAGTGGACTTGCTGCTCTGCAAATCTCATTTTTTCACATTTCTTGTGTTTCTCCTTTGATTAGTGGCACACATTCTCCCATATCTTATTAGATAAAGGAATACATTATTTAAGAAAGTGAATAGTTGAAAATATCCTTGATTTTCCCATCAGTGATAGGTTGGCTAAATGTATACTTCTAATTGGAAATTATTTTTCTTCAGAATTTTGTTGAAGACAGAATTCTATTGCCCCTTACCTTTCAATGTTACTTTTGAAAAGTCCAGAGTTATTCTAATGATTTATAGTAAACCTGATTTTTTTTTCTCTTCTCCTTGGATTTATATACTATTTTTAAAAAAAATATTTGTCCCCCCAGTTATGAAATTTTGTGATGGCATGTTTTGGTATAACTGTTTTCTACCTTGCAGCAGAAACTCAAAAGACCACTGCAATCTGGAAAAAAAAGTTCTTGGCTTACCAAGAAAATAATTAATGTTCTACTATTTAAAAAATTTTTTGCCATGGAATTCTTAATTTTCAGATATTTGACCTACTGGACAGGTCCTCCAACTTTCTTCTCTTTCTTGTTTTTAGTCTTAGTGACATTTTGTTCTATTTTCTGAAAGATTTTCCTAAATTTATCTTCCGTTTTATTATTTTTTTGTCTCAAACTTAAGATTTTCAACTGCTCTTTTTTTCCTCTGCATCCATTTTTGCAGCACTCTGTCCTTGTATTTCTTCTTTTTTAAAAAAGTTTTACTTTTCCTCATCTGTTTCCTCTCCTTTTTTGATGGTTTTGTTGTGATTCCTATACTACATATCAGAGACTAACATTGTAATCTTTGATTGTCTGTCAATATTTTTTAGATAATTACAGTATACCATTTCTGGTTCTCAGTTTCTAAATCCACTTCAAGGAAGGATGTACAAGGCTTCTGATATTTTAACTTCATTTTGAATGTGAAGCAGAGGGATGCCTGAGTGGCTCAGTCAGTTGAGCTTCCAACTTCAGCTCAGGTCATGATCTGATAGCTCGTGAGTTCAAGTCCCACATTGGACTCTGTGCTGACAGCTCAGAGCCTGGAGCCTGCTTTGGATTCTGTGCCCCTCCCTCTCTCTGCCCCTGCCCCACTTGTGCTCTCTCTCTCTGTCTCAAAAATAAATGCTAAAAATAAATAAATAAGAAGCAGAAAAGAAAAAAAAATAACAATGTATATTACATGTAACTTTACAATGATAAATTTGAGAGTCTAGTTGAAAAAAATTAAAGAGAAGTCAATAAAAATAAGGTTTTTTAATGGTTAAAAGAAAGCTTTTATTTACTGCAATATTGGGGAAAACTTTTTACTCTAAAGCAGAAAAGACTTAAAGAGAAATCAGTTTTCTAGTCACCAAACAGTTTGACACATAAAGAAAGTAGAAATTTTTGGCCCATAGAATGCTCTCAGAACAAATGAAATTTGTACTTCTCTCCAAATTTTCTGTAGGATTTTAAAGTTAGAAAAATGCAAACCTCATTCACAACTAATTTTAAGAGTCTATTAATATCTAGAATATGCATATTCTTTAGGAGATAGATAGGTAGGTAAATATATATATAGACAGACAGGTAAATACATAATTTTATTTCTAAACACAATTCACCACATCTCTTGCATATAAGACAACTAAGAAAATAAGCAATTAGTCATATAAGTACTATATAGATAATTATTTTCAAATGAGCTTCACATAAAGAGTAAGTTCTAGAATATAAAAATTAATAATTATTTTAACAAAAGTATTTAAGTAAAATTTATGCAAGGAAAATTACTAGATATTATATTTATATAAAAATGTGAGAATAACTCTATTTTTTAATTGTTATTAAGACTTAGATTTAAAAATCATTCTCAGGGTGACTGGGTGGCTCATTAAAAATAAAAATAATTCTCAAGAATACAAAGAACCATAAGAACACAATTTAAAACAGAACATACTGAGTTATAAAAAAAAAATCACTAAACAATACCAAAAAAAGCAAGCAAGCAAGCAAGAAAGAAACCAAAACAGTAAACCATGCAGAAGAAATGAAATTAGAATGGTATCTCTTATCTACTAACACAACGTTATTCTTGGAGTTTGTTCCTTATTTGATTTCTCTTTGAGTCATAAGCACACTAAATATGAAAAGACTAACAAATATATTTGACTAAATTCCAAAGAGCTTACCGGTATTGACTCTGGAATTTTTAAACTTTAAAGTGATGTTTATAATAGGAAATAAATAATATGCCTTGTATTCCTTCAGTTGAATGTGATTTCTCTCCAAATATTCAAAAAACTGATGAAAATGAAAATAAGCTAAAGCCATTTAATACCTCTAATTTGGATAAATATAAAAAGTTTTACTAAATACCTACACATTAAATGCTACAACAAGATGTAACATATACATAATTCTGAGATATGTATTCTTATATCAACCCATATATCAATATATAACTCTATAGTTTAAAATATACAAACATCCACCTCTCTCCTCTTTAAAGTTTTCAACCAACTTTTAACTCAGAAGAAAGGCATTGCTAAAAGGGCAAAAGATCCCAGAAAAGTCTAGGCTTGTAACAAGGAGGCTTTCTCAGGTCTCAAAGGAACAGCTTCAAACTCAGTCATCAGACTGGGTCTTCAATGCCACAATCAATGCTGTTTTGTCTAAAAGAGTACTAGGAATGCCATGAAAATCATAGCCATGCTTGAGAAGCAGACAAAGCTGAAGATAAGACACTTTTCTAAAATGAGGGGTGCCTAGGTGGCTCAGTCGGTTAGGCGTCCGACTTTGGCTCAGGTCAGATCTCATGTTCGTGGGTTCAAGCCCTGCATCAGGCTCTGTGCTGACAGCTAGCTCAGAGCCTGGAGTCTGCTTCCGGTTCTGTGTCTCCTCCTCTCTCTGCCCCTCTCCCTCTCATTCTCTGTCTCTCTCTGTATAAAAAGTAAATAAAACATTAAAAAAAAATTTTTTAAAGACACTCCTCTGAAATGAATTGTTTCCAACAAAATATATTTAGTTCATTTGATAAAAATTCACTACATACTAGATACTTACAGTATATAGTGAAATCACATTGGGATGTTAATTGAATTATAGAAGAAACTCTATCAAACAAGAATAAATCTCAGTAGCATATTTTACTGTCCAAAATGTCATTACCAGAGATAGTCATAGTAAAACACATGCCAATGAGAAAAAGTAGATGAAGGGAAAGCAATAAAGAGGAGGTATAGGAAACCCACTTGACAGCCAACTGACCTCATGGGATGTAGAAAGGATGGAGATCATTTCATCAACCACCTGACACTACGAGGCACATGTAATGGTTTTCTTCCCCAAGACTATGAAGGAAACTATCAGTTAATCAACCATCTTCAATTTAGATATCTATTTAGACATAACTTATTTATTAAAAGATCTCTTAAGCTTTTTGGAATAATGTTTCTCAAGGAGAAACATTTAGTTGAAACATTTCAAGCTAAATTAGGAAGGAAAGAAATGTTTTTACTTTGTTTTTTTAAGCCTCTTTGCAGACACTGTTAATCTTCAACTTTATATAAAATTCAAAGTCATGACTTTTTATCATTTAAAGCAAGGGTACCCAATGATTTTAATTGATCAGGAAGAGGACTAGAAGCTATTAAAAATGAAACTTTGAAAGAGACATAAATAGGTTCACCAAAGGATATACAATACACTTTTTCACAGGTTGCTCACAATACCACACTACACAAGAAGGTATTGTCATTGCAAAGCTACACGAGAATGCATGGACTAATTCCACCAGATTTTACACCAGATTTCTAACAATTCTACTCATGAGAGGTATTGTAAACCATGATTTCTGTACATGATACAATTTTATTTTTTGTTGCCTCTTTGTTTTACAATGATATTGGCTACATGCCTGGTGCCTTTTATAAGAAAACATTTCAAAAGTAATATTTAAATAATTTAGCTTTATTATATGGTATTTACAGGAATAATAATAGATATTCATTTAAAACACCATTTAATGCTGTATTCAGTCTCTAGTTCCTTCCCCTTTCCCTTAACGGTCAATGGAAAAACCACGTAAAATCTGAGGCATTAATAAATTTACTAGATGCTTCTTTTCTCTTTCTCTAAGGTTAACTAACTTGTTTTTGAATTCAGCATTTGTTAGGTTCTTCAATTCCAAGATTAATTTTTTTGTTGCTCTAATGTAATGTTGCATATTCATTTGCAAAACAAAGACACATGGGCAAAAACTTCTGCAATATTGTCTGTCTAGGGACAGCTCTGAGGATTACAATATGCTCAGCTCTCATTTTTTTGAAACAACTTAGGGATGCAATCTTTAGTTGAATTTCAAAATGGATTCTAATTTTTACATGGATCCTTCTGGCAAGGAAATTCTGGGTACCTTAAGGAACTGAAATAAAAAGTATAAGGCATAGATTCTTGAAATCCCCCCTCCATCTAGATGAAAATGAGCATAGGAAAACATACTGTGATAATCCAAAACATTCATTATGAAAATCATGTAAGATTTGAAACTCTCTCTGCAAGCTGCATTTGATTACAAACTTCTCTTGGGACTATGCCTAGGTATTCTTGGGCTTGTGACCAGACTACATTGCTTAGCCTACCAACCATCACTGAACAGACTTTAATATAACTTCACTCCACAAGACCTATACTGTGGGAAAGTCCACATTTGACACACTTTCTACACAGCCCTGATTTTTCCCCAAAATTTCATATTAAACTTAGTAGCAATGTTAAAATGCTCACTGCCCATAGCTCCTGTAACATTGCCGCTCTTTTTAGATTTTCTTCTTTTTCCATGGGTACTTCGTTAATATTCAATCTCTTCTTGTTCTGTACCTATGGTTATCTGATGGCAAGGCTAGCTTTATTC
Organism: Suricata suricatta; assembly: GCF_006229205.1. Lineage (NCBI taxonomy): Eukaryota > Metazoa > Chordata > Mammalia > Carnivora > Herpestidae > Suricata > Suricata suricatta. The sequence continues at coordinate 64,716,759 of NC_043705.1, forward strand.
ACACTACAAAAGGAAACACCCCGAATCTCATCCAGTAAGGACAGTAAAGGAGTGGCCTGGAATAAATAGGAGGCTGCTGAAGGAAGGAGGCAGGCAAAGGGAGGAAGGAGCAGGGTCATAAAGAATACAGTTATTTGAATTATACTATATTGAATCTTATGACTGTATATATTCATTAGTGATAGCATATATTCAAAAATATCTATGTCAAATACTTTTTCTTGGTCTGGAGCATGCAACTAGTCCTAAAGGAAGGTTGTAAAGAGGCCTTTCTATGGAAAGGATCAAGGAAGGAGAAATTTTAGATTAATATTCCTATAAAAATACTTGCATATAACTTAATATCTGTGTTTCAAACTTTAGTTTCTCTTTAATTCTTAGGGAATGATGATAAATTCTTAACTTTAGCATTTGGGATTCTCCCTAGTTTGACACCAAACTACCTTTCCAGTTAACTCTACCTGTCATGACAGTGAGGCAATTCTACAACTTTGCTTTAATATCTCTTTTATCTCTTCATACTCTCTCTAAAAAATCGTCCCCTGGCTTCTTTACTTAAGCAAGCCCCACTAATCTTTTAAGATATAGTTAAATTTCTTCTTTGATGCTTTTCTGACTTACCTCACTGTATTAATGAACTTTTTTTAGTGACCTCACCTTCTTCTAACATTCTAAAACCCTTTCTACTACTTACTTATTCATTCAATAAATGCTTATTCAGTTCCTACTGGTATAAAGGTACAAACCTGTACCTCCAAGATTACAAGCTAGAAGCATAAGACAAAGTCATATACAACTACAATCCAGAACATAAATGGCATAGGTAAAGTGTAAACAGAGTGCTATGGAATGTCAGTGAAGGAAAACTAAATTTAGATGGGGGCCATAAATATAATTTGAGCAGACATACTTAAAGTGTTTCTTAAGTTCACTATTCCTTGATGTACTTGTAATGTGCACTATGGAATTATATTTTCATCTTGCTTGCACTCCATCTCTGGTTTGTAAGTTATTTTCAGATATGGAGACTTTTTCAGTTAGCCTACTTCTGGCTCCAAGTAATAAGAAATCCTGATTCAATTAGATTAAACAATAAAAAGTTTATTTACTAACTTTAGGAAACCTAGACATAGCATCTTTTCGGCATTAGTTAAGAGATCATTAAGATCAGGTACAAGGCAATGATGTCCTTTCTCACTATTCCCTTCCAACATTCTACTGGGAGTTTTAGCTAAGGCAGTAACACAATAAAGAAAATGAAAGGATTGAGAAGGAAGACCTAAAACTCTTTGTTTGCAGGAGAAATGATTATCTATGTAGAAAATCTAAAAGAATCAATAAGAAAATCATGGAACTAATAATAGATTATAGCAAAATTGCAGTAAACAAGGTTAATATGCAAAAGTCAATCATTTATCTATAAACTAGCAATAAAAAAGTGAAAATTGAAGGTAAAAAAAAGCATCATTTGCATTAGCACTGAAACAGTGAAACACTTAGTTATAAATCTTACAAAATATGCACAAGACTTATAGGAGGAAAACTACAAAACTGTGATGAATGCAACCAAAGAAAAACTAAATAAATGGAGATGTTCCCTGTTTGTGCATAGGAAGAGTAAATATTGTCAAGATGCTAGTCTTTTCCAATTAGATCTATAGATTAAATGCATTCTGAATCAAAATACCAACAAGTTATTTTGTGGATATCAATGAACTAATTTATAAGGAGTTTATAAGGAGAGGCAAAAGACCCAGAATAGTCAATACATTCTTAAAAGAGAAGAAAAAAAAACTGAAGACCAGACACTATACGACTTATGGATTTACTATAAAACTACAGTAATCAAGACAGTGTGGTATTAGTGAGAGAACAGACAAATATATCAATATACCAGAAACATACCTACCTAAATATAGTCAACTGACTTTTGACAAAGGAGCAAAAAGCAATACAACAGAAAAAACATAATGCTTTCAACATATAATGCTAAAACAAGTAGACATCCTCTTGAAAACAAAACAAAAAAAAAAAGAATCTGGACACAGACCTCATACCTTTCACAAAATTAACTCAAAATGACTCACAAACCTAAATCTACAATGCAAAACTACCAAAGCTCTAGAAAAAAATTAAGGAAGACTCAAATGATCTTGGGTTTGATGATGACTTTTTTAGAATAAACATCAAAGGCACAATTCATGAAAGAAAGTATTGATAATCTGAATCATACTAAAATGTAAAACTTCTGCTCTGAGGAAGACTGTGTCAAGAGAATAAGAAAAGGACCGACAGACTAGGATAAAATATTAGCAAAAGACACATGTCATAAAAGACTATTATCCAACATATGCGAAGAACTCCTAGAACTCAACAATAAGAAAAATTACGTCCTGATTTAAAAAACTGACCAAAGACCTTAGAGGTCACTTCACCAAAGAATAAATACAACCAAAGAATACATACAAATGGCCAAAAGACACATTAAAATATTCTCAACATCACTAATCATCAGGGAAATACAAATCAAAACTACAATGTGATGTCACCTCACAGCTGTTAGTTAGAATGGCTGTTGTCAAAAAGACAAGAAAAAACAAAGGTTGGCGAGGTTGTAGAGAAAAGGGGAACCCTTGTGCATTGTTGCTGGGTATGTAAATTGGAACAGCCATTATGAAAAACAGTATTGAGTTTCCGCCAAAAATTAAAAATAAAACTATTGTATAACCCAGCAATTCCACTTCAGTATTTATCTAAAGAAAACAAAAACACTAATTTGAAAAGATATATGCACCGCATATTCATTGCAGCACTATTTACAACAGCCAAGACATGGAAGCAACCTGAGTGTCCACCAATGGATAAAGAATATAACACACACACACACACGGTGAGACAGAGACAGAAAGATGGACTTGTGGGCATTAAGCTAAGTGGCATAAGTTAAGATACAAAAAGACAAATACCATAGGATTTCACTTAGATGTTGAATCTGAAAAATAAAACAAAGAACAGACAAATAAAAAGTAGAAACAGACCCATAAATACAGAGAAAAAATTGATGGTCGCCAGAGAGAAGGAGGGGTGAGGTGATGTGAAAAATGGGTGAGGGGGAGCGAGAGGTATAGGCTTCCAAGTATGGAATGAATAAGTCATGGGGATGGCAGATACAGCATAGGGAATATAGTCAATGATATTGTAATAGCATAGTATCGTGACAGATGGTAACTATACTTGTGGCGAACATAGCATAATATATAGAGCTGTTGAATCACTATGTTATATGTCTGAAACTAATGTAATATTGTGTCAACTGTACGTCAATAAAAAAAGAAGATATATGAATTACAGATATGAATATGAAAAGATGCTCTACATCATATGTCATCAGGGAGATGCAAATTAAAACCATGTGAAATACCACTACATACCTACTTGAATGTCCAAAATCCAAAAAGTACTGACAACACCAAAAGCTGGTGAGGTTGTGAGCATCAGCATCATTGCTGGGGAGCAGGGGAGGGATGCAACATGGTACAGCCACTTTGGAAGACAGCTTGGTGACTTCTTAAAAAAAATTAAACATAATCTTAACATAGGATCCTTGATATTTACCCAAAGAAGGTGAAAACATGTTTGCACGAAAACTTGTATAAGGATATTTACAGCTGCTTTATTCATAATTGCCAAAACTTGGAAGCAACCAAGATTTCCTACATTAGGCAAATGGATAAACCACTGTATATTTAGATAAGCAAATATTATTCAGCACTAAAAAGAAATGAACTATCAAGCCAGGAATAGACATGGAGGAACCTTCAATGTATACTACTAAGTGAAAGAAGTCATTCTAAAGAAGTTTTATCTCCTTGATTCCAACCATATGACCCAGAAAAGGCAAAACAGTGGAGAAAACAAAAAGGTCAGCGAGTTGTTAGAGGGTAAGGGCAAAGGAGGGATAAATAGAGCAGCGAGTATTCTTAGAAGAGTGAAAATACTCTCTATGATACTGTAATGATAAATACACATTATACATTTCTGCAAACACAGAGAATGTAAAATACCAAGATGAACCTTGATATTGACTGTGGGCATAAGATCATTATGATGATCACCCTGGTGAGGGGTTGTGATAATGGAGGAGGCTATGTTTGTGTAGGGGCACAACTATATAGGAAATCTCTGTACCTTCCCCTCAACTGTGAACCCAGAACTGCCCTAAAAAAATAGTCATTTAAAAAAAGTCATTCACAAATTTTAAGTCAGTATTTGAATTTTGCAAGAATTCTATGAAATGGTTTATATATTTTAATATATAAATATGTTCTTAAAACTCTTCAATGAATTTCTGCTACATTTAGAATACACTCAAACTCACTAATGCAGCCTAAAATGAAATGGGGGTCATTTCTAACCTCTCCTATCTTGTTTCATACACAAGAGCTCTTGGCGCTACCCTCAAGCCACACTAGCCACTTTCTTTTCTTGATCCATACTAACTCACACTCCATACTGAGTCTTTGCACTTGATTCTCTCTTGCTTCAGAAATGTGAAGCCTAGGTTTTGCGTAGCCAGCTTCTAAGAAAATTTTAGTGTTCACATTGTTTCCATAAAGAGATCTCTCCCGAAATCCTATTCAGTGTCCCTCAATATTTACATACCATATCACTCTCTTATCTTCACCACACTACCAACTTCAAAATGTATCTTATTAATTTTTTGCATACTCCTTTATCTTTGTCTATGTCATTCCTCTCTAATATAAGCTCTATGAGAGCAAGTATCTGGTTTATCTTATCACTGCCAAATTTCCTGCACCTAAAGTAGCACCTAGCACAAACTAGACGCTCAACAAGTATCTGTTCATATATTAACATCTACTTTCCTGTTTTTTCTAAAAATATGTTTAGATGAGGATGGCAAATGTGAAGCAGACACTGTTGTATAGAGACAAAGATATGAATTTTCTTCTAACATTTTATAACACTTTTCATAACCAACATTATATTTCCAAAACCTTTTTCTACTACCCATCTCTGTCAAAATAACAAGCAGCATTTTCAGGTGAACATATCTTTTAAAATAAGCCTGAAAACAGCTTCCGTTTCAATAGCATTTTTGCCCTTCTCATTTGGGAAAAAGATTCTCATCTATAAAATAGGATACAGATAATCCCTGTGAAGTTACATGTGCTGCTTTTCCCTTCCCAATGCACTTCTACCCTGCAATGGAGCATTAAATGTACGAAAGTCATGAAGGACCTAGAGGAGGAATAGGTAACTAGTTAATGCACATGACCTCCATAATCTCCCACTCTCCTGTATTCCACTTTATCGCAGTTCCTCGGAGCATGAATGATTCTATGCATTCATAAATATTGTCTAAATTGACCGGTCTTAGCCCCCCAGAAAGCAGAGGGTGAAACAAATACTCATTACTACTATTTTATTAAAGATAAAAACCCAGGAAAGCATAAGAGAGAGGAGGATGAGGCTAAGAAGAATAGACAGGCTAAGGAACTGAGTGTTTTATGGTATCAAGTACAACTGGTGTTGAGTCTTGGAAGACCCTACATGTTCACTATCAACATGGCAAGTCCCTCTCCATGGAGGAAAGGGGGAGATTTTATCTACTAGACCCTTTGTCCATTGGTCAAAAGTGTGTTCTGCAGAGTAAAGAGTTCTGGCCTCTCTAATCCTCTGTTCCTCCCCTCCTCCCATCTGCACTTCTGGATTGTACTTGTATAAATGCCAAACTTCCATACTGGGGTCTTCTTTTTTCTTTTTTTTTTTTAACGTTTATTCATTTTTGAGAGAGGCAGAAAGAGAGAGAGAGAGAGAGAAGAAAGCAGGAATGAGGCAGAGAGAGAGGGAGACACAGAATCCAAAGCAGACTCCTGGCTCCGAGCTGCCAGCACAGAGCCTGATGCGGGGCTCGAACTCATGAACCCTGAGATCATGACCTGAGCCGAAGTCACATGCTTAACTGACTGAGGCACCCAGGCGCCCTCTTACTGGGGTTTTATGCCTCAGTATCAACAAGGGAACAAAAGGGAAAAATTTTCCACAAGACTGTAAGAGTCCAGTAATGCCAGTGTTGTAGTCTGTCAGAGCCCAAGGAGCAACGGGTCTCCTCAGCAGTGCCAGGCCAAGTCACCAAAACAATGGAGACAGATCAGTGCTACAGATCTCAAATGTGCCTGGTACAACTACTCACTCCACTTTTCAGTCCTGACTAAATCATCTTATTGTAAATCTAGGAAAAAGCTATAACTGTTGAAACTGAAATCGAAAACAATAGCATAAGAAACATCTACCTTTAGGGGAAAAGAATCTCCATTGATTGGCCAGTTTTGTGACCCAGTACAGGGCTGAGCAGTCACTTAAGCATTTTTCATATGTTAATTTTAGGGCAGGTGATAGCACCATCCTGCTCCAGAGCACTGGTTTTGTTGCTGAGCAGTACTCTCAAAACCTCAGGGATCAGAAAAGCTTTGGACTTTGGGTTACAGAGGAAAATATGGGGAAAATGAGAAACCAGTAAAGCATAAAGAGGAGTGAGCAGAAGCAAGAAATAAGTAGCTTATGTAGCTGTATATACTGTCCCCAATTACCTTAGGAGATATTCAGAGACATTTTGTGCTGCTGACATTCAAGCTCTGACCCTAAAAGAGGACCAAGACAAAAGAGGAAAGTGAACCATCATTTAGAAGACAGGGACAATACAAATCAGCTACTGAATTCCTTCAAGAAAACACAAGGGAACCTTAGGTCTTGCATACCTAACTCAGGATGGTGAAAGACTATTATCTTGATGTTTTTTACATAGAATTATAGAGCTGAAAGAAACTTTAGTGACCATGAAATCCCATGTCTTCAAATACAGAGAAGGAACTATAAACTTGAGAAAGTATGTGACTCATCCAAAGTCAAACAGTAAGCTAATGGCCACAAGACCAGAACACAGGACTCCCAGTCTCACCGTCACAGCCTTTCAACAACCTCAGGTGATTTAACTTTCCCAGGGAAAACACAAAGTAAACATTTCCCCCCCACTCAAGAAAAAAATAAATTAATGAACAGGGTGAAAATAGGGCTTTCAATTATATATATATATATATGTACATATATATATAATTGATAACATTTTAGGCAAAAGTACACAGGCAAGGATATGTGTATTACTTTTTGATATTCGAGCACAAATTTTTCTTAGTACTAACAAAAGATGTACTCATCTGATAGGAAATTACTAGCTAAAATCAAGCCCACATAGAACCGTTGGCTACTCGTCGCTTTGTTTCATCCTATTCAAAGGCTCCCATAAATGCTAAATCTATATCTATTCATAGAACAATGAACTGCCAGTTCTGCTCTAATGTACCACATTATCTACATTGACCAGATCGCTGCAGAATCTTGGCAAGGATTCCTTCTGTTAGAAAACTAATTCATTGCAGTCAGACACATATTTATGCTTTATTTATGTCTATTGGACAAAAGATTATTAAACAGAATGGATGTTAAGATTACATTAAAAGGTCTGACATAAGGCAGAACTTCAGAGCGAAGCTGGTCCTCCCTTTAACAACCCAAAGCAGCGCCCTGAGACCCACCTCACAGAGACCCCGCCTGCTAGTTCAGTGATCACACTGGTCGGGCAGGAGCAGAGGGTTAAAGACTCAGAGAAAAATCTTGCCCTCCTTTTAAACAGATAATAAACAACCTTATTTTGTTTTGTTTCAACACATCCGTAGTGCTTCTGCTGTTCTAAAATCTGCCTGTGCCGCAAGGGTCCTGGAGGTAACCTGCTGCCGTTGAGGCAACAGGCTTGATTTGCATTGACTCCCGGTGACCTCCTTGCAGGCAAAGCCCTGAGGACACCCTCCTGGAAGTACAGGTAGAGTTTAAAACACAGGTCTTGCCTGTATAATATTTTTAAATTGGCAGAGTTAAGAGAAAGAGAAGCAAAAATTATTACCAACATGATTCATTTTCTCCCAAAGCGCCTCAAGAGTCTCCAGAAATATCTAGCAACACTCCCACTGCATTTGTATTATTTAGATTTATTTTACTTGGAATAAAGTCATTTCTTTCCAACCCACATGTCCGAGGTTTCTCATTATCCTCAGAGCAGTCACATGACAGATGGTAATGGCTTCTTCTGTGCTGAAAAATGTCAATTGTCACGCTGTAGAGAGATTTTACATTGTGTTCAAAATCTGCTGAAGAGAATGGTGTCAGTCTTTCAAATATGGCAAAAGGCTTGACCCTACTATTTCATCTAAAGATCCAGTATTCACAACTGAAAGGGATGTAGAAGGGATGTGACTGTATCTGAGATATTAAGGAAAATGTTATTTTTCTTCTGATATTTGTGTGATTCAGAAAAGAGCAGTGTGTATGGGGGAGGCCTCGTTTTGAGGCTGTTGTTATTGTTTTTACATGTTTGATTGGGTAGTTGCTTGGGTTTTTATTTTCCTGAATTGTGTGCAAAATTATGCCTATAAACAGGAAGTATTTTAGATGAGGGCACACATAGAAACTTCTTTTTTTTTTCCTGCAAATGAAAAATCTCTAACAAGGACCCTAGCAAACGTCTTTGAGAGTGTACTTCTATAAACCTGTTACTTTTATTTTATGGAGAGTAGAATCACGATACATTTTAACCACTAAATGAATGCTTGTAGAAATTAACTGAGACAAATCTAAAGTGTGAGTTTCACTTGACATCAACAGGAACACAGAAATAAACCCTGCAGCTTTGGGTAAATATATCATCTGAGCTATCCCTTAGTCTAAAGAGATAACTGATTTCACCATTCACTCACCTATTTCTAAAACTCAGATAATTCTGAAAGAATATTCCCTTTAATCACATTTTTCCTGATTTAAGTTAAAAAATTTTGTTAATAAAAATTTCTTGAGCATCTATTGAGTTCTAATGATACAAAAAAGAATAAGATAAAGATAGGTATGCAAGTCACTTTAATATAAATCAAGTATCCCTTTTAATAAAGGGATAAGCAAAATGCTTTAGGATCAGATGTGATGGAAACATTAGGAAAGTTTTCATATAAAAAATAAGATTTTTACCTGCATCTTAAAAAAGTAAGTGTGGTTCCACCAGAAGAAGGTAGTAGATATGGAAGATCATTTTAAGTAGTGGTAAGAGTGTGAAGGTGTCAAAGTATATGGAATATTTGAAATATTTGGAAAATGTAAGTGATTTCTAATATGACATAAGAGATATGAGGTGGATGAGAAGCCAGAGAAATTGACTTAAGCAACTGTGAAGAGTTGTGATTTCATTCTATAAGCAAGGAAAAGCTATCAAAGGTGTTTGCTATGTACTCATGGGTTTGTTTCTTTTAAGCAAAATCATCTTGGTGTTGGGGAAATAACTGAGAGAAAAGATCAATTTGAGGGGAGAGACACTGGGTTGAATGGCCAGTTAAAAGGATTTTTTAAATGTTCTATAACAGATAAGGGCCTGGACTAGTGGAATTATTATGTAAACAGAGAGAAAGACAAGAGTAGAGGTAAAGAGAGAACATGAAACTAATTAGATATGAGATTTGACAAGAATGAATCAGATGTTTTTTAAAAGGGTTTCTAGGTAGAAAGAAAGTTAACCAAAAGCACTAATGTAGAAGCAGTGTTCAGAGGAGTGAATGTGTCTGACTGGGGATATTTTGGAGTTGAGAGATCCAAAGCAGAAAACATTGACAATGGTAACTACGTATTACTTTTGTCTCTTGAGTGAGTTGGGGATTTAGAGTCGGGGTCATGAGCCTAAGTGACGGTGAAGGCATGGGGGCAGACGCGGCCCTTCGAAAGGAGGTGAAGTAAGTCAACACCCTGAGGAGCTGGCCTGGGCTGAGGAGGGCTGGCTGCTCACCAGGGCCTCGGGTCAGTGCTCCCCACGGGCTGCGCACACCCCATCTCCTCGGGCGTCTGTTTCTCAGGCAAATCCCTGCAGACTGTACGGCACGCAGTCTTTGGTAAAAACGTGAGGTCCTTCCTAATGAAGTTTATATCAATGAACTGAGACTAAAAATAGAAGGCAGATCATTCCCTCTTAGCAATTCGGTTCAGTTTTATCCCTGAAAATTATATTTATATATGCTCTGAGTTTTATCATTGAATTTAGCATGTAAAATCTTTGCCTTTTATGAACTTTGATCATCAAATTATATTTGGTATTTTTCTATTGAAAATAAATAAAAAGCATTTCAGATTTTTTAACAAATAATGATACCTTAAGACTAATATTTACTTAAGTCATTCTTACTTCCCCAACACTATAGATAGCTCTAAAAGCTGGTGAGAAATCTGTCTATATGCTTTACTCTTTGGCACCATTTTCCAGTGTTCGCTGTTGATAACTTCTTCAGAATTAGATTACCACTTTGGTTTAGCACATTACCTACTAAAGAAGCTCAACTGTATTTGACTATGTTTCTTCTTGGCTTGGGGAATATTCAGTAGACATTAAATTCAAACTTTCCTTTTCCAGACATCCAAATGAAAAATTGGGGGCGGGGGGGGGGGTAAGTATTAAATTTTAAGCAATGTTTAATTAAGGCAATTCAATATAATTTAATATATAATCATTAGTTTCCCACATGTAGCCGTTCCCTGCAGTAATTCTAAACATTATATTTAGAATGCTAAATACTATCTTACTTTCTTACTTTTGTGGGTGATATGGGGGAGTGGGAAAGCAAGGAAGTGATGCATGAATAGATAACTAAAAAACAAAACAAAACAAAGAAGCACGCAGAAACCTCTGTGGTTTATGATATGTGTTGTAAGAGAGAATTAAAAAAAGCTTCCTACAATATTTCTTCTAATGAGAAAATTACATTCCAGACAAAGGGGCAAACATAAATTGTAAGAAAGGTAAGAGACGGCGCGTAGTTTGTTGTGGAAACAATGAATAAATCCTAAAAATCCTAGAGGGACCGTCTTAGCGCATTTAATGTGCTCTTGTGTAGTCAAATCTCTGAGACGGAGAAGGGACTCAGCCAGGCTCACAGCGGCATAAGGGAAAGTACTAGGGATGGCAGGCGCTGTTGATAACCTACCCAAAACCCACATTTACCTTTGGAGAGCTGGCCTCAAGTTATTGGAGCTGCTTTGCCAGCAAAGAGAAAGAAGTTCCTGGGAATTTATATTGCCATCCTTCCCTGCCACCCCCCCCCCAGCCCCCAATGACTGACTGGTGCCAGAGTATGAGAACCCCGCTCCCTTGCTAATAGTAGCACTGAGGGTTCTATGCCATTTAGACTGGAGAACTCCCGTCAGGAGAGTCAGGCCGAGGCTATGCCTGCCAGACATTATTTATATAGGCTCACTTTGATTCTTCCCCTTCTCTTGCTCTCCCTTCTTCCTTACTGGATTTCCTGGGACCTCTGCCTTAATAAATTCCATGCACACCAATCCTTGTCTGAGGGTCAGTCCTAGGAATAAGGCTGAAATGATATTCAAGATCATCCATGGAGTACCTTGAATGCTAGCCTAAGGTTTCTAACCCAAATTTGTTATCTTTCAGGTATTTGTCATAATTTAGACATTGTCTTTTTTTGGCAGGTTAATCCTAAATAGATAGAAGCAGGCTGGGCGGGGGGGGGGGTAAGGGGGAGTTGAGGCAAGAGATTAATATGGCCCACATACCAAAAATTAACCTAAAACCTCTTAAATATGGAGTATCTAATTTCTTGTCTTTTCAATGGTTATTTAATATGTTAAAGTTGTCTACATTTGCTAACTCAGAATTACAAATTGATGAAATACAAAGAGAAGCAAGAAAATGGATGCTTGATGCAGCTGGGAAACAAAACACTGTTATGTAAGTTTTTTTCTTACCTTAGGTAACACCCAGTCAAACCCTTTCACATTCTAACTCTTGCATGGTGGTACCAACACAACCCTTTGGATACAGTTACCTTTTATTTGAAAGGAGGGAGGGGGCAAAAATGTGAAAAAGCATTTCTTCAGGCCCTGAACAATGCTTCTCATGAATAGATGTGTAGAGATATCTAAGCATGAGGGCCACCAGAAAGTGCCCAAAACCACGTATCTGAGGTGCCTATGTTCCTTAATAAATTGCTTGTGTGTGTGTGTGTGTGTGTGTGTGTGTGTGTGTATGAATGTGTATGTGTTTATGATTGGTGGGACATTCTAAAATATAGGGCCAGAGCCTCACTTGCCCAGTTCTAGGGTTATACTAAACAGCAAAATGCTGTTTCAACTTTATGAGGCACATATCCTTGGGAAAATATGCTGAAACAGTTCTTTTTGAAGGTTTAAAACGTGGAATCTATATACATAAAGGAATAAAGGTTTGATAATGTTTCCATATAAGATATAAACTGATTTACATGGTAGTTAAGTTAAAATGCATTTTACCAGCTCTATCTCTTCCATAAGAAAAAAACTTATATTGAAATACTTCCCATAATATGTAATACACATACAATTTCAATAAACCTATATTTATACATTGCAAACAAAAAAGACATATTTTCCTTTTTTTCTTCGAAGAATTCTTCACAGTAGACATCATATAAGGCCAGCAGACCACAGTTTACTTAGTAGTATTGAAGAACAGAATTTCAAGAATATTTTGCTAGAGGTATTTATAATAAAAAATACTTTGATTCAGTAATCGATTCAGCACAGTAAGGTTAAGCTAGTGCCCCTTAAAGGATGCTTTATCCTAGAAAAGGACATCACTTCAAATAATATAGAATGTGACTTACAAGTTGTAATCCAAAAATGTAATCTACATAAGAGAGTGAAAAGACTATAACAAGGAGTTTGAGGTCATGAGCTATTGTCCCAAGAGTGTCAGTAAAGCATTTAACTCTGACATGAACCCACACTCTTAATCTCGCCTCTTTGGCAGGACCACCACGTTAAAAAAAAAAAGCATATGTTATTGCTATTATTGAGTCATGAGAATAAACAATACTTGCTTGTTGAATAAATGAATAAATAAATGATTAATCCATTTTGACCTCTGTTTCCAGACTTACAGGATGAAAAAGACTATTACTGGATGATTGGTTGTATCTGCATACATTTGATCCAGATTTGGGAATAATTCAATGATAATAGGACTTCATTACACTATCCAATGTCACAATTTGAGATGGTTTGTATCTCTTACAGTTTTCTAACCAGCAGTATCTAGATCTGAAATAAACTACCTGCAGTGCTATGGTTAATGGTAACTTTAGTGGGACGTGATAATAGAATTCTAGGTAATTAATCTGTATTCCCTTTACTATTTCTCAAATTTTTGTTACGCTGCAATGCATTTACACTCCTGATTCAGAACTTTCAGTTCTACATCTACTTGGGGAAAGGGGGAAGGTGCATAAGCTATCTTGGGATTTTCAAAATGCTGTGCATCTTGTGCCTGTACAGATCATAAGAGTCTTTGTCTGAACCTCATGTTACTTGCATGGAAAAGCATGAGTAAGTTCCTCTCTGAAGTTTTAAAGAAGTGCTGACATGCGTATGTTTGAGAGAAAATGAGCCATGAATTACCGAACCTCTCAGCATGCAGTCTTGTCCAGCCTTGACTCTCAATTCCTTTTGAAACTCTTTGCTTCCCTGAAATAAATGTCGTGTGCAGGTTTTGTTCATAGCCAAGCAAAGGTTTTCCACAGCTTTACAATGGTTTGAAGCACTGGCTTCAAACAAAATTGCCTGTGTCAGGGTAGAGATTCACAAAACTGTTTACGTTGATATGACTCAAGCTCAGGCACAATTTCTTATTTTCCTTTCAATGTGTTTTTCAAAACCCAGGGCATAGGGGTGCCTGGGTGACTCAGACGGTTGAGAGTCCGACTTTAGCTCCAGTCATAATCTCACAGTCCATGGGTTCAAGCCCCAAATCAGGCTCTGTGCAGACAGCTCAGAGCCTGGGGCTTGCTTCAGATTCACTGACTCCCAGTCTCTCTGCTCCTCGCTGCTCACACTCTGCCTCTCTCTCTCTCTCTCTCTCTCTCTCTCAAGAAATAAAGATAAAAAAATTTTTTTAAAAACCCCAGGGCATAGGTCTGCCTGAAAGTTGGAAATATTTTTGACAATAACTTGGAATTTCCTCTAACCTAATATATGAGCTTCAAAATGAATTATGGCACCATTTTAAGAGCAGGTAGAGAGCTCCAAAGCTATTGCCTACCCAGAGACAGTCTTACAGCACAAAACAGCTATACCTACAGTGGGCAGAATAATTGGTAATGATGGTTCTTAAGGAAATGCATTCGTGCCATTTGGTTGAAAGATAGACATTTAGAAGAGAAAGGTTTGACAATCATTTAAGAAGAAATAGAATAATAAAATTTAAGATTTGGCAAATGGAAATGTTTTTAAAGTCTTCACTTTCTTTCATGGAGAAAAAAGTGTTTCTTTTTGTTTACGTTTTTTTTTAAAGTTTAAACAGGTTATCCGAAATACTTCAATACATTTTCCAACTTTGGATTCAGTTCAAACTTTATTAATAAATGCCTATCACTGTGGAATGTGCTGGAAAGACAAGACACACCCATAAGTATTCGTTTACACTTGAGAGAATTACAAATAGAATTAGAGGAGTGTCTTAGGCTCCCCACTTACATATCAAGAGGTCTGTTAAGGCAGCAGAGCTAAATTTCCTTGTCAGTTCATAACGAGCATCCAGTCATAACATCCTCTATATTACCTCAGAAAGCTTGCTGCCTTTCCCGAGTTGTTAGGCAGACAAGATATAATTTAAAATTCATCTGACCATATCAGAGGAAACCAAGAATTCGAGGTTAGTCTAGAAAGACCTAGATCTGTCAGTATTCATAGGTGGATTGTTACCAGATGGCAAGACTCACTAGAAGAAAATATAAGCTACTCCCAGGATAAAGCAGTTGAAAGTAGTGGCAAGGTGTCCTCTAGCTCTCCCCACTTCTCCTACTTCTTGGTCATGGAGTGTGAGCATTTCTATTGTCCAGCTGTGAAAGGGATGAGATCTAGGGAGGGACATGCAATGGTAGTCTGAAGGAAAGATCTCAGATCCCAGAATATGAGACTTTAAATGATGATATCCTTAATGAACAATATATTTCTAAAGACAAAAGGGAATTGGATATTATCATTCAATGAGTCATTCAACAGACAGGACTTCATCATGTAACATTTGCAACAAAAAAATCTGGATTATCTAGTTTAGCTAAGAAGACATATGACAGTAAGCTTTCATCAGTTCTGATGCTTGGCGCCAAAATTTGACTCAAAGAGGTTTTGTTTTATTTAAATTCTTATTAAAATTTCTAATAAAGCTGTCTTTCACTTTTTCCTCTATTTTTCATAAAATGACATAATAAATAAATAAACAAAAAGGGTCAATTGGACACAGAAAATAAATCATAATGGTAGGTTAAGGACAATTATATTACTGATATACATAATCTTTCAAAGTTTTAACAAAGCTGGCATTTCTTTCAAAGTGATGCCAGGTTATTTTTTGGAAGAAATAAGAAACTGCAACTTTAATATCCTTACATCTCGCATAGCCAAGAATACTGGAATGGAGAGGAAATTTTAGCATGTATGGGGAAGAATGTAAAGGAGAATGAGTATGGGATGGGCAGGGGAATGAAGAAATGTGGCAACAGTGAACCTGATCTTATATGTGATACATCATTCATTGTAATGGAAGTATAATAAATTCCATGAGATTTTGGTATTTCAAGTGGATATTCAGAAGACACCGGAGATTTATGTGCTGAGCCAGGCCATCTGTAGATACAAGGATCTCATCATAAAAGGAATGCTTGAAGTTGAGAACCAACTTCAGCAAGACTGGGCAGTGATGTCACAAGTTTGTGAGGACAAGTGTTGAATTTTCAGAAATTTTCCAGTTGACTGTCAGACGGCCAGTATTAAAAATTAAATAATAGAAATATAGTTAAATGAATTATATTATAAACAAAGATAATAAATATTCAAAATGCATCACTTCCTAATTAATCTCCTTTTTTATTACCTACCTTCTTGGGGTTATTTACGTCTATTATACTGTGGGGGGGGGCAGTGTACGGTACAAATGACAGTTTGTGTGCTCTTCCACACTCCTCACTTAGTGACACAAAGTTGGTAGCTTAAAAGCTTATTTTTATGATAGACTATTGGTAAGATTTCCAAATTATTTGATAAAGAAATCCTGAGTTAGAACGAAATCTTTATAGGAAAAGAGGATCCACATTACAATTAAACGGCTTTGTAATAGTTTCTGGTTAGACTTAATGGTAAAAAGTGAGGCCTCCTAAAAATGGTGATTGAAAATAAAAGAAGTAGCTGCTTTTCACTTGATTACTATTAAAGGGCCAATAGACTGTTTTCCTTTCATTAAGGAAGGTAATGTTCCTGAGGAATTAATGAGTTTCTTCATCAGTTCTTGGGGTGCTCATAAAGTTCCCTTGAAACAACTCATCAAATGGTCATTTATACCCACTCTAGAACAAGTGTGCCAACGATGCAGAAATGATCCTTTCTTTCTCTCCCATTTTCCCTAGGTCAGTAACAGGGCAGGCCCAGTTTAGCTCCAAAAGGATCAGATATTCAACCAATTTGCAAAATTAAGATTCTTCTTCAAAATAATTAGAAAGGATACCTTTTGGAAAAGTTATAAATTAAGTTCAGCATTGTATGTTAGAAACCCTGTTAGAAAGGATGTCTCTTAACGTGACAAGTAAATGAATGAGAAAGTCCTCATGTTGTTTCCAAACCCTGACAGGAACCCAGTGCCATTTCAGACCTGCAGGATGCAAATAGGGTAAAAGGTAGCAGGAGGGTGCTGCAATCACCAGCCCCAGCACATTCTAGCACATTCCATTCTGCTTGCTCAAATTCCTGAAGGGAGAGAGGATCTCTTTCCAAACCTGGCATGGACTTTTAGAGACATACAGTTGAGAGTTAATCCAAGAATAAGAACAGCTAAAACACGAGGCAATACTTCAGAAAAGATCTGAAAACAATTTAAAAATATTGTTTTTCTCACCTTCAGAGAAACCTCAATTATTTTCAATAGGAAATCATAAAATCTAAGTTAAAGAGAAAACCCAGAATGTACTAGATCATCCAGGATCTTCTGAAAGGACAACATGTGCCAACAGGAAAACAAAGATGAGAAAGTCTTCCAAACTCCAGAGTCCTTATTAGTTGGCAGGTGACTTTCCAAATGTTGCTGTTAAATTCCATGGATATGTACCCTTAGCCCGAAAAAGTAAAAACAAAACAAAAAGAAAAAAAAAATAGACTTCAGACTTAAACAATTCCTTGTGGCACCTGGTTTTTTAAATCATGGAAAAAGTTGCGTGTAACCTAATTTTCTTGTACCTCACAATGCTAATTTGGCTGAGTTAGAGAGTGTTATAACAATAATTTATTTCTGGTGTACTCCTAACACCTATCAAATTCTTCTTTAACCAAAGCAAAACAATCTTTCTCTTTAACCAGACCAAATGAAGCAAATAATAGAAAAGAGAAGAGACAGTGCTTCCCCCCTCCCCCACTCAAAGATAAAAATGCCAGTGGATAAATTAAAAGAAAAATTGATAAGAAAGTTGGAAATCACACCAGGATAAGGAGAGAAAAGGAAGTATTGCCATAATAAAAATGTTAAACTTTCAGAATTCAATGTAGTTGTTGCTGATTCTAGTTGGTTCAGCATATATAATGATCAAAGGATGAATTCTGAGTAGGTATGGAGAACTTTAAACAAAGGGCTCTTATGTGTAAATTCGCATGATAAAGCTTTTTCAATAATCTCTTCTAAAACTGAAAGTAAAATGTATAACAATAATAAACCAAATGTCTTCATCTCAACCAGTGAGGCACGGGACTGCTGGGACAGTGACTTCTACCCAACTGCCCTCCCTTCCCGCACACCGCCCCACTCCCCCCCCCCTCCTCCCGCCTCCAACACCCACTACACCAAAAAAAGGTAAAAGTTAAGGAAGAATGTGTCTCACCTGAGTGACTGTGAATTCCTGTGCTAGAATTGTTAGTATTTTACCAAAAAAGAAAGTTGGTCATTTTGAAATATAGAAAATGCAATCCTATTTAGAGCAACGGTGAAATCAGACATTGTGTGCTCACTGTGAAGTTTGCAACATTTGACAAATTGTAATTCTGTTCTTCGCAAACTTCTAAACACTTCCTGCTAAGTGACAACAAGCTTCAGCAAGTTTCTACAAACCTTCTGCAGCTTCTTCATCTCACTATAAAGAACAGATGCCGTTTAGGGGCTGCTGTGAGCTCTTCTGTTCTCTGTACAATATGTACACGTACAAAAAGGAATTCATATTCGATGAAAATGTGATAGCCAAGGCCTCCAGGAAGCTTTAGCAGTAAGTGCACAGCACCCCAACAGCTGGCCTAAATCAAGGGCTCTCTGTCAATCACTGGGAAATGTGACAGACTTCTAACTTTGTGGCAAAAGTGGCAAAATTTACAGTTTTAGAGAATCACATCAATAACAAAATTACTTGTGTTGTTAAAATATACAAAGATGCTCCAAATTGTTTTCTAACAAGTTTAATGAAAGTGAATGTATATTTTCATATTTAATAGTAGAAAAACTAAAAAAGTAGGTAAATATAGTTCTAGTCATTTTCAATTAAATCATTAGAGAAAAACATACATGACAGTATTTCTTACCATTACAATTAATGCCAATAATTCAAATTATCAGAAAGGAACTAATGCATTCTGGGAAATTCAAGTTTACTGTATACTTGATTTTCAAGTTTATTTTTTAGTAAATTCATCCCCCCCAAATATTAGTCTACTCACAGGGTTCAAAGATAGATATTTGCCTGTACTAAAATTTATTTTACAAAATTTCATATAAATCTTATTGTGCAATTTCAAATTTTACCCAATATCCCCATAAACAAGGTTTCTGTCAGACTTTGTATTCAAGTCAATAAAACAAAAATCATTCCTAGTCTGTAGCAGTGCTTCCCAGACATTCATGTTCTTAAGACCTTGATCGTAAGATTCATCTGCGATTCTTGCCTAAAGTAACAATTCCTAGGCCTTTGCCCTGGAAAGTCAAAGCAGAGGATTTGGACTGGGGTTCCCTAGGCAATACTTAGAATCAGACCAGTTTGTCACACAGTAATCTTTAAAAATAAGATTGATAAAACAGTGTTCTAAGACATTTATCTATCTACAATTCTAATAATTTTTAGCAGTTTAACCTAAGGACAACTAAGAGGGAAAAAATGCAAAAATCAGAAAGGTAAAAAATTAAAATAAAATTGTAACATAGTAACTGAAATATTTCCATACCTATAAGCAAGAAATAAAGAAAAAAGAATGAGGAGTTTGCAAATCAACTCAAAAACAGGGGGAAAATACAGTTTTTATTAAATATATCTATCACTTATATTTATAAGGTAAATTTTGATACAAGATGTTCCATATATGTATTATATATATATATATGCACCGATATATGTACATAGGCATATACACAATATATATAATATATATGGTATTTTTATACATTATACATATATACAGCCCATCTTATACCAGAATTACTATCTTATATTTAAATACACTATATGATCGTGTGTATATATTATCATACACGATCATATAGTGTACATATATACTAGCTTCTCATTAAACTACACAAGTTAATGATAAAATTGGATTAGTATATGCTATATACATATACATAATCAAATGTGATATATCCTAAGGATATATATATAGATATAGATAGATATATATACACACTAAAAAATGTATTTTATAACTAAAACTATGTATTTGGGGTGAGAGTGCTAATATTATGAATTTCTTTTCCCCCAGGGAATACATTACATGTGTAATAGCATAAATTTCCCTGTACTAGTCTTTGTAGGATTTCGCCTACACTAGCTTTTCGTAATTGGCATCTTCTAGATTACAATTTTAGTAATCATTGGTGATGATTGGTATTATTTGGGTTCTAAAGCTTTGATAAATATTTTGACTTAGTGTTTCCATTCATGCTATTTTTGTTAATTTAAATTAAGTTAATAAACACATTAAATGTGAGAAGCAAGAGAAAATAGCATTCTATCATTTATTTGCTCTGTGATCTTTAGCAAGTTTCCCAACATCTCTGAAGTTCATTTCTCCTCTCAATAAAATGGTGTTGATAATAATGCCTGGCTCTTAGGGTTGTTGTCAGGATTAAGTGAATTAAAAGATTTAAAGTACTCACAACAGAGTCTAGCACATGGTAACTGCTTGATATATTAACTGTTAGTAGTGAAAGCAAGATGGTATTATGTCTTCTCAAATAACATGGTCTCTATAGTGACCATATAATTTATCACAAAACAGGAAATTTCTAAGAATAACCATGACACAATAATTTCATGAGGACAAAGGTAAAAACCTGAACAATAATAGGAAAACTTCTTGTCACTTAAATTTCATTAGATATGTTTTAATTATTAGGAAAAAGGACTAAGTAGAATGAAGTCAGAATAAACTTATAAAACTTTATAGCTGGAAGAGACTTTCGAACCATAGAGCATCATTTTGCTATTTTATAGATAGGCAATGTGAGGCCTAGAAAGTTGGAAGGATTTAACCAAAATCTTAATGAGAAATTGGTTTCTAAATCTGGTAGATAGAGGGGTCAGAGTGACTTGGGTTGGTTGTTATGTTTGTCACAAATTACCTTCAAAAGACAATTTAATACAGTATGTTTTCTTTGTTTTGTTTTTCCTAAGAAAGAGCTAACAACATTTAAAGAAAAGAACTAGGTTTTTTAGCTGAGTAAAGTAGATTTTATTGTTGTGGGTCAGTCCCAGAAAGAAGATGGATAGTGGACAGGAAACAAAAGGAGATGGTGTTGTTCAAGGTTAGGTGAGCACCTGGGCTCAATCAGAATCTCTTGTGGTATGTTTTTAAAACTCCTCAAGTAAATATAATAATGCAAGCTAAAGACAGACTTGAAAGGGTTCTTGTCCTTTCTTAAGGCAATTGTATGTTAATCTTTTTGCTTTGTTTTGTTATAGCTGATTCTCCCTTCTGTTTGCAGAAATAGAACTGGTGGCCTAGGATAAGCCAACCCCCCTGCAGAGAAAACCTCATCTACGGAGCATGCTTCAGAAACAGAACTCAGGGAGGTCAACCAGGCCCAAGAGGTTGCATTTCAGCTACTGGGACCATTTCTTTTACTGAAGTAGAGCCTTGGTAATAATCCTAAGAATGTGCTACTCTGGAGGAAGTGAAATGCAGAGATGAGTCCATGTGACATTGTATAAATCCCAAATGTAAGCTGCATTTCATACCAGAAAGCTTTCAAGAGTCAATAAACAGCATTTTGCTTAAACCAGAAAGGACCAGAATTTTTTTTATCACTTTTAACTCACATGTAAACCTATCTAAGTCACCTTGGACACTAAGGTTAAGGCCTGGAACCAAAACAGTCTTGGGCCTAAAGGCAGAACTCACCAACTAATGGCAAAGCAAAAGGAAAATGAAACAAGACTTAACTACAACCAAAGCAATGGTTCTCACCCTGGATTCACAATAGCATAGACCCCACTGACTTCCAAAAATATATTCAGCTCCTCCCCCAAAAGATTCTAATTCAACTGATCTGTGGAGTCCACACCACAGATGATTCTAGTGTGAAGCCCAGGGTGAGAACCACTGCCTAGAATCCCAAATCCGTTTGGAAAACTTCTCACTTCCTGATGACTAATCGGGAGTCCTCTAGCACAGTGAGAAAGAACCCGGGCTGTGGACTCATATGGGCCCAAGTCTGAAGCTTGAAGTGCTTCTTGCCAGTAAGTTTGTACAAGTCTCAAACCCTTGAAACATGAAGTTGGCTTGTGTTTTACCTCATTATAAATGTCTATAATGGGAATTACACGTTCACACAGCTATGAGACTAAATGAAATAAAGGAGCCCTTAACACAGGGCTTGACACATATTAAGCATTCAAATGCCAGCTGCCGATGCTGGTGAAGGAAGGAATAGTTCAAAGGCAGGCTGACATCAGAACTCTGTACTAAACAATTACTCACTGTGCGGACAAATAATTTTCCATTTCTGAGCTTCAGTTTTCCAAGTTATTCAATGATACAGCAAAATGATGCATTGAAACATGTAAATAAACATCTTTAGTCAGTTACATATATCAGATGTCATGAGAGTGCCTAAAACACAGTAGTCATTTAAATCTTCATTTGTGGTCTTAGGCTTTTCATAAATCATAAATACAAGGAAATCACCACTTTTCTGATTCTAGGAATAAAAACTTAAAGTTAGGTGAATTTGTAGGAGGTTTCACATAAACATGGGAAGCACATGCTAGAAAACTGACCCCTCCCACTATGGGTGAATCATACTTCTGAGATAATTAATAGGAATCACAGATTGTCAGTGATAGAAGGTAAAAAAAGACAGCATTATATAGTACATGAGAGGTTCAACTGAACTTTCCAAAATAGCAAGGCCAGGTTGAAGGATAAAAAGTAGGTAACAAGGACACTTCTTGCAAATGAATGAGAAAAAAAAAAAAAACCAACACACAGGGTGATTTCTTAGAAAAGCTTTGGTCATGTGTCCAATTGAGCTCATTCAGATACTACTATCCCTTACTTACCTCCACGGTGCTGGACACAGGGAATGGCTGGATGAGTTGATTGCTTCATGAGCAATAAAATACATACATTAAAAAAATACATACACACACGTACACACAGGAATAAAATAAATAATGAAGATCAACTCTAAATAGAAACACTGGTTCATGACATTTTCCCCTAAGTCCATACCCATAGGACTGAAATATTGAGTTGCAGCAGTTCTGGGTTCTTGAAGAATAACATTTTTGAAGAGTTCACCTTAAGTGGAGACAGACCTGTCACTGCCTGCCTTGTTAAAGCATCTGATAACCTACATAATTAGCAGAGGACTATGAAAGTAAATCCAAGCTTAGGAAGTAGAAGTAGAAGCTTGAAAATGGAATAAAAAAAATAGTGGCAAATAATTATTCATTAAATACTCTGACTCTCCAGAGTGAAATAAAACCAGTATTGAGCAACACAGACATAATCATGACAGGCGAGTTTTCTGAGACGCGGGTAGAAGGTGAGCGTGCTCTCCGGAAGTGGGGTGTCAGCTCCAGATGAAGGTTAGTGACTTCTCCAGCAGTGTTCACAGGAACTCTGGATGTGTCAGCCAGGCCTACATACTCTTTGCACTCACCCTCAAGTCTCAGTTTTGAAATGTGTGAAAGGCACCAAATTAGACAGTGTCATGTGAGACTATGAACATTTTTCTTCTTGCTTTTAATTATTGGAAATTGTAATTGACCTGTATAAGTGATGTCTGTTGTATTGTTTAAATAGCTGAGCTCTGTGGCTAACTCTTTTCATTGTTAATGTTAACTCTTTTCATTGAGTGTTTGCTTCAGTAACCTGAGTGTGACAGAGATGTCAACTACGAAAAACATAACATTTTTATCCCTGAAACAAAGAATAATTTTTCCGCTGTGTATTTTTTTTCACTGTAGCACCATATGATCTACAAATCTGGTTTACTTCACTCCTCTGAAAATCTCAGGGATTAGAAATATTCTTATTCTTTATTAATTACCTTTCTCATTTCCACATTAAGTTTATCTTTTTAACAATCAGTTTGCATTCAAGTTCTGAATTCCTTCATGGCAGTAAGCCAAGAATGAAAGAAAATATTGTTGGGGAAGAAGGTTATAAGTGAAGCTATGGAAGTCTGATTTATTTTTGCCCTTTCTTCCACATTGGTACTTCAAGAGGGGTTTTTCTTAATTTCTCCTCAGTTGGTTCATCTTTCTTCCTTCCTATAAACTTTAGGTAAGACAGCTGGATATCTTGGGATTCTGCATATTCTACATCAGCAAAATTCGAAGTCTGTGCTATGAAAGGGGTGTGATTCTGTTTAATCACAGTGTTATATAACTCTGCAGATTCTCTAAAGTGTAATGATATTTAGAGGTGACAGTAAAAGCTTTACAATTCCACCAAGTGTTATACAGAGAAACCATGCACAAGGAAGGCAGAACTCTTTTAAAAAGCTAGAAGGAACATAAGAACGTTTTTTTTTCTCTACACTTTGATCAAACAAAAATAACTAGTTGAGACTTCGGTCACAAACCTGAGATGCTGTTAAAATATACCTATTAAACTGACAAATAAATCCTGCATACTATTTATGGATGTTCAGTACTTTCATAGAATACACATTAAGTAGGAATGAAAAATAATTCAGATGGACTCATGTGCAGTAGATATTTTTAGCTCTTATTTGAATGAAAAAATATATTGACACATTTAGGAATGTGGCTAAATTCATTGCATTATTTTTCCTTTAAAGTGTTCATAAAGCCCTTTTTCACCAGGACATTAGTAACAGAGGTAGTAGTACAAGTAGTAGCAGCAGCAGTAGCAGTAGTAGTAGTAGCAGCAGTAGTAGTAGCAGTAGCAGTAGCACTAGTAGTAGCAGTAGTAGCACTAGTAGTAGCAGTAGTAGTAGCAGTAGTAGCAGTAGCAATAGTAGTAGTAGCAGTAGTAGTAGCAATAGTAGCAGTAGTAGCAGTAGTAGTAGCAGTAGCAGTAGTAGCAGTAGTAGTAGCAGTAGTAGTAGTAGCAATAGTAGTAGTAGCAGTAGTAGTAGTATTTAGGTAGTGCTTTTAAAAATAAACATTATTTATAATATATTTATTAAATTAATAATAACAGAAATTTTCTGCTATGCAGGAAGAAAAATTATGACATCGTGAAATTTAAAGATGAATATAGCATTTTATAAAGTTCTCACTTTATATAAAGTTTCACCAGGAACTCTGAAATTATATGATAGTAAAATATGCCAGCATGGCTTACTAGCAGATCTCAAGACATATTTAAATACAGTAATTAAGACAGTTGATAGCAATTAAATTGTGTTGATGGAAGGGGAGAAAATCAAATCGTTAGAAGAGAGTAAAGAGTCTATAAGTCAACTCACAAATATAAGCACACGACTCATGACAAAGAGGCAATGCTGAGTAGTAGAGAAAGAATAATATTATCAATGAATAGTACTGATCTTACTGGATATCTATATAAGAAAAAAGTAATTCTGATACCTTCTTATTCCACGAATGATTACTTCCAAACTATGGATCCAAATGTGAAAGGCAATAAACAGTCAATCTAGAAAATACATAGAATACCTTCATCACTTTGAATAGATAAAGCTTTCTTGAAAAGGGTTTAAAAATCACTTAATCAGAAAAAAACATATATAGAAATGGATCTACACTAAAATTTAAAACTTTTAAAATCGGGGCACCTGGATGGCTCAGTCGGCTAAGTGTCCAACTTCAGCTCAGGTCGTGATCTCGCGGTTCATGTTTCCAAGCCCCACATTGGGCTCTGGGATTCTGTGTCTCCCTTTCTCTCAGCCCCACTGCTGCTCGCACTGTGCTGCCGTCTCTCTCTCTAAAATGAATAAGCATTAAAAAATTTAAAAAAAAATTTTAAATCAAAATACACCAAGAGTAAAAAAGCAAGCCACGAAACAGGCAAAAACATTTGTAATGTATACAAATGGCAAAGGGCTTGAATACAGAAGAAATGAAATCATTTACAAATTAATATAAAAATACAAACAACTTGGGACACCTGGATGGCTGAGTCAGTTAAGCATCAGATTTTTCATCAGCATGAGTAATGATTCTTTGATTTGTGGGATCAAGACCCATGTGGGGCTCTGAGATGAAAGTGCATGTGGAACCTGCTTGAGATTCTCTCTCTCCTTTTCTCTGTCCATCACCCACATTCATTCTCATTCTCTCTCTCTCTCAAAACCAACGTTAAAAAAATACAAACAACTCAATTTAAAAATGGGAAATATACACTTCATAAAATATGATACTCAAATAGGAAAGGGTACTCATTCTCATCAATCATCAGGGCAATTCAAATTTACCACAATCACATGCCATTTCACACCACCAGAAAGGTAAAGTTAAAAGAATTGACAATAACCAGTGTTGCTAAGGATACGGAGCCACTGGAACTCATATATTTCTTTTGGAAATGTAAGTTGATTCAAATATTTTGGAGAACTACTTAGCACTTTTCACTAAAATTAAACATACACTTAATCAATAATACACCAATTCTACTCCTATGTACATTATGTTTTCCTTTTTGTTTCTCCTAAGTTCATTCTAACTAAATGCATACATTGCTGTTCTGAAAGACATGTTAGAGAACATGTAAAGCAGCATTAGCAATGGCTCAAAGTGGAAACACACCAATTATACCCTACAGCATGGATGAATTTTGCAAACATAATATAGTTCAAAAATTGCTGTACACGTAAGTTCAAGACAGAAAAATCTTATAATACTTGAAGCCAGACACGTGGCGACCTCTGAGAGAAGAGACGAATAAGACTCTAGTAATATTTTATTTCTTAGCCTGTATGGCAGTTCCATGATGTGTCTACTTAGCGACAATTCATAAACTGGTATATTTTTGATATCTGCACTTTGCTGCAAATTATGCTTCAATTAAAAAACTTATTAAATAAAAATATGCATATAAAAAGTAAATGAATTATCTTAAAACTGAAACATAAGATAAATTATACCTAGCATAATTCAACCTCTCTTCAAGAAAAGTGGGAAATTAAAAAGTAGCAAAAAATGCAGTGAAAATGAAATTTCAATAGAAATATTAGTACTTGGGATCCTTCTATCAAGAGCAGATTCCTAGAATCACAGAGTAATGTGATACAAATGTGCTTACATATTTTGTTAACCCTTATTGACCTCATGAAGCATGTTGGCATTGTTGGGGGAGGAATATATAACTCCATATCTTACTCATGAGTAAGTTTTCACATAAATTTATATAATCCAAAATTCTTTCAACTTTAAAATATCATTTAAAATCTCTTTTCATTTCAAACTTTTCCCAAACCCCATCACTATTACAATTCACATCCATAATAAATTCTGAGCAATACTGTTAAGAAATAAGTTTTAGTGTTTTTTTTCTTCAAGATTTTTCAGCCATATCCTTAGTCTTGATAAAGCCTTACATATCTCCTGAGTAAACCACTACTTGAAATTCTCCCAAGAGAGGGGTACACCAACATTTTTGAAAAGAAATGAGATTTTAGCAATATTAAATAAAGCTGTAGTAAATAACCAAGGAAGAAATCACCTTGGAATCATTCTTGGAGAATATGAGGAAGAAAAAAATCTACTTTTACATAATGATTCCCCAAGTATAAAATGTTCTGAGATAAAGATGTCAAATTCATGGTACTCCTAATACTCCCTCAGTATGGCACAGCCACAGACCACCAATATGGCTCAGTCAGTTAAGCATCCGACTATGACTCAGATCATGATCTCACAGTTCATGGGTTTGAGCCCTATGTCAGGCTCTCTTCTGACAGCTCAGAGCCTGGAGCCTGCTTCAGATTCTCTGTCTCCTTCTCTCTCTGAGGCTCCCCCACTCATGCGCTCGTGCTCGCTCTCTCTCTCTCTCTCTCTCAAAAATAAACATCAAAAAACAATTTTTTTAATATGGCACAGCCACATCCCCCCTTCTCAAACATAGCAAATATCATTCATTCGTCAGGACTTTTTTTTTCCTGCTGAGTCTAAACATGGTATCTGAGTTCTTCTCAATCCGACAATGCAGACAGTTTTTAGCGATTGTTAGCACATAAATGTAAATCTCACATCCTAATCTACAGGAGAATTTAAGACTGCTAAACAGGATAGCCATTCTTACAAAATTAGATTGTTACAGGAGAGAGTTCATAATATTGTAAAATGTCACTTCTAGCAAATCCAAAGGAGAGACAGTCAGACCAAACAACTCAAGTCTCCTCACTTAGAATCTCCCTCTTAAAACATTATCCAAAAACTTATTTTAGTTTCTCTTGCTGATACCACTGCTACTTTAGCATTTTGTTTGCTTGCAGTTTCAATATCCAAAAACCAGTACAGCTGACTTTAGTTTGGTAATTAGGATTACTAATACCTTTACGCACCCAAATTTTTCTGGTCTGCCTAACGGAAAATTGATGCTTTATTGTTTGTTTGTTTCACTGTTATTTTGGTATCATTCCACTTTAAGATAAATTTTTCAAACTGAAAAAAACTTTCAAGATCACATATGACAAAATCTGAATATATGCCCCAGAAAAAGCTGTTCCTCCACAATGTGTTCATGCACAATGTGCACAATGTCCAGTACAGAATCAGAATCTAATCTACACTTCTGAATGAATAAACAGTAAAAGACAATCTTCAATAATATATCCAGTTAGAAAAGTATTCATCAATATCTGCCAAATGACCTTGCAATATATCCATTTGTCCAGGTACTTTCTCATAAAAATCTAACATAAGAAATATCTGAGTATTGTTAAGTTCATCCACACTTAATGATACAGAGTAATATTTAAGATGTATTGGTGCCTAGAGAAAACCCTTGCTTTAGAAAAAGAAACAGACAAAAAGTGCTCTAATCTATTATGCTAAATGATTAGTGAAATTCTGCGAAATTTTGACTATTTTTATGACAGTTGTTCTAGACGTAACAAAAGCTGCTCATTTAACAAGCTGATAAATATTTCTCTTTTTTAAATGCTATACACAGTCCCATTATATTTTTTTTAATTTTTTAATGTTGATTTGTTTTTTGAGAGGGAAAGAGAGACAGACTATGAGCAGGAGAAGAGCAGAGAGAGAGAGGGAGACACAGAATCTGAGGCAGGCTCCACACTCTGAGCTGTCAGGACAGAGCCAGATGCAGGGCTTGAACCCATGAACCATGAGATCATGACCTGAGCTGAAGTTAGATGCTTAACCGACTGAGCGACCCACGTGCCCTGATAAATATTTCTTAATAAACTTTTTTGTTTCAAACTGATATTTCTAATTAAAATAGAACAGAGACAACTTGTTTATAGGAATATGGGCTCAGAATCTACTCAGATTTTCTTTAAATTCTCAGAAGAATTCTATTGCCATAGCCCAAATGGCTTAGGGTAAATGTTATGACTCACTGAAGGAACAATTCAGAAAATGTTAAAATTATAAAACTGTTTTTCCCTTAAAAGAGCATCTGAACCTAGCACTGTTGATAGCATTATATAGAATGATTTCTCCTGGGCTCTAGGAACAACAGCCCTGCCCCAAAACTTTTGGGCCTGTAAATTAGGTACAACTTTCTCATTGCTGTTCAGGCTGACTTCCAGCAGTATCCATTTACCATTGGTACACTGGCCAACCAAAGCTTGCTTGACATTCAAATGTAAAATACTCAACACTCTACAGTTTTTGCAGAAGTTGTTTGGCATATACCATATATGTGGAGATTACAAAGGAGCACATGTTCCTCAAACAATTTATAATATTTTAGAGCTGGCTATGACAGGATGTCAAGAGAGAAGCCAGACAAGACTTGAAAGGCTAACGAGACTCCAACAACCTACTTCAATGGCTGGGAAGAGCTTAAGATGTAAGGTAGCACTTCAAATAGGCTCTGATCAAGTATTCCTTGCTATTTATTCCTCACAAAATTCCTTATGGGGATTATTTATGCTACATAAAAGGGCCACAAAATCTCTGTGGTTTCCAACAACAAATATTTATTTCTCATTCATGACTTGTGCTCACTGTGGGTCAGCTTTATCTCTGCTGCAGGTTTAGAGAATGTTCTCCCTGGACTCAGGCTAGTGGAGCAGTTGTGAATGAAGCATTGCCTGTCCTTGAGGCAAAGGGAAGAAAGAACGCTGTGAATCATGCACTGGCTCTGAAACCTCTGCTAGAAAGTGGCTCATCACTTGTACTGGGATTTCATTTGCTACTGCCTGTTACAGGGCAATGCCTAAGTCAAACAGGGCAGAGCTGTGTAAACCTCCTCTAGGAGGGGATCCACAGGGAGAAACACTGAATCAGGGAGAAGTATACCAATCTTCCACATTAAGTCAAAGTAATCTGTACTGTTAATTTGCACAAGGTAGAGGAAAGCCAGGAATTATTTTAGTCAATTCTATTACATAAGCAAGCAAAGACAGGAATGATAAGTTATTGGGCACCTCCCAGGCTAAGTGCTTTACATAATTACTACATAGAATCATCTCAACACAGTCAGATGGCATCAGCATCAGCTCTTTGATTTTACAGAGGAAAAAATAACTATGCTAAGGAATGATGATGTTATAAAGGCCATAAATATCAGACTGCAAGTGAATGTTATTCTTTTAACCAGATATACAAAGAAACATCCTCATCTTAAAAAAATATTTATTGAGAACTAATTTATGGGGCACCTGGATGGTTCAGCAGTTAAGGGTCCGACTACAGCTCAGGTCATGATCTCATGGTTCTTGAGTTCAAGCTTCACATCGGCTCCATCCTGACAGCTGGGAGCTTGGAGCCTGCTTCAGATTCTGGGTCTCCCTCTCTCTCTGCCCCTCCCCTGCTTGCACTCTGTCTCTCTCTGTGTCTCAAAAATAAAATAAAACATTTTTAATTAAAAAAACTCATTTATATGTAAAAGGAATTATGTAGACATAGCCCCTTTAGGATTGACAATCATAGGCCCATTTAGTACATGCATACTAGATTACAGAATAGGTACCTGGGTAGGAACCTGGGTGGTTCCATCGGTTAAACATCCAACTCTTGATTTGGGTTCAGGTCACGATTTCACGGTTCCTGAGTTTGAGCCCCACGTCTGGCTCTGTGCTGACAGAGCAAAGCCTGCTTGGGATTCTCACTCTCCCTCTCTCTCTGACCCCCCCCCCCCATAAATAAACTTAAAAAAAAAGGATTACAGAATAAAACATAAATACAATACCCAAGTCAATGGGAAAATATTTACAGTACATAAAACAAAGTAAGTATTTATGAAGCTTACGCATATATATATACATATAATAATAACAGGAAAACTAGAAAAAAATCCATTCAAGTTATCACTGCCTTTAAGTTCTGTATCATTAGAGGGCAAATGTAGGTGGAATCTAGAATATGGTTTCTTAATATTTTTAACTAGTTCAACAAAAGGGAAAAAAAAGTAGCATTTGTGTCCTCAACTTTCCTTGTTCTGTGAATCCAAAACAAACCAAGGTATTTTTATAATCATGTGCAGGCAAATCCCCAAATCCAATTTGGTAATTAATTATTAGGCATGTAAATCTCTACTTTTACAAAATAAATATATTTATTTTTTTTAACTATTATTCTCCACTGGTAACACTAAGCATTAACAAATAAACATTTTCACTTTATAGTTTCTCCCATCTCCATCCTTTTTGTATATATAATTCAGTCAGTGTCCTCAGCCTGACTTACCCCACATTTGTGCCACATTTCTGATTACACTTTTGACGATCAGATCCACAACATATTTAACCACAGCCTGAGAAGTCTGACTCTTTCATCTTCTAGAACCATGGCTTTTAAGCTTCAGATTCACAAGTATTACCTAAGGTACTTGTAAGAAGAAAAAATGAAAAAAGATTTCCTCAGTTCCTTCCCCATTCTGATTCAAGCTATTCAATATTGTGAGGGGTCTAGGAATCAGCTGTTTAAATCAAGCCTTAGGGTGAGGGAATTCAATGAACTTCCCAGGCCACCAGAGGAAAGCCGACTCTCCACTACCCCTCCATTCTACTACCACATTTTGATGTCTATTTCCAATGTTTTATAGCAAATTTTATTATCTCAGGCTAGAATTTATTTTCATCTGACACCGTAGAAGTAAATCACTGAAACCTCTTCTGAATTGTGCATTTTGGGTTATTGTGACCTACCAAGTAGTGAGAATGTGCATATTTAAGGTGAATTTTCAGGCTCAAAAAAACAGTTTGTGCTTACTGATTATGACAAATATCAGCTGGTGGAAAAGCAAGAAAAATACCATGGAAGAAATTCAGCACAATGCAAACAAGCTCAGCTTGTAATGAAACATTCTGATTTGTTCCATGTATAATATGAAAGTTTGACATAATTTCTGCTCAGAAAAGTAAAAATTGCTATAATGATCCTGATAGGCATATTAAAAAAACATTTGGCCTATACCATTAACATCTGGATAAAGAGCAGAGAACTTCCTAACCACATCCCTTTATGTGCTCAACCTCAAGCCAAACTGGCCACCCTGATGGTCCCCTGATCCTGCCTTGGTTCCATGTGCTTTCTCCCTCTGTTATTTCCTAAGTGTTCCCTCACCTCAGCATGTTTTAATCACCGCTATTTCTTAAAACCCTGTTCCAATGCTGGGTTATATCGTCTATATCCCTCCAGCCAGCAATAACCAATTCTTCCAACTTCCTCTGGTACTTTTCTTCTGCTCTGACATAATTCAACAGTTTTACTTTCATTATAATTGCCTTAACTCACAGATACTGAGTTTTACTAGAAAACCAGAGACAAGGATTTATTGATTTTTATATTACCTAGAGTGCCTAGTATCGGTGATTATTCCCGTGTTTAGAGAAAAATAGATTAGTGAAGAAAGAAAGCATATTAAAATATTTCCATTACCAGAAGCTTCTCTAACTAGACCTAAAAGGAGATGTAGAAGAATTCCTTAAGAAAACACATTAATAAAAACGAATAACTATTTGAATTGTTTTAAATCAAATTATCTCAACACTGTTGACATTTTACAACAAATAATTCTTTGTCATAAGGCGATAGTTTGTGCATTGTAAGATTATCAGCAAGTACATTTGGCCTCTATTCATGGGATGCCAGTTGCAGCTCCTCTTGCAGCTGTGGCAACCAAATATGTCTTCATGATATTGTCAAATGACCTCTGGGGGGACAAAATCTCCCCTGGTTAAGAAGGGTATCTGAAGTATTAACTGTTTTCTAGGACTGAATAGGAAAAAGCCATGGATTTACCTGTTACTTAAAGAGAATGGAGAAAAAGTCCAAGCTATCGTAGAAACACTCTAATGGGAAAGACACAGGTGACACAGAAAAGAGTATTTAATGTGTAGTCTCATAGTTACATGGAGAGTGAGGAAAATGACAGAAAACTTGAGATGAGCAACTGTATTATTTTCAATAGGAGAAAAAGGTAGATACTGAAAATCTGTGCCTGAAAATCTTGTCCCTGAAAAAAACAAGTTGTTGAAATATTCCCTTAAATTGTCAGAATTTAGTAAGAAATAGGTAATCACTCAGATTACACATGGGTCTTTTTAGGTCAGATTGTGCTATTCTGACTTCATTTCCTATTACAACCATATAAATAAATTGTAAAATACTAATTTATATTATAAGAAAATTGATAAAAACTGGAATTATACCCTTCTAAAAGGTTTTGGAGCAGAAACTAAATGGTCATCCACTTAGGAGTCTTTCTTCAAGAAAAGGTATGTCGATAAACTGATAAACTAGGAGACCTTCTATCTCTAAGATTGTTTAACTAAAGACAGCACAGCACACTCAGATCACAGCTTCTTTTGTCACTGGTGAAACTCATGAGGAAGAGTTCTTGATAGAGCAGTCTTATGATGACAGGGGAGTGGAAACTCACTTAGCAAAAGCATACAACATGGAAAACCAAAAGCAAGGATACAGACCCACCACTTGACTTTGTAAATTTCAAGGGAGCAAAAATTGCACTGCTTTAGCTCTTGATATCTGACACATGGTAGGTGCTCAATAATTATTAAAGAAGGAAGGAATGCCACAGATCCAACTTAACTCTACTTATTCATGAAGGTAAGATCATGGCCTTCACTTGGAGGAACCAGAAGGTTAAACTACACTTATTCTTGCATTGCACATTTGAAACTTATTAGACAATGTGAGAGAGGGTTCCTAGCTGCTGCTTTTTCTTTTGAAATTACTTGTATATGAGCAAAACCATTATCCTCTAAAGATGCTAGCCTCATGCTCTCCAACAGATGAGTATATATTACACACAATTTATCCCTTCCATGCATGCTACCACCTCATTGTGGAAAGTACAGCTGATTGTCTTTCCTTTTTTGACACAGAAGAAAAGAAGACTCTAGAACAGACATCCATAACTAACCGTACAGTCTGTTAGCACTCTCTGAGGGTCATGTCCTCACGTTTCCAGGGCAGAAGAAGGAGGTGGGGAGCTGAGTATGACAATCAATATCAAAATTACAGTTCCATGATAAGAAATGCTGTCAACGTGGTAATGACTTGTTTAAACATTTATTAAATCACTTCACAACAAATAGTAACACATGAAGTGTTATCTTCACATTTCACAGCGACATCACTTCTAAGCAGAAAAAAAATGCTAGCCAAACTGTTTTAAAATCCTCATCGAGATATTATTTAGTTAATATTGAGGGGTTTAATTATTCTTGTTTGTTCACAACCTCTTTACAAACAAATTTGGCAACCAACGCAAGCATGTATATACTATTATTGCTGAGAAAATAAAAGTCCAATGTCAGGAAATCCAATATTGGAATATCCACAACATAATAATGTTCACATTCTCTATTCACTTTTCAGCACTTCTATATTTCAGTTTGACTTTCTGTGATCATGAATTATAACAAAGTTATTACTGATGATAGAATCATAATTTAAATTTATAAAAATTATGTGTATTTAATGTTCAGATATTGCTCTTTTCAGCATTTTTAAAATTTTTACTCCAAAGAAAATAAACAAAGAAAATGAGTTTTTTTAAAAACGCACTCTTATTGGTCATCCTAAAAATGCCCCCCCATTCTGATATATATACGTGTGTGTGTATACACACACACACACACACACACACACACATACTTTTTTAGAACATGTCAAAGAAAGTTAATGATAATGTAACATTTTTATGTCTGTTTATGACCTGTGTCACTTATTTTTGTATTGATTGGCATACAGGTTACGCTGTCAAAACAAAGAGGCCATATAGTCCAAAGGTTTAAAGACAGCAAGTTCTGAAGGTAGTTCAAAGCTGGGGTGGCAGCTCAAAGCCAGAGACTCTAAATCCTTCTTTAAAATCACTTTACAACCTACTAGAGTGTTGCCTGTCTACAGTTGAAGGTGGCTCACACCAGGTCTCCTGTGTCCTCATTCCAGCATGGAGAAGCTGTGTTGGGTGGGGAAGGAGCATAAAACAGAACACGCTCTTCCTTTAAAGGCACACGTTAGAAGTTGTTCACATCACATCCCTTTGGCCAGACCTTGGTCACTTAGTCACTCTAAAATGCAAGAGAAATTGGAAAATGTTGCCTTGATTTTTAGTAGTCATGTGCCCAGCTATAATTTTCGGGTTCTTTTAACAAAGCAGAGAGGAGAAATAGATACTGGGGATATTTATGAGGTTCGGACAGACTTTCAACTATTTTTAAGTATTTAATCCAAGTTCAGTCTTGCTATTTGTTACTATAGGAAGCAGAAAATACTTTATTTGATTAGCCAAAATACCTGATCCCAAACATGGTGGAAGAGCCTATCCTGGAAGACACTATTGAATAGGTATTTGTTTTAGTTTTCAGGCAGATTTTTCTCAGAGTGGCATATTCTGGACTCGGGTCCAAAACATTCTGACTGAAAAGAGTCTCTGTGCTACAGACGCCTGGATGAGACCACCATTCATGTTATGGAGAAATGAGAGCAAGTTACAAAAAGCAGGCATGATTTTATGCTGAAGTTAATTCAGGAGGAGAGACCTTCCTCTCCTTTGTCTGATATAGAGCATAAATCATTGAGACTGAGAAGAACCTTCCTCTTTTTTTGGACTCTATGATAGGTGGAAGCTCATGTAGCTCACTAGTGGCAGATGAGATGACATCTACATACTGATTCCCAGTTTTGTGCTTTTTCCATTGCATCAAAGTGCCTCTAACATGGCAACCTGTATCAATAAAAATTCAATGAAAACGTTCAAGTTATATTGATATCCAAACAATACAGCAGTAGGAGGTGGCAATGGGAGAGTGAAAATACAGTAAACTAGTAAAGATTGTTATTCACAACAAAGACTTAGACTTCCCCGCAATATAACCTCCCTGAGGACAGGACTACTGTGTGTTTTGTCTACTGCTATACCCATCACAGAGTAAACACTAAATAAATGTACAATTAATGAACAAATTAGACTCATGTAACCCCCAGGCTCTATCCAAAGCTTGAACTTTGCAAACTCTACTCTTACAGCTGTTCTTAGAGCAGCTCCTTTGGAGCCATAGGCAGTTATATGCAAGAGCTTCAGTCCTTGTGCCGGCCTCCCAGTTGTCCACCAGTAGCCCGGGTACAGCCGTGCCCCCTTCTCCACTGGAGCAGTGTGGAGCCATCTAATCATACATATATGCCATTAGTTCAGAGTCCCTCTTCAGGAAACATTTTCCTTATACTGTCAGAAGATGTTCTATTTTCTCGGCCACCTCCCCTGACTCCCTATCTTTTCCACTTCTCTTTGGATGTGATCACAAACCTGGTCCTTCTTTCTCACTTAGCCACACCCACATGATTTTAAAAATGGAAAATTTCCTTGAAATAGTAACTCCACAACGCAAAACTAAGTAACTCAGCAGTCCCTGATCCTACACCCTATCCTAACTATCCAACTATAAAATCCCAATTCACCAGAGAAGCTTCCGATGAACTAGAAAAAGCAAGTTGTAAAAGTACTGTGGAGGTAACTGTATGCAGGAAAGAAAATGAAAGAGAAGGGGGAAATACAAAAAGACAAGAACTGTGCATTGACTGTGCTGTTATAATAATAAAAACTCAAAACTATTGAGTATTTTTCAGTTTACACAATCATATGGTAAATATAATTAAACATGCTCAGTATTATTAAGTGGGTTGTTCAATATTACATAACTGATACAACTTGAAACAGAGTACCAGATTAAAGCCTTTTGAGTCTAAATATTATGTTCTTTTCAATACATCATGCTACTCTTTAAAAGATTAACATAAATTCTGAAACTGAGACTAAAAAAAAAAGTCTTACATCTTCTGGGAAGTCAGTGGATTGAAAGAATATAACAGAGTTTTTAAACCATGGTAATATAGCATAATAATTTATCTTGGTCCCTTGAGATGTTTTGTTACAAGTTATATATTAATAATAATAAGATGCTATACTTTAGGAGTGGCTGATTTTTCTATAACTTAGAGTAAATATATATACACAGTCACTCAATACAATATACTTCTTTGGGGTGGACATGAAATCTGGGCATTAATAACTACCACTACCAGGCCAGCATCTGCACAAAACTCCACCTCCACCAATGACAGTGTACCTCAAAGGAGGAGTGGGGACAACATTTCTGCATGTGTCATGTGAGAACCTTCTGGTTCAAAATAATGAATATGGGGTTACAAATTTTATTGTCATTCTTTTTTACTGACCACAATGCAAATTTGTGCCACTTGATCAGATGTAGGACCAATGAAGATCTCAACCTGGAAGAGATCTGGGTCTATTACTAGTAAAGAAATAAAAAATAATCATGATTGTGTACAGATACCATCATATTGCTTTTGGTGAGGTCCAGTATTATGACTAAAGGAGTGGGGAAAACTGGGAAACAATTCAAAGAACAGGGTTTGCCTTCCATTAGCCAGAAAGAATGATATTTCTCTGAGATCTTCTACTCCCACATCATGGAATTTTAATTGATTGCTCCTCCCTCCAGTGTCCACTGTTCTGTGTCCACCAGTAGCCATGTCATGAAATACTATGACAGTTATTGCTCTGGCAATTATTCATTGCATTTTTGTCTTTTCTTCAAATGTAGAAACTCCTATAAACATCCATG
Organism: Suricata suricatta; assembly: GCF_006229205.1. Lineage (NCBI taxonomy): Eukaryota > Metazoa > Chordata > Mammalia > Carnivora > Herpestidae > Suricata > Suricata suricatta. Next base: position 64,754,617 of record NC_043705.1, read on the forward strand.
GACAGGTTTCTGTATGGATACAAGGTTTGAATGCCTTTGGGTAAATACCAAGGACCAGGATTACTGGATTATATGGCAAAAGTATGTTTAGATTTATGAGACCACCAAAGTTTGCATTTGCATTACAACCAACAATGAATGAGAGCTTCTGTTGCCCTACATCCTCACTAGCATTTGGTGTTGTCAGTGCTTTGGATTTTGGCCATATTAATATGTGTGCAGGGATAGCTCATTGTTGTTTTAATTTCTATTGCCCCAGTGACATAAGACATGGAGCATCATTTTATATCCTTATTTGCAATATGCATACCTTCTTTGGTGAGGTAACTACTAACAAATGACTTTGGTCCATTTTTAAAAATCAGATTGTTTGTTTGCTTATTGTTGAGTTTTAAGAGTTCCTTGTATATTTGAGGTAACAGTCTTTTATGAGATGTATCACTTGCAAATATTTTCTCCCAGTCTGGGGCTCTGCTTCTTATTATCTTGCCACTGTCTTTGAGGAGACTTTTAAATTTTAATGAGGTCCAGATTATTAATTCTTTCTTTCATGAATTGTAATTTGGATGCTCTACCTAAAAAGTCATCACCAAACCTAAGAGCATCTGGATTTTCTCCTGTTATCTTCTAGGAGTCTGAAAATTTTGCATTTTATATTTAGATCTATGATATATTGAGTTAATTATTGTGTAAGGCGTGTGTCTAAATTCATTTTTCTTTTGCATGTGGATGCCCAAATGTCCCAGAATCAAGACTTAAAAAAAAAATCTATTGTATTGCACTTGTTTCTTTGTCCAAAATTAGTTGACTATATTTATGTAGGTATATATCTGGGCTCTCTATTCTCTTTCAGTGATCTATTTGCCTAAGGATATCTTTCATTATTTTTTAATGAAAGAAATTATAGCACTGGAGATGCCCCAGTGAAGAGGGAAATTTAATGATACAACAGAAACAAGGGTCAACTGCCTGGATGAGGAACATGGATCTAGTGAATATCAAGGAACTGTATGTGCATAAAAGCATAGTGTGTTGGTCCACATTAAGGACAGGGAAAGTTAAATATGGCTTTTCTGCAGATGGGGTGGTAGATGTGGTCATAGGACACTGGGAATAATCTCTTCAAACTGCTTCTATGATCTCAGTGTAACATTAGTTAAGATTATCAGAAGAGATTAAGGATGAGAAAGGATATGGGGCTTGAGAAGAGAGTGAGAATACTAGAGAAAATAAGACTGACTAAAGAAATGAAGTCTGCCTGACAGCATTAAAACTCCCATTGAAATGATCATGAATTTGAAATGAAATGAGTCACAGGTGCCTGGGTGGTTCAGTCAGTTATGCAGCCAACTTCCACTCAGTTCAAGATCTCACTGCTATTGGGTTCAAGTCCCACATTGGGCTCTGTGCTGAGAGATTGGAGCCTGGAGCCTGCTTCAGATTCTCCGTCTCCCTCTCTCTCTATGCCCCTCCACCATTCACACTCTGTCTCTCAAAAGTAATAAATACAGGCTAAAATTTTTTACAACTAGAAAAATAAAATGTTTTTCTCAGACAAGTTCAGCTGCTTAGGTATAGGCACAAAGTAGGCAGAGTTTAAGGACCACTCCACCACGGTAAGCTGTGTGATCCTGGAAGACCTACTTAGTTTCTCCAACCTTCTATTTCCTGATTTAATTTTTACAGGTGTGTTGTGAGATGCAGATGAGATAATATATGTATACTGTAGTGATTAAGAGTTCAAACACTGGAATTTGTCTGATTGGATTTAAACTCTGACTCCTATGTTAGTAAAAGAGAGAGGGACAAAGGAAATGAGGGCAAAATCAAAGTAATGTAATTACAAACCATGAAATATAAACTGGATAAGGAGGGAAGTGAGAATATGAAATGGACTAAAGGAAGACAGTAAAATACAACTGGACCAGTGTGGGGTGTTTTGTTTTGTTTTGGAGACACGTCATCAGCTAGAACCATAAGTGGTCAAAAATAGCATGCCTAAGACTGAGATTATGGTAGAAATACAGTAATTGATATGACCTTGGAAGTAAATGTCTGATCTAAGGTAGAGGAATAGACTGATGAATCTGAAGAGGTCAAGAAGCTGAAAGCCTGAATATTGGCAAGATTTCATTTTTTATGGTTGAATAATATTCCATTGTACACACACACACACACACACACACACACACACACACACACATCTTCTTTATCCATGTGTCCATGTGTCAGTGAATGGACAGCAGGGCTCTTTCCGTAGCTTGACTATTGTAAATAATGCTGCTATAAATATAGGGGCACATGTATTCCTTTGAGTTAGTGTTTTTGTATTCTTTGGGTAAATGCATGGATAGACCTAGAGAGTATAATGCTAAGAAAAATGAGTCGGGAAGAGGAAGACAAATACCTTGTGATTTCACCAATATGTGAAATTTAAGTAACAAACAAGCGAAGGAAAAAAATAGAAAGGAAAAGGGAGGGAGAGGGAGGGAGAGGGAAGAGAAGGAAAAGAAGAAGGAGAGGGAGAGGGAGAGTCAAAATGAGAACAGACTTTTAATTTTAGAGAATAATCTGACATTTATCAGAGCGGGGGACTGGGAGGGTATATTAAATAGGTGATGGAGATTAAGAAGTACACTTGTTGTGATGAGCACAGGGTAGGTATGGAACTGTTCCACTGCTATATGAAACACCAGAAACTAATAGAACACTGTATGTTAACTAATGGAAAATAAAATGAAAACTTAAAAAAAAAAAAGAATGGCTATGAAGCACAAGCTAAAATATGCAGAAATGAGATGGTCCTGTAAAGGAATACAACAGGGAGGGAAGTGTGGCTAATCTCATGGCAGGATCTTCAAAGGCAAGGAGGAGTAAAAGAGGAACAAGGGAACAAGAGTAAAGGAGGATACCACCTTCTCTGGGAACCTACAAGTACAAGATGTGTGGGAAGAAAACCAGTCCCCACTTGATAGGGTACAGAGCACATTTGAAACATCTAACTTCCTGAGACTCAGAAGTCATACTCCTAGGTCATAAAGTAGACACCGAACTCTGCCATGCTCTGTAGGAAACCAGTCGGCACCATCATCCGCCTCTATATTACTATGCACTTTTAGAAGAGTCTAGAGCAAGCAAAATATCAGCACGTGTAGTAGTGGGGTCCAAAACAACTGTGCAGATATGCAGCAGTGGCACATAGTAGTTAACTAAGTACATATCTCAAAAGTAAGCATTATGGGACAAATAGGAATCACTATTTGCTTTTAAATATAGTTTTATATTTTCTTGACTCTTCCAATTTTTTATATTAATATAGGAATAATTCAAGGAAAGAGATTTTACTTCCTATGTGCGTATACATATATATGTATGGAATATATTCCTGGGGGTCTTTTGACTCTTCTGAAGTCAACCGCCCACTTTGCCTCCGTAAATACTACAATAGTGAAGTTAGCTTGTAGCAGACAGGTGGCTGGAGGCAGCTGGCAATTGTGAAAAGCAGTTATCAAAACGGCATTAAAATTATACAAATAACAACAATCATGAGAAGTTTTTAAAATAGCCTTTGAAACTATTTCACATCTGGAATGGCTAAATTGAGGCGATCATCACAGGAAAATTAAGTCACCAAAAATAATACAATAATAAACCATTACAACACACAGCAGCTTCATATCAACGATGTTAAGCTAATGGGAGAAGTGCAAAAGTCTCAACTCTATCACCACTTAGTCTGGAATAAATAAAAACTTATGACAGAACAAATTAAGGAGTGAACGATTTAATACCGTAATTAGTAGTGAGAAATGTAAAAAATAGTAATTATTGAAGAAACCATATGTTTAATGTATTAACTGTAGCTATTAAAACTGTATTATATTATTTTGTCAGATTATGTAATGAGTGAGATTTTTCCAAAGTATAAGCTACTTCCTGAGAGGAAGATTAGGTTTTGGAGAAGCCTCATTATTTAGGCCACGGTTAACTGTATATTAGTTTTATATTATGGTTTGCACACGGGGAGGTCTAACTCAATTGTAAAAATAGGTTTTTAAAAGAGTTTGATGAGGTGTCACAAAACAGTATTTAGCAACTGGTGATTCCAGGGCACTGAATAGATTTGGAGTCTCTGTGCCTCCTAGGAGCCTGTGAGATTTCAGAAGATAAACCTGGAAAGTTCTGGGTGTCTCTCACTGACACAGGAATCCTTTGCCAGCTAAGACATAATCCCAGGCTCAGAAGTTCTGAGAATATCAGGTTAATTCCAGAATATCCCCAGGAATTCCACCATTTGCTAGATGAAACAAGTCCATTTATAACTATGGAAATACTTGAAGAAAACTTTATGTCCCACATAAACTATTTAGGCTTTTTCTAACCTTTCATGATATATGCAGGAAATATTCTTCTCCATTGATTTATTAAGTCTTCACAAAATATTAAATACCCACAGTGTAGTGTAGCATGTGCTGGGATATATGTTCACTTACAGGCCTTATATTTTATTAAGGAAGAGATATTCTATATATATATGTACATATATATATACACACACATATATATATGTAAACATGTATGTATACATAAATGAAACTAACTCAAAGCTGGTTTAAAAGCTTTGAAAAAAATTCACAAGGGGCCAAAAATATTATTAGGTCCAGGAATCTCCTTTACAAGGCAGGGAAGCCCTCTCTGAGACGGTAACATTAGCAACAACCTGAAAGAAGAGGAGCCAGTCCTGACAAGTGGATCAAGAAAGAGCGTTCCAGGGAAAGCATGTGCAGAAGAATTTCCTGGAACAGAGTAGAATTTGGCATATTCACAAAACAGATAGGATTCCATCATGGTTGGAATATATTGGAGAGGAGCGTATCTGTCACACACATTCACAACGACACACACACACTCCGATTTTCCTGTAATACACAGCATGCAAAACTGGAATACGGTAGACACAGGGCTATACAAACTGGTAAACTTTCAGAATCATAGACTGATTCAGGTTAGTTTGTATGCCATAAAATCCCACTAGTATAAGTGTCATTTCAATGATTTTCACTATATATATGCGACTGTGCAACCATCACCACCAACCAGTTTAAAACTTCATCACCCCAAAAAGTTACCTCTTGTGCCTTGCACTTAATAGCTACCCTTATCCACCAGCCCCAGGCAACTAGTGGTCTGCATCTTTTCTTCATAGATTTTCTTCTTCTAGAAATGTCATATAAATTTAATCACACAATATGTAGTTTTTGTGTCTGATTTCTTTCACTTTGCATACTGTGTTTGAGGTTCCTCTGTTGTTTCATGTACCAGTACTAGTTTGTCACTTTTTATTTCTGAATTGTATTTCATTGTATGGATATACCACATTCTCTTTATTCACTTACCAGTTGATAGACATTTGGATTGTTCCCACTTTGAGGCTATTATGCATAATGCTGCTATAAATATTGGTTGACAAGTCTTTTCATGAACACAAGTTTGGGGTAGATAACGTAGAGTGAAATTGCTTGATCATATGGCAACTCCATGATTAACTTTTTAAGAAGTTGCCACATTGTTTGAGCCATATGTTTTCAATTCCTTCACTCAGAGACTAGTTTGGGAGAATAATAACAATTACTAGAGAACCTAGCAAGATACTTGATGGAAACTGTACCATTTTTTTTAACCTGACACTATAACACCACAAGGAGCCTGGATATGAAAATAACAACTATTGCCATTTACAGATGGGAAAGTTCAAAAGAGAGAGAACAAAGCGACCACCTTATGATAGGCCCATGTGAACATTATCTAATTAAATGTTTTTAATGAGTCTCAGAGTTCATCATGTTACTACAGGGTCTGTCATAGAAAAAAAATTTATTTGAATTATTGGAACTAAGGTGTGTGTAGAGCTCCCTCCAGCTTGGACGTGCAGTTTGCGCCTAAGAGAAATATGCATCTACCTTGAGGTGAAAACTACGAGATTCTCTGTCCTACTAATAAGAACTGTTTCCATGATATTAAAGTATTTCTAACTGCCCATCATCCGCATCTGAAAAAATGGATTTTCCCATGATATCTTCATATCTCAAAAAAAAATTTAAGGTAAATGAAACTTAAATGGGCCTGTTAGTAGAGGGTGGAGCAACTGAAGACAATGTGCAATGACTTTCTATCTGAGGCAGAAACATGCACAACGCATAAAGAAAAAGAAACTAAATATATCTGATGTTGTTATAAAGGCAAACAGAGCCAAAAGCAATTTGTCTGTGCTTCTTTCCCATCTGTGTGGCTCCTTCAGTGAAACAGCCAATGTAGTCAAATCTGATGTGCTTTCCCATTATAAAAGTTGTGGCTTAACTAGGAGCTATGCTGGAATGTCTAGATAAAGACATCTTTACATAAATACTGTATATAAATCGATGTTTTACACATATGCTTTCTACATGCGATTTTTATACACATCCCCTGTTTTCCCATCTTCAGGTAATATATTAGCCCATGTGAAACATTTACAGGGAAGCCTTTCTTCCAAAGCTAAGAGAATTGTTCTTTCTCCTAAACTTGACTATAACATGAGAAAACCCACAGAGAGTTATTTCCTTGTTCTCATATCAGAAAAGAAGGTTGTTACCTCCTTTACAGTCAGGACTGGAATAAATAAAATGGACACTTTAAGAAATATCCCCAGGCAGATAGGAGGTGTATGTACTGTGGTCTGTGTCCATCTGACTGGGAAGTAAGAGGCTAAGTCCAACATTAAGTGCTTCTCATGGGGAGATAAACATGACATCAGAGAGCCTTTCCTTCGGACTGTGCTCCAACCAGCTGACCATTCTAACTATAAACATTTGCCCCAGCTGTATTTTCCCACTCCTGGATGATTGTCTGCCTGGCAACAAGATGACAGAAGTACTAAGCCAAAATATCCTTATGTGGGCATAGCTGCCTCCTCATGGCAGAGCCAATTTGGATCCCATCCATTGGCAGGGATGTCCCAGAAGCAGCCAATTTTAGTTCAGCTTCTTTAAAACTCTGGATTGTAAACAAACAGTAAGATTTTCCACTGTGGAAGGGAGAATAATGAGAAGGATACAGCTAGAAAAGCATTAGGTGAGGCAAGCACCTAGTTCACCACAACAATTAGGAATTAAAAGAAAAGAATGGGCTTGAAGCCCTTCAGGAACTCTACTGCAGCTGCAGATCTTTCTCTTTTTAAAGTCCATGAACTACATGTAGCTCTCCACTCCTTTTCTTCCCTACACTTAAGTTTTTAAATTTCCATGCCATTACTTGTTTCTTTTCCTTCTTTTTCTTGATATTTGAAATAGTAGGTCAAAATTTGACATGTTTAGTCGGCAGTTGCTGGTGTTATAGTAAGGGGTAGTTGCTGCAATTGCTTGGTTTAAATAGCATTAGCCTGATATCATGGATTTCACAAACAAATCTTTCTTGATTAAATGTGCTTAAAAATCATAATTGAACAGATTCAACAACATTTAAGGCAGGTCCAGTTATATCCATTACACAAATATGTCTTCTAGAATAGAGCACAACTTTGATAGGCATGTCTCATGTGTCACACATGTAGTAGAATGGAGTCAAGAGAGCAGGGTGTTCAGTGTCAGATGGCCAAGCTGGGACTCGGAGCCCACATGACTCATTAGTTCAGTGAGGGCCCTTGGGCAATATCCTTCAGTTCTCTGAGCCTTGGTTTCCTCTTAGCAAAATGGAAATAATAAGAACAATTCCTTTACAGGGTTGCTATAAAAACTAAATGACTCTCTGCACCCAGGAAGTATCAGAGCTATTGTAATTATGCTATTATTAATGTATTAGTGTGCTGTTGATCAAAATTATTGTGAAACTGCTGACGACCACTGCACAATATGGATAGGATAAACATTTCAAATTGGAATCAGTGAGGTATCTACAGTCAATAATATCTTTTCTTAAATATGATGCATTAAGCATTGTCAATTACAATGTAAAAAACTACACGTAACCCAATACAATCTATTAATTGAGAAAATATAGTAATGAAATGCCATCTTGAATTTGGGATCTCTTTTAAATGTATTTGTATTTTGTTCATCACAGCAGCATTTATATGCATTTAGGGAAAAACAGTACATTTTCACATTGGAAATACTTTTCAGATAACAAAAAAAAAGTTTGATGTGCATATGGGTTGGTGGGCTATGCCCAACAACTCCATTGCTCCTCACAGCCCCCTGTCACATAAACTGGGAATCACTGATGTTGGTTAAGGTCAAAATAGACAAGGAAACCTCACGCTTACTAGCTCTGCCTGCCAAGTAGAAATGCTAACCTGCTCTTTCCCAGGATTTTAAAAAAGCATTTGAAGATATTTCACAAGATAAATGGAAATGGGATAAACACAAGGCCTTAAGGAAAATATACTTCTGGTGCATTTATTAAGCACTTGGATCTGATGCATGACACCTGCTTGAAGCTCATAGAATTATCACAGGCTTTGCTGAGGAAGAAAAGACAAGAATTATGACTGCACACAGGCTCATACTTCAGCAAGTCAATGTTTTTAAATCAATGAAAAACAATCTAGTGATTGTGTTTGCTTCAAAGGGAAAGCAATGTAAGATGACATACAGTATTTCAAGCTGTTCAAATTACTGATGGCAGAGTGGCAAGATATATATCCATTAAAACCAAATAGTTGTTTCAGAGTATGTTGGCCAACAGAGATAAATAGTGTCTCTCTGAAGTAAATACAAAATGATTTCCTTACTCAGAGTTTTGGACCCTATAATGCTTTTAACCACAGTACCTCTTACTTATTTTGGAAGTTTTTATTTTGTACCTTCATTCAGAATTTCTTGAGTTAGCCCAACAAAATCATTTCTGCCTAACAAAGAGATATATACATTAGGAACAAGGTATGTATATTTATGTAACAGGCTCTCTGATGGTCTTATTTATATTGATAAATTGATCATATTGAATGAGTTAAACATGAATGAGTAAAATGTGTTAAATGCAAAGGCTGCTCTCATAGGAGTATGATGTCATCAATACTACCACCAGGCTAGAAATTAGTGAGCCATGTTTAAGTATATTATTTTTTAGAGGAAGAATACATGCAATTTATCTTTCTTTCTTGATTTTTCTCTCATCAGCATTTTCATCAATAAACTTTAAAAAAGAAAACTTTGATGGTGGAGGGCACTTGAGGGGAAGAGCACTGGGTGTTGTATGGAAAACAATTTGACAATAAAATATTATGAAAAAAAAAAGAAAACTTTGTTACACAAAGTACTAATCACCATCTACTTTGCCTTAAAGGCTCGCATCCTCCTAATCAGTGACAATGATCCTCTCTTCTTTATCTGTCTATAAAGTCCAAGGTAGCTAATGCAGGACCAAAAAATATTGACCAATAAATAGCATTTACCAATTCTTTGTGTTCAAAACTTAACCAGATTTCTTCTATACAGAAATTTTGTACAACTGATCATTTAAAAATGACCTTTGTGTCATTCCAAGCTCCATTTCTCTCAACTGTAAGCTCTGCCCCTTTTCATAAAGCATAACCTAAAAAAAGAGAAATATCCCTCAAAACCAGAAAATTTTTTAATCTAATCTCTACTACTATACTCCCTTCAAAAATCTGACCATGATAACAAGTCCAGGAGCTAGGCTTCTATTTTCATCAGAAACTGGAAAAATGCAAGAGATACCAACATATTATGTCTGACAAAAACACCAAATAGAGAAGAGTAGTGTTTGTTGAAGTCCAGAATATACTATGATGTTTTTAAATAAAAGGTTAAACGTATATGGATAAACTGGATAACTCTGGTTCCTAGTCTTTATAAAGAAAATCACATAGCACAATGAAAGATAGGAAAATGATGAATGTTTGTACTGATCAGCGGTATAAGTATCTGTGAGTTTTCAACAATTGACCATTAGAAAGCAACACATTACTATGGTTGAAACAAACTGTGGTATATTTAAAGGAATGTAAACTTTTTACTTAAATAATTAATCAAACAACAAAACTACTGTTTGAATTTTTAAACTCTGCAATTTGGGAAGACATCTTAGAGGTATGGCATAAAATATTAACAAGGAGTATTAAAATTTGGAAAACAGAAAAAAATAGATTTCAAATTCTAATCTCAAATTTAGTAATAATGCTGATGGCCCTGAATATTCTCTATGATTTTTCTTTTTTTTTTCATTTTCACAATGCTATGCTTATATTGATCTTCATTTACTCAAGATCATTGAGTTTGAAAGCACTTCAGCCAAGAATTTGATTCAGGCATGACTAATCTCAAAGTCTGTGACCCAAACTACTACTACAAGTTATACTATGAAATCTTGGTTTTACCTCTAGACCTATTTCTTCCTAAGTTTCCCCATAATAATAAACTATCACCCCTCAATTAGTCAAGCGTTAAGCCTAGCCATTACTCTTGACTCCCTGAATGTAGTCCTACTCTACATTCAACCCATCAGCAAGCCCTAGTCAACCTCCTTAAACCTTTCTCTGAGTTTCTACCTGGGTCATCATATCTCTCATCCAGAATACTCCATATCCTAACTGGTTTTTCTAGTCCATTCCTGCTATAACACCCAGCACACCTGGTAATATTTAAAAATGTCAATCAGATCTGGCTCCAAAGGTTTCCCACCCTGTATAGGATAATATTTTAAATCTCTATCCTGACATATTACAGCCCCACATGAATGAGTCCCTCCCTCTCCCCCCACTTCATCCTCCAGATTCCCTCTTTTCTAGTGAGAGCCAGATATTAACATGCTAAGTTTATCTTCATCTGTAGAGTCCTTGCACTTGTTCTTACCCCTCCCTGTCGAGCCTTTGCTTAGGACTGACTTTGTCTTAAAGTCAGATCTCAATTTAGATGTCAGCTCCCCCCCAAAATACCTTTCCTGAGTTCTAAGTTGAAAGCAGCCAGCCATTCACTATCTATTCACTTTGCCCTATTCTAACGCTCTGCCTAACATTTCACACACCTGGTATTTTCATATTTTTGTTGTTTTGTTTACTGTTTTTCTACCCCCCAAAGAACGTAAGCTCTATAAGACTTTGTCTAATACACTGCTCTGTTCCCAATACCCAGACACTAGGTGCTCAGTGAATATTTTTGAATGACTCTTGAATGAAGAGAACGGCTGCTCATATGTGAGGCATTCTCCCAAGCCCCAGCTCAGAATGGTCAGAGCAGTGTTCACAGCCACCCTCCGCCTCCACCCGCCCTCCCTTACCCGATTCATAGATATGGTAGCTCTGAAATTAAAACCTCAATCAAAAAAAGCTATCTTTTAAGATACCTTCCTCAACAGCTTATATTGTAAGCTTTAGCAGTCATTTCCACCTCAATGTGAGTAAGTTTAATGATTATATATCTAAAAACAGGGATGAAATAAGTAAAACAAAACAAAACAAAAATTTGAAGCTATTAAGCTACTTCAAGTGAGGAAAAGGTGAACTGGGGTTTCAAGAGACACCTGAAGAATTCAAAGATTGTTCAGCTTCTGTTTTGAAAAGGATCTTTGTCTAACAAGTGAGGCCTGAGGCAGACTTAATGTTTCTTAGAAACAGTCTTTAAGTACTGACAAAAGATGGCCATCTGTTCTTCTGATGCTAAAGACAGACAAAGAGAGAGAGAATAAAATGCAGCACAGAGGGTTTGGATTAGATATGGACAAGGATGCCCACACAGAAATGTGAGGTGTTATACAATGGACTAAGTTTCAAGAAGAAAACAAGTTTAAATTCCCTTAATATGAAGTTCTTTAGAACTAAAAATTTATATCAGCAAAGGATGCTTAAGAAGTCTGGAAAATGGACTTTATTCTTCTGTTCTTATCAGTGATGTCATTGTCACAGTAAATGAAGATATCCAAAAGGTCTTAAACCATTAGAAATCCAGGTCAAAGACTGCCTAATGACAGATGTAATATACGCAGGACTGTCACTACATGCTGCAGATTGGAGACCAAAAACTCAACCTGAGCACATTTCTGCTTTTGTATTCAATTTGCTTGTATGAGAAGTCACTTCTTGCATGGCACAGAGATGCCTGAGTGGTCTGCAAGGAGGGTATAAGGATGGTGCAAAACAAGAAAGAAGAGTGCCAATGGCTTCTGTTACTTTTGCAATTTTCTCTGTGCAATATTCTTCCTTTCTTCAAACCTTTTATTTGAGTACCTAACCACCAACCTGCAATTCATGTTCATGATGCAAAACTTCTCTTCTGTTCTGCTAAATTCCTCTTTCGCTCTACACTGCCAATCCAAACCAGTGCACCAACAAATAGTTACAGGTTTTCAAGGGTCCCAAGAACAAGGGTCTACTCATTTTGGTTTTGAAGCTCTAGATATTTTGTTGATGTTCTTGATGGTTTTCAGTATTATGTTTTCTAAAATAATTTTAGGATTCTGATATTAGTAAATTCCATCCAATCTACATGACTGCCTTATGACCAGGTACTTTACATCCTATCACATCCTAAGGAACTGAAGACCAAATGATGTCCAGCATGATTTCTGAATGAAGTTTACAAAGTAGTTGTCATCAAAAAGCTCACTGTTGTGAAAACATACTGACCAGAAAAAAACTGACCAACTGACAACACAGACTACAGAGCATCTTGCAATAATAGTTCATTATCTGTGCATATAAAACCAAATATGCTCTGGAAAATGTTTCATGTAGTTATTTTTATGATTGTATTTTACATTTTATACACATTCTTAAATTGATTGGCTCATGAAAATAAAATAGTGGTTAAATTTAAAAATTCAGTAAAAAGAGAAATAATTAAAGCAATGATGAATCAAATTACAGTTCCTTGTGTTCAAAAGCATAAAAAATTACATTGACAATGAGTGACATGGTAAACAAAGAAGTAGATTCATTAGTTTAAAATATAGCACAAGAAACAGAGTTTCAATTTTTAAAAAAACCTTTATTTTTAATATCTGTAAATGAATAGTATGTCTATGGATTTGTTTGGACTATATACATTATGCTTCATTTTATAGGTGTATAAAGTTTATACTGTTTTATATTTAAGAAACAACATTTAAGAAACTTCATATTGAATATAATTTAAGTCAACTCTAAAGTCAAAGGAATGTTGTTTTGTTTTGTTTTGTTTTCTTCTTTTTTTTAAAAAAGGTCGTGGTAAACTAAGATTAAGAAACACAGAATAACTGAGTTCTATATGTGTTAAAAGGAAAGTGACTTGATTATTTATTTAAATAATCTACACTAACTCATTAAATAGTTATGAACATTTTTTAAAACTTTGTCAAATGTTTATTTATTTTTGAGAGAGATGAGGAGCAGAGAAAGAGGGAGACACAGAACTCAAAGCAGACTCCAGGCTCCACCCTGTCAGCACAGAGCCCAATGTGGGGCTCAAACTCGTAGACTGTGAGATCACGACCTGAGCCAAAGTTGGATGCCGAACTGACTGAGCCACCCAGGCGCCCCATTATAAACCGTTTTAAAGAAGCCTTGGTAATCCAAACAAATCTTTACCAAGTACTCTTGTGCCTTCACAGACATCCCATATTCAACAACCTAACTCATCACTGTCACAAACTGGAAATCTACTTACCTATACCCCCATTTCACACACACTAAATGGATGTTCATAAATCACATTGACCAGTTTGATGATCCAGAAAGAACTGTACTTTTAACACTTTAGTGTACATAAGACCCATCAGGGTGCCTGGGTAAAATGAAGATTTTCAGACACTTCTTCCAGAAATTCTGATTTCTTTGATCTTGGTTAATTCTGAGGCCCTGAGTTTTCTCCAAGCACCCAAGGTAGTCCTGATGCAGAAGGTTCCAGGTCCACTGTCAGAGAATCATACTTGACCACAATATCATGAAGACAAGAAGAGGGTACACAGGGTTCTTCATTATTGTGTCATACAAATAAATGAATGGATAAGTGAAATGACTGAAGGATTTTAGAGATTTGCAAGTGGAGGAATATTCAAGGCCACTAAGGTACTGAATATGAGCTGGTAATCATCATTGTCCAATCAGTTTTTTAACCACAAGTTAAAGTTTTGTAGACATATCTGTCCATTTGGTGCCCAGGTTTTAAGCATTTACATTTTTATGATATAAGAATCTTCATTACATAAGGTGTAAGAAGACTGAACTCCTGAAATTTACCTCCCGGTACTCTACTTACCAGCTTTGTGACTACAGACAGTTACTTAACTTCCTGGTGCCTCAGTTTCCTCACCTATAAAATGGGAATGAAAATAGTCTCAGAGAAAAAAAGAGGAGGTTAAATGAAATGTGTACAGCTAGACTGCTGCCTAGAAACATAGTAAGAGTCCAATAGATTTTATGTACCCTTCTTAATGTTCTCATTATCATTTTCACTGCTGTTTTCATGATCATTATATAAATTTTTAAAAATCTACAAATATTTATTAGTAATGTCTATTTATAAAACACGGTGCTAGGAAAAAGGACAAAATTCAAGCTCTATTCCAAAATACCTTATAAACTAATGGAATAATTTAGATACGTATTCAAGTAAAAATAATAAAAAGTGGAGCCAGAAGAAATTAGTAAAGGAGACATCAAATGTGGAAAGAATTCAGAGAGGTGTGCCCTCATTAATGGCCTACGTAAATGAGAGAATCAGGGATGCTTCATGGCAGACCGGTCATTTGTGCTGAGGACTGAATGACTTAAATATGGAGATAAAGAGCTAAGAGCTTTCCAGGCAGACTAGAGTAGCAAATAAATCATGACAGTAAAACAGTACATGGGCATGTTCTTTAACTGTGAATTATTTTGTGTACTAAAGCATCAAATAACCAGGGAGAGACAGACAACTTGGAGATAGCAGAAAAGACAGACTGGGGAACACATGGTAGAAATGCCTAAATACCTTGCTAAATTTGAGCCAGATTTGAAAGACCAAAAGAAGCCAATAAAGGGCTGTGAAAATGGGAGCATTGGGGCAAGACTGGCTTTAAGACAATTAGAAAGATGCCCTGGGAATCATTCTCAAAATGTGGTCCATGGACCCACAACATCAGCATCACCTGAGAATCATTCAAAATAAAATTCTGGTGAGCCTGAGTGCCTCAGTCAGTTAAGCATCCAATTCTTGATTTTAGCTCAGGTCATGATCTCACAGTTGGTGAGATAGAGCCACATTGGGCTCTGAAATGACAGGGTGAAGCCTCCTTGGGATTCTCTCTCCCCTACTCTCTCTGCCTCTCTCTGTCTCTCTGTCTCTCTGTCTCTCTGTCTCAGTCTCTGTCTCTCTCTCTCTCTCTCTCTCTCTCTCTCTCTCTCTCACACACACACACACCAGATCATCATTCAAAATGCAAATTCTGGGGCCACTTCATAGACCACCTAAACCACTAAGGATGCTTTCTGTGTTCTAACAAGTCCTCCATGTGGTTGAAATTCAACCTCAAATACGAGAACCACTGCTGTTAAGCATAAAATAGATTGGGGGCGAGGGGGGGGGAGGAGATCAGGAGGTATAAGGTCCACTATGAACCAAGTGAACCAGTTAGGAAGTTATGTAGAAAACTATTAAAATCCCATGTAAGAGGAAGTTAGGGGCTGACCTAAATCAGTGGGAATAGAGAAAAAGGGGTTGAGACAATAATACTGTGAAAAATAAAGTAAACATTCTTGGCATTTGTTAGTCTTTGCCATCCCTAATTGAAGAAAAATGATTTATCAGAAAGATAACCTTTAGTTCAATTTATATATAGGTCTGAAAATATGAAAGTGGGCTAATTGCACAAACTTTTTCCTACTTTAGAAATTTAAATTCCATTAAAGGAGAAAAGAGAGACTATTCTGCTGCACAACCATTAAAATTAGCATAGTAAATTTTGTATGAATTTGACAATCTCTGTTATCAGTAAAGCTAGAACTACCAGACCTCTCTTGCTAAATTCCAACTCTATTTAGTTTCACACTGTGATTTTTTAATGGTCTTATTTGTGCATTATTTCAATTTTTCATTATATATTGTGCCATTTAGTATTCTCCATGATTATGTTTTCACTGAACAGATGCACTACGGTTTCGCTGCACCAAATTCTATGATCCATAATTAGATGTCAATATGTTTTCTTTATGAACTAAATACATTTTTAGTTACTTGGACATTAATTAAAATCACATGCTGGATTGTTACATCCTTTCAACACATTTTTGAGGAAATATTTTTGGTTTACTTGAATGCTTTAAAACATTCAATTTTATACTATATAATTCTTTTTTCTATAAGAATAGATACTGTAGCTAATATATAAATATTAATTACAAGCTACACCATAGAAGCCATTAATGAGAACATACCCCCATTCACATGCAAAAGCATCGGCATTTGATGAATTAGAAGAAAAGAATAATTTTTTTCTTAATTGTTGCTCTTTAAACATATCATGATCTATATTTAATTTTATAGCATAGCTAGGGGAAAAAAACAAATGAAACAAAATTTCTGAATAATGACAATGACCACTACCAAACTATCATAGGAAGAGAAGCAAATTTAAAAATTCACAAAAATTCATCTACAGATAAAAAGAGCCAGGATGATAAGGTGTTACATAACTCACACTTATTAGTCATGTTTTCTTATACCATTCTGAATATTCTAAACTCATGAATTTGAATGAATTTCAATGATGCATTTATCTCATTAAAAAATATAAGAGAATAGGCATTCAAAAGGAGAAAAACATTTCTAGCCTCTAAAAAAATGTTGGAAAAGCTAACCCTAGACAGTGACTCTACTCACTGCAGGCATTCCCTTCTGTTTTTGTAAATGTTATATGAAACTGGAGGTTACAGAAGAAAGAAAGAGAGGTAAGCATATAGAAATTATTCTAGCATGTCTCTATAATTCTCTTTGTTTTTCTACTGTTTCTCCATTTAGATCTACATGCACTTCATGCAAAATTTCAGGTATAAAACTCCCATCAATGCAATTAGTATAATGGAAGCTAATATGTTTCCTAACATTGGTTCAGATTCTGCCTCAAATACAAAGAAAAATGAAGAAATAAGCTGTGATCTCTTTGAAAATTTGTTTATTCAAAATGATTCCTGTCCTTCAGTTTTAGAGGATATCTCCTATAGTAAACCAATGTTTATTCAGTCATCTGTGAAGCATCCTGAAGCATATAGCTATAGAAAGTGGACAAGAGAGCCCGGGTTCCAGTATCTCTTTAATGATGAGGTAGCATTTTGAGAATATGTTTCAGGAAGGGCTACCTTTAAGGATTAAGCCTAATGAACAGAGAGCCACATTTTATCAGTGACATTTATAAGCCTGCTTAACAACAAAGTTCAAAAGCTGAGACAAATATTTCTGCCTTGATGGTTCTAGGAGGGAGCAGCAGGAGGTCCTTGTCTATTGAGAAGAGATTACTGTTTGAAATTTCTCTTACGTGAAGAGGAGGGTCTATGTTTACATTTAGAGTAGAACCCATTCATGTTAGAAATATAAAATATTCTCCACCCCCACCCCCAGACCCACTAAATCAGAATCCACAGTTTGATACAATACTCCTGATGAAGTGTATTACACACTAAAGTTTCCCAAGTACTTCCCCAAGGCTTTCCTTTAGTCACAATATAGTGCTCAAAAATCACATACTCCATGATATCCAATGCCACACCCACCTTAGATTCCGGGGATGAGAGATGACTGGG
Organism: Suricata suricatta; assembly: GCF_006229205.1. Lineage (NCBI taxonomy): Eukaryota > Metazoa > Chordata > Mammalia > Carnivora > Herpestidae > Suricata > Suricata suricatta. Next base: position 64,772,363 of record NC_043705.1, read on the forward strand.
TAGAAGCAAATAACTGGGGTATATGCTTAAAAATATTCACTATATCTGAAATTAAAATAGACTACATGTCCTATACTTAATATGGCAACCCTATCTGGGACCCACACACTGGCTGTGTACCTCCAATTTTGCACAGTGTAACTCCCCCCAGCCTATCCTGAGACCAACTTCTTCTAGGATACGCTTCCAGGAGTAGCTTTTTGACCTCAATCCTTAACAGTCAGGAATCACTCTCCTATTTGGCTTACCTGTGCTAAAACTACCCAATGATAAGAAATATACTAAACCCAATGGTAAATTTTTCTTTCTCCTCCAACTTTTCCTTCAATATTTGCTAGTCAAGACATAGACTTCAGTTTCTGGCAATATGGCACACCCATCTCCCCACCGAATAAACTTTTAAAAATGTTAATAAGATATCTTCCTAAATGCCCTGAATAATTCAAAAGAAAATAAGAAATATTCAGACTAAAATCTAAGTGAAAATAGAAAACAGTGTTAAGAGGGTATCTGAAGCCAGGTTTTCCTCTTGAGGGATTTACTAAACAAGGTAAGATTAAAGTTCCTCCTCTTGGCTTTCAAGGGCTCAAGGGACCAGAGGCATAAATAAGGTCTGCTCAAGGTAAGGAGTCTAAGAAAAAATTCTTAAATAGCTATGACCATGGAGTTCCATCCCTCATAAAAGAAGTGAGCCTAAAGATATTACCTGAGATTTCAGAAGCAAAGCCGGCTTACACAGGGACTTGTAGCCTAAATCCATACATGTAGGTGCTCTGAAAAACTCAGCCCAAAAAACTGAACTTACTTTGGTTTCAAACTAGATAATAGACACAGATGCTACTCAGAGACAAACAGAAATTTCCTCTCAAGCACCTATCTTCATCCTAACCTGAAATATTTCCCCCAGTTGAGATTCCAAGAAACATAAAGCAATCATTCAAAACTGCATAGCTCACCAAATTCCCAAAGACATCTAAAGAGAAAAGAAGCACAAAAACAGTAGGGATGGATTTATCATGATAAAATATTAAATAAACATATTTGGTATATTTTTAGATGAATATTAAAATATGAATAGGAAAACTGATAATTAAGTTGACCAAGCAGATTCAAAAAGAAACCGAAGAGAATTTATGGAAATAAAAACAATTTATATTTAAGATATATTTAAAAATAGATCAGGGATAAATAAAAAATAATAGGTCAGGGATACTTTAGTAAACAGATGGAGACACTTAGAGAAAATCCCTAACGTCTGTGACCTTCAAAGTCTAATCTTCATAGTAAAAACAAAGTTTAAAACAGAAGTACACAAAAACCAGCTTTTACATAGTTTTGCAGCCATAATTCACACAATTTGAGGGCTCTGCAAAACTTAAGCTAATATTTGTATTTACAGAAACCCATACAGAAGAGGAAAGAAAAACTAAGGTTTATGCAATATTTGAAAAGTAAATTTCTGAGAATTATCAGATACAAATGAAAGACATAAATCCACATATTCAAAAGGCCTCCGAATTTCCAAGTTAGAAAAATAAAAAGAAACTCTCACCTAAAGTCACCACAGTCAAACCACAGACACTAAAGGTAAAGAGAAAAATCTTACAAGAATTAAAAAGTCAAATTATTTTTCAAAGAGTGAAGGATAGGCTCATAGTTGACCTAACAATGAATGATTCCAATTCAATGAAATTATATATTCAGTGTTCATAAGAACAGAAGTAATAATTTATGTGGAATTAGAAAATACAGATCCAAAAACATAATACCAAAGTCATATACTTTGGGGTAGGACATATTGGAGGTAAACAATACTAAGGTCTTGCTATTTTTAGAAGAATGATAAAGCTATTGTTTAATATTAGATGGTTATATATTAAGTATTCAAGTTAAATATAGGGGGTATTCACCAAAGAAACTATAGTGATTGGAAGAACACAGACCATGTTGCTAATCTAATAATTAAATTAGAGCCAATTAAAAAAAGATAACTAGAATAACCACATTTAAAATTTTAAAAACACCATCCTAAATAATCATGATTCAAAAAAAGCATAATAAAACCAATAACATATTTAAATCCAAAAGATAATGATAACACATTATATATCACTATTGTGGGTATTATTAAAACCATATTTAGGTGGCAATTTAAAATTATATGTCAATTTTAATAAAAAATCAGATAATCAAATACAACATAGAAGAACATAAAAATAAACCTTAAGAAAGCAAGAAAAGTTACTGATTCATTCTATTGTATGTGTATTTTCTTTAATTAAACTTTGTTTTTTATCCTTACAGAAAAACAAATTTGTCATTCTTTAGAACAATCATAAATTGTCAATCATATGGCACAAATAATTTTTAAAAATTAGATAAGATGCTACAAATATAAATAAAAAATAAAGCAGGGCTATATTACAATAAATTCCACAAAGATTATGTGTGTTTTATATGAATAAACTTTAAAACCAAGATTAAATGAAAAAAATCACTATAAAAATATAACTTAAAACAACTGTCTAAAGATGAATTAGAATATCTTAATAGTTCTATAACCTGTAAATAAATTAAATCTGTAGATAATTCTTCTTTTACTGAAAACTCCATGTTTGGACAAGTTGTACCAGTGAGTTCTATGAAGCAGCTAGGGGCCATATAATTAAAATACTAAAAATCTATTCTAGGATATAGTAAAAAATAAGCATTCCTCGAATTATTTTATGAGACTAGATATCTTGGATACATACCCAGATAAGGACAATATGAGAAAACTAACCTCATAATCTTTACATGCGTAAATCTAAATATACACAAGCAAATTAAACCTAGAAATGTATGAAAAATTATGACTGAATTAGGTTATCCTAGAAACTTATGAGTTGTCTTTCCCTTTGAAAACAAATTATTGTAATTTATTACATTAATAGACTATAGGGAAAAATCATAAAATAGTGTTTATTGGTTTAGAAAAGTTTAATAATTCATGAATTACATATGATTAAAGAAAAAATCTCTTAGCACACAAGAAATAGTAACTTCCTTAACTGGATAAAGATATTTTGGGGAAAAATTAGTAAACATTATACTTAATAGTGGAATAATGAAAGCTTTCCCTACAGCATCTGGAACAAGACAATGATACCTATTATCTCCACTTCTATTCACCATTACACTAGTTATCATGTCCAGCATAGTAAAACAAGAAAAAGAAATAAAAAGAAATGAAAATATGAAACTTTCATTAATCATGGATATATTACTGCTTCACTATAAAACTTAAGAAAATCAATACATATATTATTAGAATTGATTAGAAGTCCAGTTTAGCAAGCTTGTAAGATACAAAATAGCATATGAAACTCAATTATACTTTTTATCCCTCAGCCAAAATTTAGAATGTATAACATTCTAAAATGTTATTGAATGTTTTATAAAATATATGAAGTCTGAGAAGTAAATCTAACAATAATCTGTAAAAATTTTATAGATAAAATGATACATTTTATTAAACATTAATTAGGACTTAAATAAATAGAGAGAGGTACATAGGTTGGAAGACTTGATAACATAAATTCCAAATCTCCCTAAAATGACCAATAAAATTCCATCCAATCTCTAAATAACATTTTTTAAATGTAACTTGACAAAGGTGATTAATAGGAGAAGAGAAAGGGCTAAGACCTGCTAAGAGAAGAAGCTGGCATGAATCTCCTTCTCAGGTATCAAGAATTTTTTTTTTATTTATTAAATTTAAAACAGTGTGGTATTGCTAGAGACTAAAAATAGATGAATCAAACAACAAATCAGAAGGGGGAAAAATCCACACATTCAGGGAAACTTGATTTATGACAAAAATATCTCATATCAATGGTATATATATATATGGCTCAACACAAATAGTGTTGGGGCAACTGGTTACCTATATGGGAAATATAAACAAAACTGGTGTTTGAGCCAATACCCTTCACAAAAATCAACCCAGGTCTAAATATGGAAATCAAAACTATAAAAGCTTTATAAGACAATATAGAACACTATTTTAAATAAACACAGTAAGGACCCCAATACAGAAAGGGCTAGGATTGAAAATTGAACCAAGAAAGGAAGGAAGGAAGGAAGGAAGAGAGAGAGAGAAAAGAGAAAGAGAGAAAGCAAAGCAGGAAGGAAGAGAGAGAGAGGTAGGGAGGGAGGGGAGGAGGGAGAGAGACAGAGAAAGGAAGATAGGAAGACAGAAAGAAAGATAGGGAGGGAAGAAGGAAGGGAGGGAGAAAGGAAGGAAGAAAAGAAGGAAGGAAGGAAGGAAAGAAGGAGAAAGGAAGGAAGAAAATTGAACCATGCTCAAATTAAGCAGTTTGTTGAACAAATGACACCAGCCAGAGAAAAAGCTAAGATGTTTTTAACATATATAATGAAGGACTAGGATAGAGAATTTAAAAAAAAAAAAGTCTAATAAATAACATAGAGAAGAGAAAATGAGCAAAGGATTCAACAGGTACTTTATAAAAGGAAATCCAAACAAATGAAAAAGTAATAATCGGCATTATTTTTCAGGGAAATGTAAATTAAGACTACAATAAGGTAAGCGTTATATACCCACTAGATTGGCAACAACAACAACTAAAAATTATGTCTAACAACACCACATGTTGGCAAACATGTTATGCAAACAAATATTTAAACTGTTGGTCATTGTGTAAACTGGTAAACTACTATGGAAAATGGTTTGAGCTAATCTAGCAAATTTGAATGCCCACATTTCTTTTGACCCAGAAATACCATTCCTAGTTTTAAACTCTAAAGAGACACATATATATACATACCAGGAGAACATTCATAATAGCACTGTGTATAAAAGCAAATGCTTATTAAATATCTAATGAACAAATCAAGGTGTGATCATACAATGGAATGTTGGAAAGCACTGGAAAGTCAATTAATTACCTTTACATGTATTAATTATATTTACCTGCATCAGTGTCTGAACCTCTGACACCTAACATTGAGTGAAAAAAGCAAATCACTGAATACATAGAGTATTGTTCTATTTATGGAAAGTTAAAGATAACCTGCAAAAATAAGCAATATATGGCTTAATTAGAAATATATGGTTAAAAACATAAAGGCAAGCAAATGATACACATATTTAGTGATTTTTCTCTGAGTTACATGGGAATGGATTGGATTCAGACAGAGGTACACAAAAGATTTCAAGGAATAATGTTCCATTTTATAATCCTGTGATCCACACATAAGCATTCTTTGAATAATGATTTATAAGTTATATATTTTATAAATATTTGAATCTACTTCATATTTGATAAAACAATTAAAAGTATTAATATAAAGTGAATAGTTTTATTAATCGTCATATATTCAATATAATTGATTATAAAGGTAATGCTGTCCAGAATCAGCATAGAACTACCTGCTGAAGATTCCATAATGTATCAGCCTGTACCACGTCAAACACTGAAAACAATTTCAAAAAATTTCTTTAATTTTAGTCCCTATTTGGAGCTGTCATTGAATTCTATTTCCTTACTTGTATTAGTAAATGATGAAAGAGGGCCCAAAGACTGAATGAAAAAGTCCACACAATGATTAAATATTTATCAATATGTTAATATATGTTCATTCAATAAGCATTTACTGAATACCTAATATATATGCAAGGCAATATGCCTACTGCTGAGAAATTCACAGAAATACAGAGGAAACTCAGATCTTCTCCATCCTCACCTGAAATTCCTAAATAATCACCTAGTATCTCATAATCTCTCTGTGTCTCTCTGTGTCTCTGTCTCTGTCTCTGTCTGTCTCTCTCTCTCTCTCTCCCCCTCTTCCTCTCCTTCTCCCCCCATTCTGCCCCTAGCAAACCCACCCCAACCATCTTCTTGTTGCTCCCACACCCAAATTTCTACTGTATAGCACCTAACAAAGTACCCAAATTATGATACAATGTTAAGTGGATTTCTCTGATTATTTTTTTCCTTGAAAACTTCTGATGGCTCCCATTACATTCAGGGATCATACATTTAAATGTGTGCCAGGCCCAGATGAAAGAAGCCTAACAAGAGGAAGAAAAGATATGGAGAACAGAAGCCCTTCATAAAAAAGGCAGCAACTAACCTGTTCTAGACACATAATGCCTTACAGGAACAGAGACTCAGTGTTGTTCTTTCTTAAGAAAAGCATACAAACTGTATTTTTATTACAATCACCAGACTTTTCAATTCATTTTCAAAATCATACAAAGACCTTCTGACCTCTAAAATAAAGTAGGGTTCCCTCCTTGACATAGCACGCAGGGCTCTTTGAACTCTGTTTCCAAACTAACTTCTTTCTGTCTCTTCCCACACTCTATGTTCTGCACTCAGACTTCCTGAACACACCACGTTCTTTAACGGTTCCAAGATGGGTGCATAGTTAGACTGAGGGTCAATCCCGGACCCAAGTCTATTCACCTCTAAGGACTGCACTCAAACACACCTCTACTTGAAAGTCCTCCTTAACACCTAAAGGACAAAGTCAGCCATGGTTTACTATATCTGTCTCCTTTTCTTTGTTCATGTACATACAGGCTGTCCCTGACTCTCATATTTTCAGCTTCTGAACAGCCAACACTTTCATGCATTATACATCGACACTCCAAAGTGCCTTTTGTATGCCAAATCCAGACTTTCATACATCAGCAGATCAACGAACATTTTGCACTAATGTGTGGTGGCACCGCCTGACAGCCAAGAGTTCTGTTTGGGCAGTCATGCCATCTTTGTCTGTAAGAGCAGGCTTTATGTAATTATTTGAATGTTTCTTGCTCTTTGCCCTTATTATTTTGCCAAAATGAGTGGAAAATGAACATTGAAAATGCTGATAATGGTGACAAAATCATAGGTCTCTAAGTTTAATACAGTTGAAACAAAGATGAAATCATTAGTCATTCCCATTATGGTACATCTTTAACCCCAATCAGGCTCTTATTAGATATAAACCCAGTCAACTGTGGTTCAATTATGAAGGAAAAATATAATATTAAGGTCCTTGCATTAAATGCTGAAAATAAATTGTTGAAGACTGCATGTAAATGGTAAAGTATAATTAGAGTTTATGTCATATATACCTTAGACCTCAAGGGAAAAAGAAAACTCTGTATAACATGTAAGTCTAATTTTTTAAACTTAACATTATGATTCTATTATGTGTTTAAAAAATGTATTATGTATGAATCCATGGATATTTGATGAGTTCTTTCATTGGAAATCATAATATTTTTTACTATATCCTTAATCTTTGGGAGTCCTTGATCAATTTACTGCCTCATTTGATCAGTCACCCACATACCATCATAGTACTAAAACATCTGCACTTGCTCATCTTCCACTTGATAGCCACCAATTCCAAGATGGAGGCTACAGTGAGTCCATCTAACTGGTTTAGAGCAAAGATGGCACATACCTTGTGGAGCAAGGAGACAAGCCCTCAAGCACTGGGGAATAAAATAAAGAGTTCTAACAATTGCTGCCTATATGTCAGGTACTGTGTTTATGTCACTTCATAATCCTCATAAAATCTGGTCCAGGGCCATTGAACAGATGAGGAAAATGAACTCAGAGAGTTTAAGTAACTTACCCAAAGTCATGCATACACACAACTAGCTAGGCTGCAAGTTAAAATCAACTGTATCTGAGTCGAAAATGTATCCTCTTTCAAAAGCACAATTCCTTCAATGTGTTCAGTATTACAAATACTGGTCAAGTCTATTATTAAATGATCAAATGATGATTGTTCTTCTGGTCTATCCTTTAAACTTGTTCCTCTGTTTATGATGATTTTCCTTTATTCAGGAAGTTCTAATGCAGCCATTTCTCAAATGGTTGGCTTGAATAGCTACTACAAAGAAACATCTTGTTCTTTACACAATAGGTGGTGATTTTTAAAAATATATTAAATGTTTTACACAGTTCACTTAGAGCCAAAGTTTTCTGAAATGAATTCCTTCTGTTCTTCTCAGGACTGAACTTAGCCTGTGTCCATCTTCTCATAGTTTGTCCATTCAAAGAGATTCCAAATTTCATGATATACATGAAAGTGATGAATAGTGTGTGCTGTAAGATGAAAATCAAACCTACATCACCTTCTCACAGTCATGTGCCATGTGATGTCATGGGATCAGAGCAATTTCGGATATTTTACTCTCTAAATTTATGCTCAAATACCGGAATGAATAACTGAGGGTTATTCTTGTGAATGTCTTACTCCCTTTTCTTAATTTCTCACTAACCTTTCTCTCCTTGAGGCATTGTAGTTAGTACATTGTAGTACCTACAAATCTAAAAAAAATCTTAAAAGATCTATGGGTCTTAACATTTTCCAATATCTACTTGCCCAAGCCCATTTGCTTATTTTCTTTGGCTTCTTTATGGAATTTCATATGTGTATTACCCTTGTTCTATTTCTGTCTTGTGCTCTGGCTCTTCTGCAGAAGATAACTACCAGAGGTTAGGGACTCTATGCTCTGGTTGCAATCACTTACCTGCATTTAGATCTACCTCTACCAGCTACATGTCCATTGAAGACATTATTGGCGGCCTTCTCAGATATAGATGAATCCTTTTACCTGCTGTTATTAGCTCGTATCTTCAACCTCCTCTGAAAGGATCCCACAGGATCTTGGGATCACCAAACTAAAAGTTTCTGAAAGAAACAACTCACTTCGGGCAACTCTGAGCAAGTGCATAGCTAATGTGGTGACAAAAGCCCTACTTCCTCAAGTTGGAACAGACTCTCTGATGCAATTTATGTTCGAGTGCTTCCCTGTGGGATCAAGCTAACACTGGACACCGAAACCAAGTCTCTGCTTAGCTTTTTCCCTTTCCCTATCCTCCTCTCTCATTCATGTAGAAACTTCTCCCTAACACTCTCCTTCCTAGTTTTAGGCACTGTCTTAGGTGATGCTCTACTTCTAAGCAAACTGATCTAGGGAAAACGCCTAAAACCAAAAGGAATTATGTAGGGTTTTTTTTCTGTAATCAGTGACCATAACCCAGTTTACTGGTTGCATGACTACAAAATTTTAGACTGTGGGATGTTCCTCCTAAAATCTGTTACTTGTTGGCTATATCCAACTGGAGCTAAAAATGGATGCTGTAATCCAGGCTGGTAATATAAAAAACACTTCCTGTCCACCCCTTCATGGCTTGACCAAGCTTCTATATGTACCTGTTGATGTCCTGGAATAAAAGAGAACCCGGTAGTACTGCTAAGATTCAGAACCTCAAGACTTGTGGGTCTATGGATGCCACGGCTCTAAGGGTAACGGGGGAGAATACCTTTGATAGGAAGAAGCCTTAGGATCAAAGAAATGATCAGAATAAGTCTACTCCAAGAAGACAAAAATAAAGTCCAAAGCAAAGCATTTATAATAGGATCAAGACATGGATCAAGGAGGTTTGGGAGAGTGAATTCAAGGCTCAGCTTGATGCAGTATCAGGAAGCATTGACACAGTACATGCAGTTATGGCCTTGGTATAAATAGTGACCTTTTACAACATAGCTATTTTTCATACACTTGCAGGAAGAAACTCTATTCACATTTTTGGAAATCAATTGACCTATTTTCTTCTGACTACCAGAATGCACTTTTGAAAACTAAGCCCTTCTTACCATTTCACCATCATGAACCTTTAAGCTTATGATGAGTTCCCTCAGTTAAGATTCTTGTAGGCTATTCTCCCCGAGTATCTGACTTCTTTGTTGTAAGGACAACTATACAGAAGCTGGATTTCCTGTAGTCTTGTGTTTCGAAATTACTCTATTCTGTTGCCACATAAGAAATAATATGAATTTTGTAACATTAATTTTAATTAACATTAATTTTGACCATTCAAGTTATTATATACTACTTTTAATTGTGTATCTGCTTCCATCTTCCCAACTAGATTAAAAGTTCCTAGAAGAGCCGTATTAATATCCTATTCAAATCTTAATCTTTGCCAGAGAATATCTTTCATATATTTTTACAATGAATGAATAGCATATTATTGTGCATAATACTGTAGTGTATTATAGGAATTATAGTGCAACGCTGCAGTACCAGCTTGTCTACCCATTCATGTATCACTTTGAATGATACAAACATGACAGTTTCTTCATGGAATTTTACATGTGATTGAGCAAAAATGGTCAATAAAAAAATTACAGATAGTAATTAAGTTTTATACAGACAACAAAAGAGGGATGTATAAAAGAACTGGTGTAGAAGAGAGGCCCCTTTAGTTAGAGTGCTCAGGTGGGACTGTCTGAGGAATGATTCTCTAGCTGAGAAATAAAGGACAAGAGAGAGGAAGCTACTGGGAGGCAGCTCTGGCAAGCATACAGTTTCTGAAGTAAGAAACTGAAGGAAACATGTTGAAGAAGCAGACGGAAGGTCAGTGAGGCTGAAAGGCAGGTGAGTAAGACGGGTTCTACCAGATGCAGCCTAAGAGGAAGACAAAGGCAGGTCAGGCTAAATTACCAAGCTTCTTACGATTCAGTCACATATATCAGCATGAGCTGCATAATTCGCAAGACTAGTGCAAAATGAAAATGTGGAGCTCCTTATTCTTAAAAAATGGAGGGAAATGCAGTTTAAGATACTAAAGTACTAAAACATAACCTGTTTTTGCTTTCCTCTTCAATCTCTTTCAATCTGTCACCATGTTTTTTATTTGCTATTTAATATCTGACTCCCTCTGGCGCAGGGACACTTGTCAAGTAAGCACACTGGGACACTTAGTGCCATGCTCGATCCCCAAACACAGCAGAGTGCAAGCCTAACCCCTCACCTTCCCATACCTCTGAGTCCCCTCAGAGACTGAGATGATACAAGTTCTCTGACTCAGAAAAACAGTTAACATCCCTTTTTTCTTTTTTTAAGTTTATCCATCTAGTCTGGAAGAGGGAGGAGAGGGGCAGAGAGAAAGAGAAAGGAAAAAGAGAGAATCCCAAGCAGGCTCTGCACTGTCAGCACAGAGTCCCATGTGGGTATCAAACACATGAACCCGGAGATCGTGATCTGAGCTGAAATCAAGAGTCAGATGCTCAACCTACTGAGCCACCCAGGCATCCCTGTTAACATCACTGTCAATGCAAAAACGAGGTTGTGGAAACAGTAATGCCTTGACTAATCAAACACAGAATGAAAGTACTTGAGACATAATTATCAAGGAGTGATACACCTAAAATGATCACATATTGTATCCTTCAATTTGCAGGAAATACTGCACAAATCCTAGATCTAGAGACAGTCAAGAGAGAGCTGATGAATCTCTTACTAATCTGTTCCCTTCCCCCCCTTTTAGTGAATTCCTAGTTAAATCCCAAGATTTCTGTTTAAACCAACATTTTCCCATTCAGTATTTACTGATTACCCACCATGTGCCAGGCACATACCTGAAAACATTAACTCCCAAAGTGAAATGCACACCACAGTATAACTAAAACTTAGCTTTTATATAGTACAGTGTTTTCACAATGAAAGTTCCATGTTCCCTGTAAAACTGAACTTTTAAATTTAGCATTTTTAAGGTCCTAAATAGTGCTCCATCTTATTTAACACCTCAAACACTAAGGCAGATTTCCACATTTGCAGATGAGAAAATTGAGGAGGAGGGCTGTTAGGTAATTGGGGGAGTCACACAAAAGGAGAATGAGCTTTCAACTCAGGGTGGTCCCACTGGGAAGACTTTGAATTTTTCCTATAAATCACTCCATTCCCCTTCTTTCTTTTCTTCATTGAATTACCACGCCACTTGTATCCTCACATTCAAAAGTATTCCATAAGTCAACAACTCTGAAATATCTATTTTTTTTAAAAGCCTACCTGTTTGTATTTAGTTTTAGAAGAGCTGTACTTCAAACTGTTTGAACTGTCTACAAGAAATATAGAATGCAATATTAGTAAACTGCAACACTTGTACATAGTGCCTGCTGTAAGTGTTCACATAAATGTCTCAGGAAAATACTCAAAATCAAGCATGGAATTAGGTTATTTACAGAGACAAGTTTGTGACCTAATGTTATTTACCACCTTATTTGCAGGGATTACATCTTCCCCAAACTCTCACAATTCCATGTCTGTGGTTAAAGAGAGGTCTATAGATCAAGGCAGTGATTTCCTGAATGCATCAAAAGTCTCAGAGCATTCCCAGGGATCTGCTGATTAACCCAGTAGGATATTAATTATGAACACATCTGCCATTCTTACTTTTTGTTCTTTTTCTTTAAATAGGAGTGGAGTAATTCAGACCTGAGTATATGATTAGGTGTAGCAAGCAATACATGATGAGCTAGATTTAGATACATTTATGAAGCACTGGATAAAATAAACCCTTTACTAGAAAACATAACTTGCATTGGAGAATAAATGTTTAAAGTAGGGAACAGTTGTTTTTTGTTTTGTTTTGTTTTGTTTTGTTTTGTTTTGTTTTGTTTTTTTAAGCTTAACCTTAAATGAAACAGCACATGAGGTGGGTGAATGTGAAAGAAAAGATAGCTTCATTGTTTCTGGAGAACAAGAATATTTATAGTTCCTTACTTTGTGACTCATCACTGTGCTGTAAAATATTTGGAGTATTACTCATAACTACAAAAAAGACACAGAATAGAACAGTTTGATGTTAGGGCAAGGGACAAGGTGAACAATCTGGCATTCTACTTGTGACATTCTCATAAGAAATAGAACAATTTCTGTAATTTCTGGCTGCTTTTCTTTCTGTAAAAATTAACATATCACTTAAAATAAGCAATAATCCATGTGTCTCAAAACAAAAACCATCAAAACTGGTAAACTGGAAATAAGATATAAGGAGTAAAGGAAATGTAGTAAGTTGTAATGAACCTCTGCTCACCTATACTTTAGATTTTTTTGAGCAATGTAAGTTTATGATTATTATGAAGACTTGCTTTAGGGAGAAAACAAATCATTCCAAGGACATTTTCTTCAAACATTCCTTCTCTCTACAGATAAGATGAGCACCAAAAGGAAAAAGACATAACAAAAAAGGGGGAAGTATTGATAATGGATGAGAAAATTAAGATGACATAAATCCTGTGAAACAAATAATAAATAAATAAATACACATATTTTTTGCAGATAAGACTAGCAATTTTAAGCAGTAGCTTATTAATAGAAACAATTCATTTTATAGCCCTTTTCTTATCTTTTTCACTAAGTACTAAATATACTCTAAAATGAAGTTAACTTTTGGGGTGCCTGGGTGGCTGACCTCAGCTCAGGACATGATCTCATGGTTTGTGAGTTCAAGCCCCACCTCAGGCTCTGTGCTAACAGCTCAAAGCTTGGAGTCTACTTTAAATTCTATGTCACTCTCTCTCTCTGCCCCTCCCCTGCTCGTGTTCTGTCTCTCTCAAAAATAAATATTAAACATTAATTTTTTTAAATACAAATTAAAAAATGAAATGAAGTTAACTTTCCACAAAAATATGAGGTTTTCTTAAAGAAATACTCATTAGTAATGGTTGCTCTAAACCATGTCAAGAGTAGAGAGAACAATATGTCCAAATGTTACTAAATTCCCAGGAATTCAATTTTAATATTACCTTTCATGACGACTATAGACATTTTTCTTTGTTACTTACTTTTGCTTATAATCACTACTGCCTTTGGTCAATTATATTTCTAGCATTTTAACATTAAGATTTTCACCCTCCAGAAAGATTATATTTGGCCAATTTTTAGATTTTGTTATTTGTTATAAAGGATAAGCTGAACACTGGCATAATGGAGAAGCTACCCTTTAATGGCAAAATCCACTGGGAATAGCCTATTCTGAAATAATGGTAAGTAGCTGGGATGGGTTTAGAATTGTGTTAGGGACACATAAAATATATCTATATCAAAATATATAAAATAAGTATAGCTGGGTTGGGTTCCTCCAAGATGGTAAACTATCATTTACTGGTTTTATCTCCCAGAATATTAATCCTGGAAATTCCAAAGAATTCTGAAGAAGATGAATGGCTCTGTCAGTTTATCTAGAAACTGTTGAAAAATTCTGGATTAACCAAAGGTGGAGGTTTTGGAATATGTCTGTGTGTGTGTTGGGAAGTAGTGTTCTCAACCTTGACACTTGACACTTTTGATCAGATAATCATTTGTTGAGGGGGGCTGCCCAGTGCATTATAGAGTTTTTAGTAGCATCCCTCCCCTCTATCCACTAAATGCTATTAGCACAAGTACCACCTATCTCTCTAGTCATAAAAATAAAAAATGCATCCAAACATTAACAATCTTCCCTGGAAGGCACTGAGAATCAAGGGAATAGATGATCCCAACCTATGTCTCTTCTAAAACCTGTTTCAGGACACGTGTACATCTTCTAATTTATGATATATCAAAAATTCTGTGTTAATAAAGTGATTCATTGCAAAAATCAAACTATGGATACAGCCTTTTAATTCAAGCCTAATAGCTTCAAGGTAGCCACAATCAAATTGAGAGGTAAAAAGGCATTAGGATCAAAAACATTTAGCAGGTTAAAGGACGCTCTCTTAAAAGAGAATTTGGGGTGGGCTTCTAAAACATGAAACGTACTGGAAACAAAGATTTGAAATCCACTAAGTTTGTAAAGCAACTGCACAGGTTTCTTTATAAAGAAATCACATGACTGGATGAATTCTGATACATCTTCTCAAAATTTAAGACAACTCTCAGGCCACCAACCTTCCAAGAGCAGGAAATGTGCTGAGAAAAAGTGCTAAGTCAAAGATGGCACATTTCTCAGCATCCACTTCACCTGTGACCACTGAGAACAAAAGACAAAGAAATAGAGCAGAATTGTGACCTAATTAAGGAACTCCCCCGACCCTTTCTCTGCCCATCCCCTACCTTCAAGGTAGGGACCTTCACCTTATCTGTGCAGGGATTTCACATTTGTTATGACCCAAGGACTGTGAACTGTTTCCAATATCTCCCCTTTCCTAATTTGAGAATTCCATTGTTGTGTATGTGGAGGAGAGTAGATATAATTTGTCTTTCAAGTTCATGAAACTCTAAAAAAAGTGAAGACACAATTAGACCTAATTCAGAGGCTATTAGGAATTCAGGGTTCCTGGACTATGAGTTAGATTCAGTAATTGAATAAATTTTAGATCATCCCCTTGAGGAAGGGTTGACTTTGTTCTGTGAGTGGGATGAAAGTAGCAAGTGGATATTTCATGACTGGAAGACTGGATTGTGGCAGAACACAAATATCCATATAGTTCTTTACATTTTCCAGCCTCCCTTACTCTTATATTAAAACTGTATGACTACTTAAGGCTTCCAAAGGACTAAAAGCCAAAGTGACACTTACCAGGCAGTTAAACTTATTGAAGCAGTTTCTAGCACAGTGCTTCCTCTAAATCTCTCTTTTTCCCTTTGGTCGCCTCCTTGGAGGCCGTATGTTGAGGTGGCAGAGGCCTAAAATGGAGTCAATCTGGATCTCTGTGTCATGGCGTAAGGAAGAAACTCTCCTGCCTTTCACCAGGCTTTGTTAAAGCACTGTGACTACATGATATATTGGTTACTGCATGGCCTTACCTAACCTTTCCAATACAGTTCTTTAACCAAGAGTTCCAACATCATCACAAATATGAATAGAGCTAGAAAATATAACAGTACTGTAGGTCTTAGCTACAAACAGAGCTGACTACTGGTGAAGATGTATTTAGGGTTTCTTTTAGAATTCATTAGACAGTATGTAGACATGAAAGAGAAGGAGTCTTGGGGCGCCTGGGTGGCTCAGTCGGTTAAGCCTCCAACTTCGGCTCAGGTCAGATCTCACATTCGTGGGTTCGAGCCCCATGTCAGGCTCTGTGCTGACAGCTAGCTCAGAGCCTGGAGCCTGCTTCCAGTTCTGTGTCTCCTTCTCTCTGCCCCTCCCCCTCTCATGCTCTGTCTCTCTCTGTATCAAAAATAAAAAATAAAAAATAAGGCCATTTAAAAAAAAAAAAGAAAGAGAAGGAGTCTTTCCTAACTCAATGCATTCTTTATACCTCTACCAGGTTACTTTTTTAATCAAGATACCAATCACACAATTTTCTTACTTAAAATCTATCTGATTTCTCCCATTGCATACTATACTACATCTTTACTCTGTCACTTAGAATTTTCTGCACTATAAACCTAGCCTATGTTTCTAATTTTGTATATCATTTCTTTCTTACCTTTATCCTACAACTTGGAAAATTGGATTATCTATCTTTCCTTGTGCTCTTCTAAACCAGGATTTTTCCTAATATCATTCCCTTTAGCCAAAATATTCTCCCTATCTTCCAATTCATATTCTATGTACTCTTCAAGAGCTATCTCATCAGTTACATCTCTGGTAAAAACCTTTACTAATTCCATCAACTGGCAGTAGGGCCTCTTTTAGAGCACTAATCAAATTGTGATTTTTTTTGGTTTATTTATTTTGAGAGAGAAAGAGAGAGATAGCACATTTGCAAGTAAGTGAAGGAGGAGTAGAGCTAGAGGGAGATAGTCTGAATCCCAAGCAAGTTCCACACCGTCAGCGCAGAGCCCTATGCAGGGCCTGAATCCATGTACCATGAGATCATGAGCTGAGCCGAAATCAAGAGCTGGAAGCTTAACTAACTGAGCCACCCAGGAACTCCAAATTTTGATTTTTTGTGATGGCACTTAATTGAAACTGTTTTTTGTTATGCTTTTGCAATACTGAGTCACTATTAATTTTTAATTTATTGATGACAAAGACTAAAGCAAAATAAAAATTAAATAGAAGGAATGAATTGGTGTATGGAAATAACATAATCAGTCTACTGTACTAAAGAATCTTTCTGCATCAACTCTCTCCATTTCTTTTTTCTTTACCTTACTGTAGATATTTGAAAATTCTCCTCCTCTTAGAAACAGTATAATGAACTTGGAGGCTGACTACAGTGTAATGTTAAGACACCACCTTAAGCAAGTTTCACTTGTCCTAACTATTTGGATCCTGAATATCATTGCTCTAGTACTTCCCCACTATTGATTACTTAGTTCCTCTGGCATTGTAACAGTCCACTGCATCAACTCAATTCAACCCAATCAGAAGCTCGACCGAAAATGTATCTTCATGAATATTTTATTAAATTGATCTAAGCAAAATTCCAGAGAGATTTAAATCCCCATCTTGGTTTCTGCACATACGCCAACTTTTGTAAACACAGTTACATATCATCCATGTCAACAGACATATAAGATGAACTCCCAAGGTGGATTGTTCACTCTGTGGATTTCTCAAGACAAATTATAGAACATTGATTTTAAGAAAATAATGATCAATCTAAGTATGACTGTGGAAATACCCAAGATCCTCTGTTTAAGTATGCCTTAATCTACCTTCTAAAAATTTCCTATGAAGGGAACTGTTCCATTTCATCCATGAAAATGGCTGTTGGAGTCCATGGTTTGGGATATTCTGGACTTGTTCTCTTTTTCAGTGATACATCTACCAAAGCATTTTTAAAAATCAGTTGAGTAAAAGGGAACTATAACATGCACATCTGTACTCCAATAATGATAGTGAATGCTTAATGCACATATCTGGACACTTACTTCAAGAAAAGCCCAATGAAAGAAAGAGAATAAAAAGCGGCTCCATTATTCCTATGTCCCTATCTGAGTGTCCAACTGTTCTGGTTTGCCTCGAACAGAGGGAAGTTCCCAGAACAAGGGGCTTTGAGTGCTAAACCAGAGAAGTCTCTCTGACTAGTTCTTTTACCCCACCCTTCACAGATATTAATGATAGCCTCGGTTCTTTGCAAATTCCAAAATACAGGAACTTATTCCATAGTTCATTTTGCTTTTTCATTTCTATAAATTATAAAAGCCAGATATGATCTATTCATAAGAATTCCAGACATTCCTACTCAGTCTCAGCAGGTCTAAATCCCCTTTCCCAAAATGTCTGAGTTTCTGGGTCTCAAGCCATAAGCCAGTCAGGAAGGTTGTCTTAAGGAATCCATTGCTCTCTAGTGGTTCAACTGCATTAGCTAAAAGAGATCCTTTGCTTCCCCATCTTGTATTTTACGTCCCAACTCAATCACAAAATGAGAAAAAAATTATCATGAGGCAGGAGACTTTTCAAACCTCAGATAAATTCTCTTTGCTGAACTATTCCATTTATACATCTTGGCAGTAGTTAGCCGTGAAAAATCTAAAGAGACAACAAAAGAAAAATGCTTTTTTTTTTTTTCAGGAACTTCTGAAGTGTTGAAAAGTGTTTCTATTTAAAAGCTCCTGACAATGATTGGCAGGACCTGAAAAAACCTCACAAGATGAGCCCCACCCTCTGAATTATTGTCAGAACAGTAATTGGTGAACGCCTAATTCGTTCTAACCACAATTGAAGAATTGTGATCTAATTGCTACTTGGTGGTCCTTCTCAAATGCCACAAGAAGAAAGTGAACAAAGTTCAGATCAATACTGAACACCCGGGAAGGGCTATCCAACCTCAAAGAAGGGGAGAAGTTCTAATATTCTGAACTAACCTGACACAATAAAAACAGGAGGAAACTTGTATTGATTGATTGAGTGATTACTAACAGGCCCATTAGGCCAGTTTCTTCTCAAGACTCTGACATTTAAAATCAAAAATAGGACAGGCCTAATTTTAAATTTTGCAATTAGGGAATTTACTTAAATGTGAAGGAGAATGGGAGGTGTATATATCAACCCAATTTAGTGTAGACAGCAAAAGAGACAGAAATGGAAATTACAGAGTCCATTCAGAATAGACATAATGAAGCCCATTTACATTTGATGTAAAAGATGTTTAGAATATTAATGACCCAAAGGCAAAATTTGAGGCTACTAATAGTAGGAGTATTTAAATATCAACTTTTGAACTTTCTTTGTTTTTCACAAGCATTTACTAAATTATAAATGTAAGAAACCATGAAAGAGTTAAACCAAAATTTTACCAATAAAATAGTTGAACATAAGGCCCTAAACCAATCTGGCTATGATTTAACCAATGGTAGCTCTGATTCCCCTAATGAATTGCCCAGAAGGTTAATTCTAAGTTCAGAAAGTTGTTGGTCATCACACGTGTAAAGAGAGAGAAACAGAAAATGGGTCTTTGACATTTATCATCAAACAAGAGATACAAATGCATGAATCCTTTACCTTTTCCATTTTTATGTAGTAATCAAGAAACATGCCTTCAAACTCATTTAGTCTGTCAACCAGGCAACAGTACATGTAATCCAAATTTTAAAAGAAATTACTTGGAAAAGAAGGAGACTCTAAGAAGAGGAATAGCAGACATATGCTCAAACTGTGTGATTTCAAATGATATGTCATAAGATATAATATCTAATCACACATATAGAAAGGAACCATTTCTTTGTGGAAAAGAAAAAACAAAGATATTTAAGCATCAGATTAGTGCCAAGAGATGCTACAAATGTTTTACAAAGTCAGGTAAAGAAATTAAGTGAAACTCAACTTCATGTCAGATTTTCTATTCAAACAAGAATCCACCAAGAAAGATTGATGTCTGTTAGATTCCGCCTTTGTTAACAAGGGGTCACAAGTCCTAGTAATTACCTGCTTTTAAAAAACATTCAAGAACAGATTGAGAATCTTGGATCCAATGTCTAAGTGAGAACAATAAACACAGTCTTTAGCTGACATTACATAACTTCTTTCTTCATTATCACACAGCAGATGATACTTGTTTCTCTGTTTCATGTTTTGCTTTCTAACCAGAGCCACAGGCCAGATTCTCCTCCTCTGTAACTCTGCAGGGATTCTTGGGTTTGTACCTTTTGTGTAATTCTGCTTGGCATTCTAAATATGGCTCATTCCTCTGGTTTCAATATATTTCTTGATTTTTTTACCTGCAGACCTTCATTAATTTGAGTGCCTTGTAACAAGGGGTAGTTTTTTCAGCATTAGAAATCTGGGGACATGATGGGTTTGGAGCTATAATAGCCAAGTGTTTATTTCATAAGTTGGAAATGGGGAGAGAGATTCTTTGAAGAAAGAATTTTATCATTTGCAATTCAAGTTGCAATGTACGGCTATAGTACAGTGACCACTCCCTAGATTAATAAAGTATAGTATACACTACTGAGATAATATCAAAAATGGTTTAACAAAGATGAATTACCACATTCCAATCTTTGCCATCTAAGATTTCTCAGAAACAAAGCTGAGTCTCTGTATTGCCCAAATTAGAATAACCTAGGCCTCTTGTCTAAGAAATATAATTTCTGAAATGAAGTCAAAATGACTTCAAATGTATCCAATCTTTGTTTCAAATAGGTGATTTTTTTATGTCCCAAGTGTTTTACACGTTTGTGTGAGGTACTCATGCACTCTGTGAGTGCCAGACAACTGTGACATAGCCTTTGAGAGACAATCACATACTCTGTGAACATTCATAATATTTTTGACCATTACTTTTTTCCACCTTCCTTTGATGATTCATGCTAAGGGTAGAGAACCGGAAGGGATATTTTCCTTCAAAGCCATAAAAATAGCTAAAATGTATTTTCTTTCACCCATACATTTCAACATGCATAAACTCTCTGGCTGATATTTCTTGCCATTTGGTCCAACTATGCTTCCTGAAGACACTGTATGAAAAGAACTAGTCTAATTTAAGAAGGAATCTGTCCCTGGTAAAACAATACATACAGAAAGGAAAAAAGAAATCATCCAATTTAGCCAACTTCCTGAAAGCCTTGATCTTAAAATCTGATTTTAAAATAGAAAACCTAAACAAAAGTTACTATACAACTTATTTGCCCCCTGTCCATTTAGGATCATTTTATGGAAAATACACTTAATACATTTAAATTAATTTTAAGGTCAATGAAACTTACATAATCTAAGTAAATCCTTCACATGCTCCTATTCTGCCTTCAGTAAACTCAGGTACATTTTTTTTTCATTCATCATCAAAATTTTTCTTTATTAATTATTTCTATTCTATTGATAAGTTTATTTTCAGAGAAATTTACCATAACTTTTCCAGAGACTTATTAAGATATATATGACCTCCCCAAAGTGTGAAAAAGCAAGATATCCTGAAAATAACTTAATTCACAACATAATGTATTCTTTATATATGGGTAGGGAAACCATATTTGAGTCATAAAGTTCTGCCAGTCTCCTCTACTGTGGCTTAAATAATCTCTTATGGAAAGCGATAAGAATTAGGAAAAGACTGAGTGATTTATGATTTTTTTTAATTTAAAAATTCACACGCACACAAAGAAGTGAAGTGCATATTTACAGTCTCCCTACTGTGTTCAGATGGCAGTATCTATTGGGACAAACACTCTCAGCCATGGACTCTGCTCAGCTGAGGACGGACTCATGATCAGAATGAAGAAGCCACAGCATAAAGCATGCTGCAGATTACCATAAATGATTAACACTTCTGAGTCTGATTCAATGGCACTATTATTTCATTGGAAATGGAGACAAACTCAAGAAGAAACCTGTAACAAAAGTACTTAATAAACATCATGTATTTTCAGTCTTTTTCAAATATTATTTGTTAACTATTTATTATATATGGGAAAGCACAGCCTTGAATTCTAGATTAGTGGTCCTTAAAGTATGGTCCCTGGATCAGCAATTGCAGTATCTCCTGGGAACCTGTTGGAAATGCAAATTCTCAGGCCCCGTTCCAAATCTATCTAATCAGAAATGTTGGGGCTGAGCACCACAAACTGTTTTAATAAACCACCCAGGTGATTCTGATCCATGCTCTTGTTTAAGAAACACTTACAGATTTTCATTTTTAGGAGGTAGTGCATTCAGATATAGACAGAGCCACAAAATATTTTGTACGTGCAATAATAAAAATAAAACACATTTGTAGAGTGCTTTGTAATTTGCAAAGCACTTTCAAATGCATTAATCTCACTTGACCTCCCAATATTATTGTGAGATGACCTGAGGAGGCACTTGAATTTTTATTTTACCCAATTAAATGGAGTTTGAGAGAGGTTAAATAAATCCCTATCTCACAAAGCTTGTTGATAGGAGAATTTAGAACCCAGGTCTCAGGCAGTAAAACATGTAAGGTGCTATAAGTAAAACAAGTATTTATCAGAATTAGTACAGATTCTTTGTTTTACAACCTCCATGGGCATCCAAACAATGTTGTAAACTCTTTCTTAACATTAAATTCTATGAAGAATGTACACTGTACACATCCATTTTAGATATTCAAGCTAAGCTCTATCTTTTTTTATTTTTATTGTTTATTTTTATTTTTTTAGAAAGAGAGAGCCAGAGCACGAGCAGGGGAGGGTCAGAGAGAGAGAGGGAGACACAGAATCTGAAGCAGGCTCCTGACTCTGAGCCGTCAGCACAGAGCCCGATGTGGGGCTCGAACTCACGGACCACGAGATCATGACCTGAGCCAGAGTCAGACCCTTAACTGACTGAGCCACCCAGGCGCCCCAGTTAAGCTCTTGCATTAAACCAAAATCAAACTAAATAAATTCTCAAACTTAACAAAGCCCTAATTAATATGGTTTTGGCAATAAACTGAACATTCACTTTTGCTCTTACTGCAAAAAGGCAGGTAAGGGTCCCAGATTGTTTCAGAGAATTCTATTTTCATAAACGCATAATGAAGAAAAAGGCTTAAATTTGTGGGAATTCAGCTAATCATTTTTGAATGTCAATTCTCCAATTTTTGGTATAGGAAGCAAGAAATCTTTTACCTGGAAGTTGTGTTTCCTATCTGGAATGCCAACTCTAGATATTTTTCACATAGTGCTTTCCTAACAAGAGAGGGAAATATAACCTGGACTCACTTCTTACCATTAGTTGAGTGCATCTTTTCCAAAACTTTAATAATCCTATTATTCTAAAATGGTTTCTATGACCCAATCTCTTTTTATGGACTCTTCTTAATTTTAAAAGAATAATTTAAGGATGCTAACAAAGTTGACATGTTTTCAATTCAGATTGACACCACTCAAGATAGAGGTATAAATGGCGTTTTGATCAGTAAAACTAATATATCACAGAATCTGTGAGAATGTCTGTTATCTATAGAAAGATTAAAGCACAATGCGGGAGAAAACATGTTTCAGACTGCTGCAGATGTTCTCAAATCCAAACCACCTCTACCAAAAAAAATGTGTGAGATGTTTCTTTGAATGACACAGAAAGACAATTTAAATATCTAGCCCAAGATTGTTCAAAATGGGATGTGAGAATGTATTCTGTGGAATGAGAAGGTCCATCAGAATCATTTTTATTTGGTATTTGTCATTGTGATGATGAACTAAAAAAACCCCAAAAAACAGAAGAACTTAACCAGCTATCAAGAACTTCCTTGTGATGATTATTCACAATCGAATAGATAAACTGTTTTCAAAGGATAAACATGTATTTCTTAAGTAATTCTTTCTTAAACTAGGGTTCAAGGATATACATCAAGTGAATTATGAGGATGTCTTCTCCTTTTGAGGAATAATAATTGTAGCAGAATATCTACTGCATTAAGTGTGATCAATCTGAAAAAAAGAAATGAATTTTCCACTAGAAAGTTTAAATAAATAGGACAGGTTAGAAAGCACATAGAACCTAGTAACAATGGCAGAGTGTAGCTATGAATTCATGAATTATCAGGTGAATCAATTTGACTAACCTCCAGTGATACACCAGTGGGATAAGATAGGAACATTCCAAGGGGCTCAGTCGGTTAAGTTCAGGTCATGACCTCTTGGTTGATTGGTTTGAACCCATATTGGGCTCTGCTCTGACAGCTCAGAACCTGAAGCCTGCTTTGGATTCTGTGTGTGTCTCTCTCTCTGTTGCTACCTGACTCATTCTCCCTTCTCCCTCCCTCTCTCTCTCTCTCTCTCTCTCAAATAAATAAACATCAAAAAAATTTTAAGATAGGAACATTCTACCCCAGCAGGGAAGAGTATTTTATCACTAAAAATGTTTAAATTTGTTAATGCATGATTATAATATAAATGAGACTGATCTTATTTGGTTTTATTATTGTTTTAAATTCTTCACAAGCATATCTCCTCTTACTACTTGTGCCTGCTCTGGGTGTTCCTATTGCCTATGGTACATCACTGCTGACTTCATGACATATGGAATGCAAAGACTCAAACCAGCTATTCAGGAGGCAAAGACCCTCAGTGGTAAAGTAAGATCACTATGTGAAGATGATCTTCAAGATAATCCCAGTATGTGAATGTTTAAAAAACCCATGGGTAAAGAATATGGCAAGGTGTGAGAGGGGCAAAATATTAAAAGAGAATGGGAAAATGTACAGGAAATTCTGTGTTCTCAATAACTGTCTCCAAAATACTAGAACTTCTTTATTTTGCCCTGTTTTCAATGACTTAATTAAAAACTGAAAACTCATCAGAATTTAAGCAGCTGGCCTTCTCTGACATCTCAAACTATGGATAACCAGCCAGATTTCTTACTGTTTGAGAAGAGAGCTATAACTATGGAAAGGAAGGCACTCTCATGTTGACTGGAGATATAAAGATAAATATAGACAGACAAATAGATAATGAAATAGTTATAACTGTGTCTACATATGTACATATGTGTTATGTCTTCTAGGGGAAAAAAAAACAACCAGAGTCAACACTGCTCCAATAGCAATGACCACACCTTGTACCCATATTTTGATTATTAAACATCAATTTATATTAAAAGGAAACTGGGTTTCTTGGCTGCATGGATGATGCCAGGGTTGGGACTGGGAAGACAGAGAATGTTCCTGGAAAGAAATTGTGCCTTGCCTCCAAATAAGGACATGTCAAATAAGGACACACACACACACAGTTTGATGGTCTCCAACTAGCCAAACTAATACAAACTGTGCATCAAAATAATGATAGTAACAGCATATAATTCATTGAATTAAATGAAATAAAGGACCCATGAGGCGATTCTAATATTATAAATAAATAATTAAAAGATGGAAATGAAAAGCTCTTTTAAAATGCCAACTAATGAGTACAGAAAAAAGTTATCAAATTAGAAATTTACTATGGAAATAATTATTGTGATACTATTTGATTCAGGCACAAATCATCAATGGATACTAAAACTAAAGGGTGAATACTTGATGAGACAGGATATTTACAAAGTCTCAAAGTATTTCTCCACAAGATACTTATTAATTATGAAGGGGGAAATAGTAACTTTATGGGAGAAACCTGGCAGACACCACCTTAACCAAATGATCAAAGTCAATTCACCAGTAATGGCACAAATGGACATCAAGTGCCTCCTGAGGACACATCACTTCTGCGGTGTTCCTACTAAAAATGCTAACCTGAATCTAATTATAAAGAAATATTAGATAAGCCAAAATTGAGAGACATGCTTCTATATAACTAGTCTGCAGTCCTCAAAAACATCAAGGTCATGAAAGGCGAAGAAAGCTTGGAAACTATTCCAGAATAAGGGAGACTAATGAGATATGGCAACTAAATGGAATATGAGATCCTAGATCAGAAAAAAATAGTAATAATTTGCTATAAGCATTACTAGGAAAACAGGCAATATTTGATCAAGTTCTTTACTATTATTTATTATATATTCTTACTATAATAATATTGGACTGGATGTAGGTGAGGAAAAAGTTTTCCTCTATTCTCTTAGGGGTTGCTGGCTAGGTCTGAAAATTAAATTAACAAAGACAGATTAACAGGATAAAAGCATACAGTTTTACTGTATGTTTACGTGTACATGGGAGTCTTCACAAGAGAATGAGATCCAAAAAAGTGACCAGAGCAGGAAGCTTTCATACTTTTTAGGTAAAGAAACCATAAATTTATGAAGAACTGACAAAACATAGAGCTTTGGGCTAGGCGTAGTGCTGGTGAAGAAGTTTTTAGGAAGATAATGGTTAGTTTAACAAGATTTGCTAATTTCTTGGTTTTGGTAATAAGAATGTCTTCCCTCCTCCTGGCACTGGAAGGACACTTTCGCAGGGAATATGTATCCCCTTTCAGGGAAGAAGGGTGAGGACTGAGAGGTCACTTATCTTCCCGCTTCTGCCGTTTTCTCAAACTCCCTCAGCTCACGGTCTTCAATATGCCAAGGTGCCATATTTTGTAGTAGTATATCCTGAACCCTATCAGTATCAGTGCAAGTTTCCTCATATATAACTATAATCTGGTTGTAAAAGAGAATATTCTTGGTCTTTTCTTCTTTTCTTTTCTCTTCAGTTTTTGTTTTGTAGAACTACAAACAGAAGCATTTAGATGTAAAAAGATAGCAGACTCCCACACATTCTCAAACATCTTAAGAAAGGAAATGAGGAGGGGGCACCTGGGTGGCTCAATCAGTTAAGTATCAGACTTCAGCTCAGCTCATGATCTCAGGGTTCATGGGCTCAAGCCCTGTGTCAGGCTCTGTGCTAACAGCTTAGAGCCTGGAGCTGCTTCAGATTCTGCGTCTCCCTCTCTCACTTTGTCTCCCACATTCACGCTCTGTCTCTGTCTCTCAAAAATAAATAAAAGTTAAAAGAAATTTTTAAAAAGGAGGGGGGATGGGGAGAGGATTACCATTCAGGGAAAACTGGATAAAGATTAAATACTTGTACTATTTTTTCAGCATTTCTACAATCTTAAATTATTTTAACATGGAAAGTTAAAAAAAAATTCCCCCAATTTGGTACAAATGTAGAAAATGGCACAGAAAATTCAGCTGGGAGGTTAAGAAATAATCTCAGGAGATAATGGTGATATTGTCAGTTGTCATAGGGAAATAAGAACAAAGGTGCCTTAATCATCTCTATCAAGGAGAATGATCTTCTACTGGGAAATGCAAAATAAGTATTGAATCAGAACACGAAAACTGCAAAGACATGGTAAGAAAGCACCACGACATTTAAAATGTATGTAAACACTGAAATCTAGGGAACAACATCTTGCCAAAATGAAATGTCTCTCTAAAGTTCTCTGGGAAAAGCAACTTATTTAACAACTGCAGATGTGAAAGTCAATCTATCCTTGGGGAATTCAAAGAGACCACAGAGTCAGGGTATCCAGGTGCTACTCAGGAGATAAGCAGATGTTTTATTCATCTTCAAAAATGTAGATCTTAGAAGAAAAAGCTAAGTTTGATATTATACAGACAATATTCTGAAAGTGATTTTTAAATATTTAGGTCATGAGAACTTAAGGGGGAAAAAAAAGAAGATAATCACCACAAGGATCACAGAGATCAAATCAAACCAAACTAACCTTGTTTCTAAGATCAGTAGATGTGCAGGTGGGGATGCAGGTCTTTGCTACCAAGAAGCCATTGGCAACATTCTACAACAAATCATCAGGAACAAAATAGAAGGGTATAAGCTGATCCCACAATCCAATACAGCTGACAGGAAGTGGGCTGAAAATCATTTAGATCATTATTTCAAGGTGTATTCAACCTGGAGAGAATGACCTTGTACTGTAAAGGATTCCATCCTGCTCGGTATGCACCAGAAAGGCAAATATGCCAAATTTCTTGGGCATGGCTTGAGAACTGAACTATCGAGGCAGAAATGTATTCCACAAGTTGGAATTATTGGTTGAAGATAACAAGACAATGGGTTTAGTAAATTTTGCCTGGTTATAAACTATAGAGAATTTAAAAATAACTGAAAATATAAAAATAAAATATATTGACCAACAGAGAGATTGACATTGCTAGTATTTTGAATTTTTTTCTTCTTAATTGTGTGTATGTATGCGTATGTGTATTTTTAAGTGGAAACATACTGCATAGTCATTCATTACTTGATTTAGCAAACACGTACAGCATGACTGCCAGTGCCTGGCACTGTTCTACATACTGGGGACAGTCATTTTTAAATAAATCAGACAAAAACTGTTGGACTTATAAAAGTTATAGCCCATAGATACTTGAATACTTTATATCCTTCAGTTAAAAATACAATGAAGGAGTC
Source organism: Suricata suricatta (assembly GCF_006229205.1). Taxonomy (NCBI): domain Eukaryota; kingdom Metazoa; phylum Chordata; class Mammalia; order Carnivora; family Herpestidae; genus Suricata; species Suricata suricatta. The sequence goes on from NC_043705.1 coordinate 64,800,329, forward strand.
TTTATGTCTTTAAATATTTTTTGAAAACGACACTAAATAACTGTATAATGTTTCACTAGTGGTAGGTATTATGATGCATTTGACCATCTCCCTAGTGTTAGAAGCCTAAATAAGTTAAAGTATTTTCATAAATAACACTGAACAATCTTGGACACAGATCATTAATCCTATTTCTCATATATTTCCTTATAATATGATTCAGAAAATGTTATTATTGTTAAATTGTTACTCTATATTTATACCGAAACCAGCAAGAAATGAAAGCTTGTCTTCCTTTACCATGAATATTGAATTATAAGTTGAAAACAACCAACTATCATTTGCAAATGTGATGGTTAAAAATATTTATTTTACTGAGGTTTCAATTTACATTTTTATTATAAGTAAGGGCTGAATTATTGTATATTTTTTAGACATGTCATGTTTTTCTATTGGTGAGTAAAAATGTCCATATTGTTCGCATTATTTGCAAACACTCTTTATATAGGTAGGAAGAATAATTCTTTGAAAAGGTAAACTTTAATATGGAAAAACTAAAAAAGAAAAATTGAGTCTCTCTCTCTCTCTCTCTCTCTCTCTCTCTCACACATACACACATCCAAGCACAAGATGAATTTCTGACTTAACTATACTTCATCTCATTCTGAAGTTTTGAAACGATGTAAGTACATGACCAACACAGAAATATATAAAGAAAAAAAAAAGCAAAAGTAAGAGAAGGCATGTGTTCAAATGTGGAAGGTAATAGTTCTACTGGTTTTTAAATGTAAAAATTATCCCTCATATTTGAGTGTACATTTAAAGAGGGATATTGACATATAAAGGCTTTTCAGAAAACAGAAATCAGAAACAATAGAGTTGAAAACACATTGTGTCAGCAAAAGTAGAAGGATATTTATATTCACAAAGGTGATTTTTTTCCTCATTCCAACTGTAAAAAAAGAAAGGTGGTATATACCAGAATAGACCAATTTTGTAGTACTGTAGACACTTAAGCTAGTACGGTCTCTACAAACAGTAGGATGTCAACAAATACCTAAATAATTATTGAATGCATATAAATATGGGTGAGTGAATGAGTCACCAAATGAGCAAAACTGATGTGCTACAATGAGTATTAAGTTCCAACATATATGTTTTCAGCCAATATACGGAAAACCTTTCTAATCAGTAGGTTTCCCCAACAAAGAAAGGGCTGCCTCAAGCAACAGTGAGCAGCTCAGGATTTTTAGGCATAGAGAAGGAAGTGGGGTGACAGAGATGAGTTAGCATCCAGCCAAATTTTGAGTAAGGCCACTCTTCTAGGATTCTTAAATTGTATGAAAGTATAAAGGTATCAAAAAATTTAAAAAAAGGAATGAATGGAATAAAATGGAAGCTGAGAAATAAATAGACAAAATTCTGATTTCAAGTCTGATGTGAAATCAGTTGAGGACGAGATTACTGTGAATAGCAGAGTATTTGAAAACATACTTCAAATGGGAAACCTGAGTGTCCAGAACTCAGATTTTAAATGTCTTTTAAAGTAACTTATATCCATTTATACTACTTTTTGTGTTTTAGAATTGAATCATAAACTTGAATGTGATATTTGACCAAAATGTTGAATGAATAGAAAGTGTTAGTGAAGTACATTTCATTCATACTCAAAATTTTTGGTTTTGTGAGAAATAGAGAACACTCAATAAATACGACAGCGTTCCATTATTATTAGCACTCATCGTTTAAACACAGCTGGCTTGATAGAATAAATTATTCTAGAGAATGGGTATCATTGAGATGAGAATCTTCCTCTAAACTTCTATACCTAATACATTAACTGCAATCATGTTTCTAGCCAAATTAATCAAACAGATATATAAACTATTTAAGACGTTTGAGTGGGAGAGCCAGAGCCACTCTTTCTAGGCTCAGTCTGCCAAAAACCATTGGAGGCGTCTCTATTTCTAATATTAGATACTACAATTGGACCTCCGCCTCCTGTCTCCAGATAGCTACTCAGTAGGGCTGACTTTCTCTCAGCTTATGTGAAGTTAGAGGAGAACAAAATTTGTGACATTCTGGGATTTTGCCAGAATTCAGTGGGAGGTAGGACCGAGGCTGAAGGCCAAGTGACAATCCACTAGATAGCTGCACAAAACCTACCCTCATGCTTTTGTTGATTAAAATGTCATATTATTTTTTTTTTCTGAGCGTGGGGGTAGGGAGGAAATAATCTACTTTTTGCAAGTGTCTCTCCAAGAAAAATAGTTCCAAGTTGAGGCTGGTATACTGTGAGGGGGGAAAAAAAAAAACAACTAAAATAAAAAGCTTAGCTGTAGTTCATTAACTTTAATTGGTTTTTGTTGCCTCTCCTCAGGTTTCCTGGATCTTTCAGCTATCTTCTCCCCCAACTCTCTGCTTCCCCTTCTTCTACCTCTCGCCTCCTCCCCCTCCAATCTGGCTTTCCCTCCTTCCTGGCAGCAGTTTTAGCTTTAATTTGATAGTAGAAAACTGAATCCAAAGTTACAAAATTCTTCAGATTCAACTTCTTTGAAAGAAAAAGAAGTTTCGGAAAAAGAATGGATATCTCCGCTTATACCCGGCACTCCTTCAAAGGCACAATCCCCACATGTCACAGGTGCTCTACGAAGGTTACATGTGGAATATGAATGCCTGAAATCATTCATCTGTTTAAAAGTCTCTTTGGAGGACTTACATAGTACCAACACTGTTCTGGTCCTAGAGGCAAGCAGAAAACAAAACAAAGTTCCCATTCTCATGGGATTTACAGTTTACTCAAAAGACAGACAAAAACAAATGAACAAACCATGATATTAAAATTTGTTAATGAAAAATGCTATCAAAAAACACAAAGCATGGAGAAGGAATTAGAGCACTGCAGTGCACTTTGGAAAGCCTGGTCAACAAAGGCTTCTCTGAGGTGTCATGTGCAGAGACCTACAGAAAATGAGAGTATGAACCATGTGACCCTTAAATAAATACAAGTATACGTGTCTGTCTCACATCCGTACCCCATGGAAAACATACTGACTGCATTTTATCAGCCATGTTTGATATTTAAAATGTGGCCTCAGAAAATATAAGAACCTGCCTATCTTAGATCCACTCAGAACTCCCCATATATACAGATTCTTTTTAAAACCAAAGCAAAACAGAAAGGAATGCTAAATTGCTTTTAGGTCCACTGGATGATTTCCATTAGCCTTGACTTATTTTAAGCTCAAGGCACACACAAGTACTAATTTTCATCACTAATGTAGTCCAACCTGATCTATCCAGACAGAACTGCACCTAAACCTCAGATTTAATTCAATGCTTCCTAATGGAAGTGGAAGCCAATTTTGGAAGGGGGAAAAGTTTTGGAGAAACAAAATACTCTGACTAGGCAAAGGATATTGTCCTGGAATCAAGAAAACTGATTTATAGTCCCAGTACAAGATAATCAGTAAGTGATTATATTATCTGAGTCCTGATCTGTAAAAGAATATAATGAAATGATGATTTCTAAAAAAATTATTCACGATGTTAAATTTTTTAATTTTTGTATTTTGAGAGGGTGGAGAGAAAGAGAGAGAGAGAGAGTGGCGGGGGCAAGGGGGTGAAGGGCAGAGGGAGAGGAAGGGAGAGAATCTTAAGCAGGCTTCACACTTAGATAGAAGCCCAATGCTGGGCTTGATCTTGCAACCATGAGACCATAACCTGAACCAAAATCAAGGGCTGGGTAGATCTTTAACAGGCTGAGCAACCCAGGTACCTCCAGATTTTAAATTCTATCATTAAACCTCAAGTAGATTAAAGATTGGTAATAGATTCTTAGATGATATATCCACATCCATGACTTATTATCCTTGGAGACACTGTATCAAACAGAATACAGGTCAAGACAGGCAATTTTTTATTCTAGAAAAAAAGACTTAATGTAAAAATAAATGGAAAGGGAAAGCAAAAGGAGGAAATGTTTTGAAAAGAAGAAATAAAGAGGTTTAGGAAAATGAAGTAAAAATGAAAATTCAAAGCACAGTATAATTCTGTAGATACCCAAACCAGTCTCTGGATGCTGAGAGAACAGGAAAAGAGAAAATCCATAGTTAGTTCTACACTAGGAAAACAAAAAGTCGATTCAAACATATTCCAGAACCTTAAATTCTATATCTTTAGATTTAGATGTATTCATATACACAATATTACATATATTTTATATACATGTATATAAGATTTTACGTGTCATATATATTTTACATATACGCACAAGGTCCCCCAAACTACCCTTTCAGTAAACCTACATCCGGTAGAATTTTTCTTCTACTTAATCTCAGTGTGACATATTTTATTTGAGAAACAGAATTAATTTTGTAAAAAGGAGGAGGAGGAGGAGGAGGAAGAGGAGGAGGAAGAAATCCTGCCATTTGCAACTATATGGATAAAACTGGAAGACACTATGCTAAGCAAAAAAAAAAAACCAGACAACAAAAGACAAATATTGCATGTTATCACTATTATGTAAAATTTTTTTAAATTACTGAACTCCGAAACAGAGTAGAATGAACGGTGGTTGAGGGTGGAGGAAATAGAAAGAAACTGGTAAAAGGGCACAACTTAACAGTTATACAATGAATAGGGTCTGAGAATCTAATAGGTAACATGGTGACTATAGTTAATAATACTATACTATATAATTGAAATTTGCTAATAGGGTTGAATCTAAGTGTTCTCACAGAAAAAAGGAAGGTTAATATGTGAAGTGATGGATATGTTAATTCAATGGTGGAAATCCTTTTACAGTGTATACATATAACAAATCATCATGTTACACAACTCAAATATATTACAATTTTATTTGTCATTTATATGTCAATAAAGCTAAAAAAAGAAAGAAAAGAAAAATTAATCTTTAGGGTAACTGGGAAATCATGAATGGAAAAGATGTTCCACGACAGTGCAGAATCAAAATATGATTTTAAGAGCAAGAGTATAAAAGTGCAATTAATTAGCTCTTAAATGGATCCAATGCCCCCAAACGCTCAGTGCAGTAAACCTACAATAGCATTTCATGAATAAAGGACATGACGCCTCAGGATGCATTTTCAACTATCCCTGTGAAAGGACAAAAATGGAGAGAGTTTAACAGTTAAACACCTACTCCAGGACAGACGCCATTTCAGTTGTTTTATGCACGCTATCTTAGTCCTCAGGACAACACTATGCAGTGTGTATTATTCACCGCACTTTTAGAAAGAGGTTATATATTATATAGAGAGCATTTAAGATTTATGGATTTCACTAATATTCCCAAAGCAAAAAAATTAATAAATGCTAGGACCAACATTTGAACACAGATCTAATGGCCATTCTCTTTGACTAGAATTTGTCAAAGGCATAAATTAACTTATAAATTTACTTTGGACATTGTCAACCATCAAGATTTGTGTCTTTTGGTGAATTTGGACAAGAATTGGGCCCCAATGATAGGACAGCATCAATCTTTCAGGAAACAATTTGCATGTGTACTATGTAAAGAACACCAAACTAGACTCTGTAAATAGCTTACATAGATATATACATATATGTATATGTGTGTATCAATTTCTCAATTATTTGATCATTAATTAGGACCTATAATTATGACCCACATTGATGCCTAAGCATTCTATATTTCTAAGAAAGGGACAACAATAAAACCGAATAACATGAGCAAATAATTTATACGGTATGGTCTGGTGTCAACAATCAGTCAGTTCAACCTCTTATCCATCACAAATATAGCTGCACTACTGGATAAGGATAATCTCATATTCTCCATGATAATCTTGGGCACCATAATATCTTCAACCATCAAAGTCTGAGTCATGTTAGCTCTAAACTTACAGGAGCAGGAAAGCATATTCATATATACATTTGAGGAAAAGGCTTATAACAAATGAAAATTTAGATTTTATTACACCATTCAGTCTCATGCCTTCATTTCTTTTCTAGCCTTTAGGTGTCTAGTAAGAAAGAAGTATTTTCTCTTAAATTTAATGAGAAAATCCCCCAAAAGACTTTACTTCTGGTGTCATCTCAGAGTTACACAGTGTGAGATAAAGGTATAAGCTTAAATTTTCAATTTCTTTGATCTCTATCTGTGGCTACTAACATTTATAATAATTTGCTATTAATATAATCTCTTTTCTAAAACAAAAATATTTTGCAACTTCATGATCTAAGAGTCATTAAGTATGTATGAGCATGTGAATTTAAAGATGACAGAAATCCACAAATCCATCAATGTGATTCATCACATTAACAAAAGAAAGGATAAAAACCATATGATCCTGTCGATAGATGCAGAAAAAGCATTTGACAAAATACAGCACCCTTTCCTAATAAAAACCCTTGAGAAAGTCGGAATAGAA
>NC_043705.1:64806823-64863815 GCF_006229205.1 Suricata suricatta
GAAGGGGGAGGGGGGAAAAGAGGTGGTGGTGATGGTGGAGGGCACTTAAGGGGAAGAGCACTGGGTGTTGTATGGAAAACAATTTGACAATAAAATATTATTGAAAAAAAAATAAAGATGATAGAATGTCATCCAGGGTACATAACACCTTCTCCTTGAGCAGGATAGTAAACCATTTATATCTTGGGATATATATTAAGATGTCACAAGTAGATGTGCTACCCCTTGAACTAGTCTCCTTCATCATTCTGACTCCTGCACCCCCCATTAAAACTGATCTGAAATCCCACTTACGGAATGTAATTTCTGTAATATGAATTCTATTAAAATACAAAAGTATTGGGGCACTAGTTAAGTGTTGGTTAAGTGTCAGACTCTTGATTTCAGCTCATGTCTTGATCTCATGGTTTGTGAGATAGAGCCCTGTGCCAGGCTCTGCAATTGACAGTGTGGAGCCTTCTGGGGATTCTCTCTCTCCTTTCTGCCCCTCCCCACCTCAAAATAAATAAATAAACTTTAAAAAATACAAAAGTATTACAGAGTGATAGGAATGAGTGAATAAGTAAATGAATGAAGGGATGATACTGCAATTAATAGGAAGTCATTCATAAGAACTGACTTGGATTATGAGGATCTAGGACTCTTTTCTATGATTGAATAATATTGCATTGTATATATAGACACAACTTCTTTATCCACTAATGTCATGAAGAACACTTAAGTTGTTTTCATACCTTGGCTCTTGTGAATAATGCTGCAATGAATATGGAAGCACAAATATCTCCTTGAGATAATGATTTTATTTCTTTTGGATATATTCCCAAAAGTAGGATTATTGGAACATATATATGATAGTTCTATTTTTAGTTTTTTGAGGAAATTCCATACCGTTTCACACAGTGGCTGTACCAGTTTGCATTCCTACCAGTAGTGTACAGGGGTTTCCTTCTCTCCATGTACTCACCAGCATTTGTAATGTCTTGTTTTATTTTATAATAGATATCCTAACAAGTATAAGTTAGGATTTTGACTTCCATTTCCCTAATATTTAGTGATGTCGAGCACCTTTTTCATGTACTTGGTGCCCATTTGTATGCCTTCTCCGGAAAAATGTCCATTCAGGTCCTTTCCCCATTTTTTAATTGTGTATTTGTTGTTTCTGCTATTGAGTTGTATAAATTCCTGTATATTTCAAATATTAACTTCTTATTGAATATATGATTTGCAAATATTTTCTCCCATTCCATAGGCTGTCTTTGCATTTTGTTGATGATATCCTTTGCTGTGCAGAGCTTCATGATCTGTAGTTGTCCTATGTATTTATTTTTGTTCTTGTTACCTTTGGTTTTGGTATCAATTCCCAAACTTTATTGCCAAAACCAATATCAAGAAGCATACCCCCAATTTTGTCTTATAGAATTTTTATAAGTTTCAGGTCTTATATTCTAGTCTTTAGTCCATTTTTTAGTTTATTTTTCTGTATGGCGTAAGAAGGAGATCCAGTTTGATTTGTGTCTGGCTGATCAGTTTCCCCAAAACCCCCATTTATTGAAGAGACTGTTCTTCATGCATGGTACATTCATTCCCCACCTCACCTGCTCTCTCTCTTGCTCTTTCTCTCTAATAAATGTATTTTTTAAAATGAGCTTTTAGTTTCATTGATTTTTTTCCTATTGTCTTTCTAGTCTTTTTCTCACTTCAGATCTGTTAAAATTTGTTTTATACATTTAGGTGCTACAAAGTTCAGTACATAAATATTTACAATTGTTTTATCCTCTTGATGAACTGACCACTTCATCATTATATAATGACCTTCTTTGTCTCTTGTTACAGTCAACGATTTAAAGTATTTTTTATATGAGAGAAGAATAGCTTCCATCCTGCTTTCTTTTTGTTTTTATTTGCATGGGATATCTGTTTCCATTATTTCACTTTCATTTTATATGTGTCTTGAAAGCTGAAGTGTCTCTTCTAGGCACATGATTGGGTCTTTTTTTAATCCATTTATCAATTCTACATCTTTTGATTACAGAATTTAGTTCATTTACATTTAAAGTGATTATAGATTGGTATACACTTACTACTGAGGTTTGGTTTATTGGTTTCTTTTTTTTTTTTTTTAATTCTGTAGCTCCTTTGTTCTTTTCTTCCTCTTTAGTGGTTTAATAATTTTCTTTAATGGTATGCTTAGATTTCTTCTTTTTATCTTTCATGTATCAACTACAGGTTTTTGCTTTGTGGTTACCATGAAACTTACATAAACTATCTTATCATTATTAACAATCTATTTTATGCTGATAGGTAGTTGAGGGTGTGCCAAGACCAAGCAGTGTCCCAAAAAGAAGGATCTCAAGCATGTAGATACAGGCTAATTAGAAGCTAAACCTTCACATAGCAGCTAAGAAAGTATGTACTGAAGCCACTTCCATGGAAAAACAAGAAGATGGGCATTTTTACCTGCTTCCTCTACACTAAGTCCAGACAGACACCTGCAAGGGAGGTGGGGGAGGAGAGGGGTGCTTCTATTCCAGTGTTAAAAATCTTTTTTTTTCTTTTTTTCTTTTCTTTTTTTTTTCTTTTTTGCTATAGACCCATGGGATTCAGGAATGCAAGCCCAACTATTAGAGCTAGGCAATTTTGTCACCCATCCCTTGGGTAGCAGTTATAAAAGTTAGGACACTAGATGTTTGGACAAGCTCACTAGCAACTTGGTGTTACTGTTGGAGTGAGCCAGAGGGAAAAGGCAGAGGTAATGTTCACTGGGTTCCCTGGTTTCTCAGAGAATCACAGCAACCCCTAGATGTACCCAAATTAGAAGCTACATCCTTGGGGCACCTGAGTGGTTCAGTTGGTTGGGTGTCTGACTTCAGCTCAGGTCATGATCTCATGGTTTGTAGGTTTGAACCCCGTGTCAAGCTCTGTGCTGACAGCTAGCTCAGAGCCTGGGGCCTGTCTTTGGATTCTGTGTCTTCCTCTCTCTGTGACCCTCTCCTGTTCACACTGTCTCTCTCTTTCTCTCTCAAAAATTAAAAAAAAAAAAAAACACTAAAAAAAAAAAAAAGTTTGATCCTCAGGCAGCAGCTTATAAATATGCATTCAAACTTCTTCCAGGGAAAGACAGGAAGACAGGTGCTTCTGACTGCTCCTCTCTGCCCTGACCCCTAGGAGGATAGTCACAGGGAGTGTTTGCACACCTATTAAGAACTACTTCTTTGCTTACTACAGTCCTTAAGATCTTGCAGAGACAAGGCCCATATACTTTCAGAAACTGGTGTTATGAGGACTCATCCTTACAATGGGAGCTTAAAAGTGAGGCACTAGAAGTAAGCCCAAACTTTTTGCTCCTCAGTAAGAAGCTAGGAAATGGGGGTTCCCTCCCAACCATATGTCACTGTGTCAGGGATGGGGTGTATGCCAAGAGTGTGTCTCAGCCTTTCCTACCTGTTTCAATATGTATTTTCTTTTTCCCAGTGTGTAGGACTCACTAGGCGAGTTTCTGAATTTCTTTCAGAGGGAACTGCTCCACATGTGGCTGAACATTCAGGGTCTGTGGAAAGAAGAAAGTTCAGAAGCCTACTATATCTCTATCTCTACTCTGATACTCTCTTTTAATCATGCTAGGGATTGATGGTTACCCAAGGCTCATGAGTCTGTTTTTCAGCCACAGTGAGTCTAATTTTTTTCTTTAATCAATACATATTATTCTTTAACTTTGTTGTACATGTTCCTGCCTCTATAAGTCAAGCATTTTGGATATAATTTTTATATCAAAAATATATTTTCGAGCAAGATATTGGACTAGTTTTTATTTAAATATTTCAGAGACAAAGCAGGGGAGAGGGGCAGAAGGTGAGAGAGAATCTTAAGCAGGCTTTACACTCACCATGGAGCCCTGGAGTACGCCTCGATCCCACAACCTTGGGATCGTGACCTGAGCTGAAATCAAGAGCTGGATGCTCAACCACTGAGCCACCCAGGCACCCTGATATTAAACTACTGAAGTACAAAGATTTAAATAAAAAAAGAATCTTAGCCCTCCGTGAGGTCACATCCTAGTTAAGGAGATAAAAATGTCCAGAAATAAATGTGCTAGGGGCTCCTGTGTGGCTCAGTCGGTTAAGTGTCCTACTTCATCTCATGGTTCTTGAGTTTGACCCCTGCATCAGGCTCTGTGCTGACAGCTCAGACCCTGGAGCCTGCTTTGGATTCTGTGTTTCTCTCTCTCTCTCTCTCTGTCTTCCCCTCCCCTGCTCATGCTCTCTCTCTCTCTCTCTCTCTCTCTCTCTCTCTCTCTCTCTCTGTCTCAAAAAAAAGAAAACCATTAAAATTTTTAAAAAAAGAACTCTGCTTTAGGCAGGTCTATTCCTAGCATTTGCTGGACCAGAGCAAGCATACAAATGGAGGTTCACATACTCGATGTCTAAATATTTTTAAAAATTATAAATTAAGGTATAAACCATTGTATAAAATATTTTATTTTTCTACCTTGACAAATACGCCTTCTTAACAACATGAACTACTAGGTTCAAATTTAGAATTCCTGAGTTCCTCAGAGTTCCAGGCTAGAAATGAATGTCATTGAGGAAGCTGTCCTTTAGCCCCAAGCCTGTACCTTCTCTCACCACCTTCACTTCAGTTCTTTTACCATTGGGCACATGTATGTGGATACAATAGGCAACAAGTCTACACTCCAACCAGATTCTATCCATTCCTTAAACTTAATGGTGCTCACACCAACTTCATGGACTATTCTCAGATGTAAAAAGCAGGGAAAGCCCCCCTGGCAGTTTCTAGCATGATACTGTGGCCCTTTGTGTAGGAAGTTTTATAGTAACAGGGTATCCACAGCCAAAGCCAGAAAGGGGGAGGTTAGGGCTTTGGGTAACATCCCTTTGACCACATGGACCTCTCTCTGGCTGGAGGAGGGTCAGAGATGTTTACATCAGGGTCCTTCTAGCCCACAATTGGGATTGGTACTATCTATGGTTATCTTAAAAGAGGTGTCCACAAAAAGCTAGTGGATCTCTGAATGACAGTTGTTCTTTCAGAAGTGGGGAAGTTTTCAGAGAAGAGATGGCATTTGAGCTGGGTCTTACAGCATGAGTGGGAGTTCGCTATGCAGAGAAAGGAGGGAAGGGCACGCCAGGAAAAGAAACAGCATATGGGAAAACACAAAGTTTGAAAGAGTGGCATATTCAGAGAATGGTGAGAAGTTCCTTGTGGCTGAAGCGTAGGGGGCATGTGGGAGATGAGAAGAGATGAAGGTGGCAGGGTTTGTGGAAGGGAAAGACTGGGGAGGCATCATGATGAATGTTGTTCTCCCAGGAGGCACTGGAGATTATGTAATGGTAGCAAGGCACACTCTAGGATGAGCCTTGTGATTTTGGAGAGGACATCTGGCAGTATGGACAGATTAGAACTGGGGAGATGAAGTGATAGGCAGTTGCACCCAGTAAACAATGACACATAAGGCCCTATTATCAATCATTGGCAGCCTATACATGAATATTCTTAATTACATCCAATCTATGGGACTGGATAAGAAACATGGAGAATGAAGAATAAGGTTTCAATTGCGCAGTCATCCCCAAAATAAAACTATGGATATTGGGACAGGGACTCAAAATGAAGAGATACTTAAGAGGGAAAATCAGTATAATGAGGCTACGTGGGTAAGAAGGGGAAGGGTAACTGAAGGATTGAGGATGACTCAGAGGCTTCTAGCTTCAGGAGATTATAATGGTGCTGAGATGAGACTATGAGAAGGGGAACAGCTTTCTGGAGTTAACAAAATTCACTTCATTTCTATGGTATTATCCTCACGTGAAAGCATAGTGTCAGACCACAAGATCTCTGGCCACTAAACTGAAAGACCTCCAAAATTTTGCAGTTTTTCCTTTTTCTGCCACTTAAACCTTCTCTGTCTTGGTCCTTTTTGAAAGACTGTCAATTTTTCTATCTCTGTGGTCTCCAAGACCCAAAAGGGACTGTAAATCAAATCATTCTATATGTTACAATTACAAGATTAGATGAAGGTCAAAAAATGGACACAGACTCCTCTAAAATCTGCAAAAGAGGCCTTGGGGTAATGAGAAGAAATGGAGGTGTTTGTTTCTAATCCTTGTCTATTGGCTTTATCTTCCATGAAGGGCTTTTTTTTCATTTTTGGAAACGCTTGGTTTTTTTTTCCTCCTAGATCACACCAACGTTGTTGGAAAATCTTTTATACCACCTCTGTGCAAGCTTGAAATGTAAAGGCAAACTTCAACTCAGCCATTTAAATTTCTTCCTCCCATTTCTCCCAAATGGCTTAGACAGTTTAAAGGGCCCTAGAAGCAGCATTTACAGATAGCTCAGTCCTAAGAGAACAATTGAGTAGACTGGCCTAGAAGTCAAGCCGGAAACTTTAACCCAGGCCTGGTCGAAACCCTGGAGCAGGGCCCAGGTGTGCTCTGCATAGCCCACCTACCTGGCATGGGAAGCTGAGCCCCATCTGCTGCGCCGGGGCCAAGACCAGCTCTCAGACGGGCGCTTAGGCTGTCCTCATGCGCCTGCGTGCTTCTCCCCCACCCAGCCTGTCAGTCTGGTGCCACTGCAGGACTACCATGCAACCACGAAAATATCAAATACAACAAAAGCAAGTAGCCCAGGAAGGAAGACGACAATGAGTAGGATACAGACCCATTATCAATGATTGCTTTCTGTTTAATAGAAATACTTCTGTTTCAGCAACTTGAGTTACGTAGATATCTGTGATCGTGATTGCCATATACAAAAATAATAATGAAGGCATTTTTTTACATTCTTTCAGGCATATAATTCTAAAGAGATTGTTTGAAAGACTAATTTCTTCCAATTATATAAACATACTAAGAATGTTCTCATGACTTTTTAAAAAATATATTTATATTCCTCCATTTTTAGGTTGTTAATTAATTCAAGGTTTGGGTTGTTTTGTTGTTGTTGTTTTCAATAAAAACATACTTCTGAAAGACCTCAATTATTTGCTCTTCCTAAATGTTTTTCATTGCAAGGATTAGAGGTGATAAATCACATTCAGTTTATCTCCTACGGTTTCTTCTAGCACGTTGTCAACTCCCCTCTCACCCTCATGCGCACACCCCCTGCATCGCAACTGCATATGGGACAGTGTAAAGGCTGTGGGATAAGTGACACTATTAGCACAGTGTGGTGGCTTTGATGTGCAGCTCTCGGCAGGGTTGCCAGAAGAGTGACAGACTCCCGTTCTAATGCGAAGACTATTTCTCATTTACACGGTTCACTTCTAATAGTCTTATGTTACCATTAGTGGCACAAAGCAGACAGACATCATGGCTGAAAAATCTCACTTCCTTAGGATTAGATTATTATATTAAGTGCCAACTTTCTGTATGCAATAAGCCCTTAATTAAAAATAAAAATAAAGAAAAATATTTTTACAAAGAAAACTACTCAAATCTATAATTGGTATAAAAATGAGGTCGATTATTTTTACTTTAATTCAAATGAGGAGTGTTATATCCCACCTACCACCACCCCACACTCAGGGATAGGGTTATGAAAACTCAAATGTTTCGGTGCAATTTTATAAGCTGTCCTAGTCTCCCTGCACGTGCCAGTGTTCCACAAATTTAGTTTGCCAGTTTCTAAGCCTTGAGCAAAACGCTGTTCCCAAACAGGAGCGACGACAAAAAAATTAATGAATAATTTTGTATCTAAAAATAAACCATATTAACAGTTGAAAATCAGAAAAAGAAACAAAAAGGATCAAAGGCACACAAGAAAATGGAGCGGCCTGTGCTCTGTGAATGGAGGAGGAGCTGACCAAGAAGCAGTTAACCAGTAGGTTTAAAGCAGAAGCCAAGCTACCTATAAATGTGGGAACATTTTAAGTGTGAGAAAGCTGTGAAAGGGGACTTAAAAGAACAAAAAGTACCATTTGTTCCCCTAATTAACTTTGAAGAGTCTAATTAAGGGCAACATAAAAGCCTAAGAAATGCTGGTTATTAGGCATGTACTTTAACTTGATCAGTGAGATGGTGGTATTCTTGTAAACAAAGATGCTAATTTCACCCAGCCCAAAATAAACTTCTCTGCAAATATCTCACAACATAATCATGCAGTACCTTGGGAGCAGAATCCCTATCTAGTGTAGGCTGCCTCTTGAGGTTCCTAATTCTAGGCATTAATGGCACTCAATTTACAGATGCATCCTGATAATTTGGTCTGAACACAGACACCCTTGAAAGGAGTCTTCTTTATGTCATACTGCGACTTGCCTGGGCAGCTCTAAGAATTGACCATTTTAATCATAAATACATAGAATTTTATCTCTAAAATGAAGAGGAGAAGGACAAATTTAAAGAGCATTTGTATCTGATTAAACCAGTACATCAGAGGGCACCTGCATGGCTCAGTCCATTGAGCATCCAACTCTTGATTTTGACTCAGGTTATGATCCCAGGGTCATGGGATTGAGCCGTGCATTGGGCTCTGTGCGGAAAGTGGAACCTGCTTGGGATTCTCTCTGTCTCCCTCTCTCTCCTTTTCTCTCTCTCTTTCTCAAAATAAATAAATAAACTTAAAAACCACAATACTTCAGTATTATTCAAGGTTAGGTTAAGATTTGCTTTTGCTTCAGGAATAGGCTTAGATTTTAGTTTGAACACACAAACAGATTTATGGAAAAAAGACATTTCTTTTTAGAAAAGGAATTTGCCAGACTTATATGTTATTATAATATTAGAAAAATAGGATCATACAATTATGTTCTTATCTAGTTTTCCTTTAGTTGCTCTAAGTGGCATGAACCCTCATTCTAGAGTTAAAAACTGTAACTTCTGGAAACCTAGATCATGTTTGATTTGGCGAAGACCAGTATCTTCAGTTGGGGAAACCCAGATGGAGATATTTTCAAGGCATGCTTCACAAGGATCTTCTAATAAGACCATTTTAAAGAGCTTTGCATTTCTTGTGATAAATGTATGAAGATTTTTATTATTATCAACAATATTAAACACAGGAACATTTGAAGATAGACAACTGTGGCTTTATGATACAATCACACCAAATGGAACTGCTAACCCTATTTAGTGTTTTGAATTAGCCTTACAAGTGACATGCTATTAGAACTAACCCTAAAGCTTGTAGGTAGGAAAAGAGTGGCTTCTGTGATGCTCTGAGACTTTGGTTCTAACATCAGCACTCGAAAGGACAGCTTTCAAAAAAAGGCAGTGTCTAACAGCCTTGAGACGAAGGATTATAGATCATAAATAAAATAAGTTTTAAAAATAGATTTTGGCATACAGATGCTCCTAAGCATTTTCTCCTGCTCGAGTCTCAATAGCTGACTGCCTGTTCTTAACCTGGCAGAACCTGTAGGGAGAGCCATTGTGCTGAGGGCCTACTGCCCCTGGAGAACCCACTGAATATAGAGTTACAGACCACCAAATGACACATCGCAGAGCCAGACTGAAAGAGTGGCACAAAATTAAGCACCCTAGACCTGGTAACAGAGTGACCTAAATTTTAAATGTGAAAACAAAACTCTTAGTTGTCTTGTGCATCGATATGCACGGAATATATAGAGAACTGTTTGTACAAAACACTACATATGTGTTTTTAAGAATAGCAAAAAAAGAGGGCAGAAAATAGACATAAGAATCAAGAAAACATCCAGAAGACAGAATCATTGATTCCCTTCTTATAGGCTGAGATCGTTTAATTCAGCCTTGAAATTAATATTCAGAAATTACTGGCCCCGTGAAAATTATGTTACATTGCTCTAAACTGCAATTATGTTGTCCGAGAACACTCCTGCTTCCTCCCGACCCAGCCACTTCCGTCCCTTGATACTGTAGTTCTTTCCATCACTTTGGTAATCATCATCTACGAGAAGCAGATACAGACCCAGGTTACTCACACCAAATCCCTTGAAAAAAACAGACTAGAATGAAGGGCAGGGTCCATTTCAGACCCACTGCCAAATATAAAGTATTACCTAAGATTTTCTAAGCCTTGATCATAACATTCTTAACTAATTTTATCTTCATATTCCTCATCAGTTGGTGATAGGAATTATCCCCAATAAAAGCAATGGAGACAAGAATCATTTTCTTTGTGAAAGGGATTAGAACATAAACATTCTATAGGTTTTTGGTAGACTATTCCTCTCTGATTTGATCAAGGCTCTTAGGGCTCTTTATGGTATTTTTCTGCTACGCTGGTCTGTGAGCTTCTGATATGCCTATAATACTCAATGTGGCTTTACTTGTGGCAAGAGACTAATTTAGTGCTAATAGCTGCAACACCTCACTACCTGTGCATAGCTCTGGGTGAGAATGCTCAGTCTGCACATATATCCCTTTATTAGCTTTTTAACTCATTTATAGTCTTTATTTTCCACCTTAGCCAAATTAACATCAACAACAACAAAAATGAATTGTTACTGAGGGCATTATAAGTGTTGGCCTATAAGTAATACATGGATCATTTTTCATCCCTTTCCAGATTAAAAAGTTTAGTGAGAAAATAAAGAATTAAGACTGAGAGGTACCTAGGTCTGTATTCTGAATTTCTTTTTCAATTTAGTGGCTACCTAATACACATTTTCTCAAAACTTACACCCTTACAATTTAGGGGATTTCTGTAAGGGAAAAAGTCCCTCTCTGGCCTTCTTATCAGAAGATAGAGGATTACATATGAGATCATGTAGCAAACTGACCCTTCTTCTCCCTATCAAAACAAAAATCAGGCGTCATTTCAAAACCTTAGGAAAAGCTAACCTTCTGCTTCCTCCCAGTAGTTTCTCTGGGCATCTAGAAGCATACTTCTTGTGGTTATCGTACTCAGCTTTGGGCCCTGTCTTGACAGGAAAAAAAAAAGTCTTCAAACTCTATTAAGCTTTTCTCTTCAAAGCTACATTTCTTACAGGTGGTATTTGAAGGTGTGCTTAACAGAATTCCACATCTGTGTGGGAAAACCCAGAATATTCTCTCCCCCACAAAGAATATTCTCTAACAACATGTTCAGATAAGCTGTGGAAGCCTAACTTTAGCCTCCAGAGTATAATACGAGAGATATGCTGTCAACCCACACCCACCCTGCTTGATCCCTGGATAGATGAAGGCTTTATCCCAATGTTCGAACACCTCAGGCACAACATATGACTACAAAAACAATTCAGCAAGATACACCAGAATACATTTTTGTTGTGTGGAGGTCAGTGATTTGGGATGAAGTTACAGACACACACATTCACAGGAAATAGCTGTTTTCCTGCCATAGATGGGAAAAAAAACCCACTGGTGAGAATGTAGTTTATCAAGACATAGAAGAATAACCCTACAAACCCTCTTTTTATGCCGTACACGTAATACGTACGTAATAAATCCATACTCTGCTTCCCAGTCTCCTCATGTGGACCAACCATATCTACCCAGGATAAGTAACAAAAGGTTGGAGTCTATTTGCAGACATGGGGCAGAGAGGAGAGAACTCAGTTTCATAGATAAAGCCTTGGAATCATTGAGAACGTGCTGTATCTACTCTTCTGAGTTAACCACTTGGACAAGCGAGGAGTGAGTGGTGCTAGAAGAGGGTGAGGGGGGCAACATGAATGTTTTGCAAGAATTGTTATATTTCAGCCATTTAAATTGACACATCCCCAAAAAATGGGTTTCAAAAGCAGGCTGCAGGTGAATCTAAATTGCACAAACGGAAAAAAAAAAAAGGAAAACAAGAAAGGTGCTAAAGATAAAAGTGCAAATCTACATACCATCTCCTGAAAGTTATTCATTATTAGCATTGTGAAATACCTGAAAAACGTTTGTGATTTCTGTGTGACTTGTTTTATTTTTTAACAAAAATTCTGCGTTGGTGTTAAACAGATTTTCAACCCTCAACAAACCAGATGGCTAATCCAAAATTATTACATGAAATATGAATAGGAAACTAAGAACTGTACTCTACAAAAAGATAATGAGAATTTTTCAGCAATTTACATTTTTACCAAATAAATTATTTCTATTTCATTGGTATCTACTTTGGAATTGTAACAAATAGTCCCAGTGATAATTACCAAATGTCTATATTTAGGGAAAACTAGCACATGTGTATCATAAATAATAGCACAAATTGATATTTCTGAATTGCCTGTTTTTCTAGATATAGACATTTGGTAATTATCGCCAGAGTTGGCACATGAAGAGGTGTTCAGACAATTTTAAAAATGCATATTGCTTACTCAGACCATGCACTAATGATATTTGGCAATGTAAATCCATATTTAGGTATGTTATGATAAGGTGAGATCTTGACCCAACAGATAATAAAGGAAAGGTATATGCTTTGGTTTAGCAAGCACAATCACTTCTCTTTAGGACCACCAAAAACAGTACTGTCTGTGCCTGATAAATCACTTGTTAATCTAATAATGGTCCCAAGGGGAAATAACTTTGACCTTAAAACTGTTTACTGCCCAAATATTATTTTTGTACCTTGGCACAAAGTAGTTCATTAATTCTGCATCACTTTGTCTGTCTCCTGCAGCTTTTAGTTCTGACTTATTGCCTGACTGGCAAAGAGTAACTTCCAACAGAGAAAGGCTAAGCACAACTTGGCCAGAAAGGGCTTGCTTTTGGCTCCTCACCTGGTAGAGCTGATGTCTGTGGAAGCAAGTCTCTCTTTTCTGCTCAGGTAATATGCAGGGTAAATACAGACAGCAAATGCAGGCAGCAGATGGAAGACGTGCTTGATTCCGTCCACTATCGTGTCTGGCCAACTCTTGGCAAATATTCTTTTCAGAGCACAGGGAAACATGTGAAACACCATCAGCCATTACCAGGTGACATTAATAACAGCGATGGAAGCTGTGACCTGGGCACTGGGGAGGACCAACTGGCTGGTAGTAACGTGAAGCTACTAAACCAAAGCTCTCCTGCTTGTTGCCAGTGTGAGAGGGTGATGCAGCTCAGTGGGCTGCTAATGAGAAGCAGAAGAGGAACACAAAAGCAATGCCAAGAGGCATAAGAAAAGGAAGGAAGATAATTAAGGGACAGCATTTAAACTTCAAATAAAATCTAATTTCTGTAGCATTAAGATTAAGGAACAGGCCAGTTTGGACTAACCAATAATAATTTAACAAATATGTATGCAATGCTTGGGCAATAAGAACAAGAACAGAGCAGAACAAAATAGATGGAATGGAAAAACAAGAACAAAATGCATTAAGACGTAGTTAGTAACACACTTAGGCCAAATATCAAAACAACCGCATGCTAGGGTAAGTTAGTTAGGGGAGATGATTGTTGGTTCTTGGAAGGTTTCTAAGGATTGG
Organism: Suricata suricatta; assembly: GCF_006229205.1. Classification (NCBI taxonomy): domain Eukaryota; kingdom Metazoa; phylum Chordata; class Mammalia; order Carnivora; family Herpestidae; genus Suricata; species Suricata suricatta. Next base: position 64,820,160 of record NC_043705.1, read on the forward strand.
ACAAAAGTTTTCTAGACTAAATGTCTTCAATAATCTATTAGTTCAAATTAGATGAAGAAATGTGCAATTCATATAATTAAGTGATAGTTCTCTTTTTTCTCACACATTAATTCACAGGGCCACTGATTCACATCTTTTTGGTTTTTGTTGTAGTTGTTAATGATAATGCCTAATAAGACATAGTGTAATGATCTCATATTCTGACAGAGACAGAGCTCACCTGTTATTCCACATGCACCCTTGCAATGTTTTTCTTCTCCTCCTCCTTCTTCCTCCTCCTCCTCCTCCTCCCCCTCCTCCTCCTCCTCCTCTTCTTCTTGTTCTCCTTCTTCTTTTTCTTCTTCTTCTTCTTCTTCTTCTTCTTCTTCTTCTTCTTCTTCTTCTTCTTTTCATATATCAACTTGGCTCACTACAGTAATCACAGTAGGTGTTGCTGTGAAGGGAGTTTGCAGATGTAATTAAAAGGTCACAATCTGTTGAGTTTAAGTAACATATTATCCTAGAGAATTTGGGTGGGCCTGATCTAATCAGTTGAAAGGCTTTGAAAACAGAGCTGAGGCTTCCGTGAGACAGAAAGAAAAGTCCACCTATAGATAGCAGCTTCCACCTAAGCCTGTGAGTTCCAGTCTGCTTTGGATCTCGACTTCTTGGTGGCCCTCTCTGTGGACTTCAGACCTGACTATCCAGCCCCAACAATTTTGTAAACAAATTCCTTATAATAAATCCTTTAATATCTATATCTCCTACTATTTCTACTTCTCTAATTGATTTCCTGACTGGTGTATCCCATACAATTTTCTAGCCTCCCTTGCAATTAGGTGGAAGCTGTGTGACTAGTTTAGCAGATGGACTAAAAGGTGAGAGTAGACACACATCATTTGCATGCTGAGAGAGCTAAAATAAAAGCCAGTGTGCCTCCTCTGTGTTCCTTTGTCATTGGCTACCATGGAGGCCATTGTTTAAATGCTAAGGCCACAGAGACAAGTAGCTTCTATCCCAGAGTCACAGAATGGCAGTATCCCCTGAACTGCATCAGACTTTGTGAAATTGAGAAACAAGCCTTCCTTCTATTAGCTTCAGATTCTTTAACCTCATATACAGGTTTATTTATTATATTGGAATAGCTTTCTTGTCCCACTTAACTTACTCCTGACTTTCTTTCAGACCTCTATATTCATAGGCAGAAGGTACTCAGAAATTCACTAGACACATTTTTGTCATAAGTTATGAAGCAGTAGCACTAGTGCTGGGTGATAGGAAACTTCAATTTTTTGGTAATGACTTACACTAAAAACAAGACAAATGTAGAAAACAAACACTAGGTCAAAAGCATGAGTTGTAATTAGTGAACTGACTATAACTATTAGCAGGACCTTTGTCACTTTGTAAAATGAATTTTAAACTTGTTTGTTTTTAGTTCCACCACAGCCCACATTTATTACAATCTAAAAGGCTCCTTTGGTCAGAGGCAAACATGTAAAGGGCACTCACATTAAAGAAAGAAAGAAGAAGAATTATTGCCCTATTAATGATGTTCAAGGATGGCAAAATAATCTATACAATAAACTGGAGGGCTGGTTGACCGAAAAATATAAAAATTTTGACTCTTCAGTTTTATTGGATCATGATCTATGTGGTTTGGCTATTGATGAATAATTTCATATTAGCCCTTTTGACTTATCTACAGTGCTACAACCCTACCTTAAATTAACAGAAGGTCTTCTACTTGGGCAAAGCATTGTTTTATAAACTACTCTCCTTACAAGATTTTGCTTATTATGACAAGAAAATGTAAGAAACATCTGAAAATATGTTTTTAATTTAGAACGGCTTTCATATACAATGCAAGGTGAACTACGTACCAAAATGCATACAGACACACGCATTTAACACACATTTCTATATACAAATGAGAATAAGAACACTATAACTTTCACTAGTAGGAAGATGATTATTTCTATGAGGGAACTAATAGGTGACTGTAAAATTAATTTCTCTGCCCTCTTCTTTATTTTCCAAGTTTTCTAAACTGAATGTATATTCTTTTAAATCATGGGAAATTTTTATAATATAAACAACAAATGAACTAATTAAATATGAAATACTGAGATAAGCAAAATGGTAAAATTATAAGTATAGGTCCTTACATTTATTATAACATTTGATTTTCAGATAGATTTTTATCTAAAATTCACAACACTTGGATTATGAATAAATACATTTTCTACAGAATTATCAAAAGTATTTTCTAATGAACATCTAATCTTTCCCTAGCAACTAAATGATTACTTATACAGTAAAATCTAAATCTGAATGCACATTTCTCAGTTTAACAAATACCTACTTAGCTTCCTTAGTGGATTTTTTTTTAAACAAATGGGTAGGACTAAGTTATAATTAACATCATCAAATGCGTTTTATGTTAAAAGATGCTACTAGATGCATAAATATGCTGGAAGACACTTTATTTCTAGTCAATGTGAACATTATGTTCACTTCCAAAGTGTGTAAATATTGTTAACTTCCAGTACCACCAGTTAGGCAAAAGTAGTGTTCAACTAGTCCCCACCCAGATGATCACAAGGTCTTGATTTGCAGAAACTTATTAGTAGGTTTTAACTATTACTCAATTCTCCTATGACCATCACATTTACCTATTGCTATATTTTTAACTATTTATTTTTCTTGGCAATATCCTTAATTTCACAATTTTATTCTATTAATGCCAATTATGTCGTGGAAATCATTCCTATCCTACATATGCATTTCCTAACCTTTCATGTGCTATATTTGTCAATAACTGAGTTTGGCTTTTCTCCATTTTAAAATCTTTACCAATTATGAGGTTGATAGAGATTCATCTTCATGGATACAGAATTGGCATAAGTAAGTATATTAATCAATTGATTAGTTAATTTTGAAAAACTAACCTATATCAAAGACCGGATGTCAGAGTTGAAGGCTCTTTGTGACTTGTAAAGATTTAAGAGTTTTCAACATCAGAAGTGAAGGAACAAAGGAATATAAAAGTGTTTTTTGGTCCATTTGAAGTTTTAATGTCTCTATGTTAGATAGGAAAAGAAGAAACCACTTCACAATGATAGGGTTCAAGGAAGGCCTCCTCCTCAATATATTCCACTTTGGCATACTGATTATTTTGAATTTAAGCAACTTAAGAAACAACTTATGCAAAGACACACTGACCCTCCTCTGTCCATCTGAAAGTAGGAAGTAAATCTCCCCTGTGAACTCCCCTTCGTGAACCAGGAGAAAGAGGAACCTCCTTATCACAGGAGACAGGGAACTTAGGGTCAAGAAGGCTAGAAACACAAACCCTGTTACTTCTTCACTATTTTACTACCTTAAGCCCAAACTTCTCTCTTACAACTCCTCACAAATCTACGGTTTCTCTGGCTAAAAGTATAAAAGCTTCTTGCTCTCGTCACCTCTTTGAGTCTCATATCTCTATGAGCTCCCATAAGTACAAAATTAAATTTGTTTTTCTCCTGTTATTCTGTCTTTTGTCAACTTAATTATTAGACCAGCCAAAAACTCTAAAAGGGAGAAAAGGAAAACTTTTCTTCTCCTACAACAATTACTGTCTGTTCTTCTCTGATTTTTGCCTAACTTCAGCGATTCTTTCCTTCTTTCCTTCAACTCTTAATTATACACCAACCTCAAAATACTGAACTATTACAGTATCAGTCTAAACATTAAATATAGTGTTGGTTTAATCTGTTTTACCAAGAGTCTCCATAATGTTTTTGAGGCATTTTGCAGACAAGTTGTGGGGTTTATTTTAGAAAAGCTCTTTAATGCTTTTCAAAAGATACAGTTATACCTTTTTCTTAATGAGCAGAAGGAATCAAGGACATCCCTAAGACTGTGGTGAACAAAAGAGCAGCTGAGGTGAGGGCAGGGGACTGTCTCCTCCTAAGGTATCATTGTGGTTTTTCTGTAGAAGGTCCAAGAAAATGAAAGCGTTCTGTATCTTAATAAATGTAGTCATGTCATCTCTACCATAAACATGAGTACAGTCTTGCCACTAGAGAAAAACTACAGAATTAATAACCTTTGGGTATCTATCTACTCATCTGGATCCCACGACTCTGACCATGGTGCCCACACCCCTATAAGTGGTTTTTGAAATTAGAAAGCCACATATACCCCAACCATATATACAGTGTGTGTACAGAAATATGGCCAAAACAGCCCCGTGACATTTTCAATGAACACTTTCCCAAAATACCACCTGACTGTTTGCTGTTCCACGACCTGTTTGCTGAGAGACATAAATATAAAAATACAAATAAACATACAAATAAAATGTAGAAAATAGTTTCTTAGCTTTGGAGAGACAGAGAGAAATCATGTTCACCATATGCAGTTGTTAACAATGTAATCAACATTTATTTAAATTCTAAGACCCAGTCATAGAGTATAGAAGTTTGCTGTTGTTGTTGTTGTTGTTGCTTTTACTTTGATTTTTTTGGTCCCACATTGCTGAGTTACTATAGGCATTATTGATGACCATGGGGGAAAATGAAAAGTTTTATATGATGAAGGAATTAAATAATAATAAGAGCCAGCTTGCAAATCAACCCAGTTGTTGGCTTAAAGTAAAAAAGAGTGTCTTCTTTACTGGGATTTCCAGAATAAAAGAGAAACTATTCCAGATGCCAAGATTAGCATAGATATTCACACAGAGTAGTCTGCCTGTTCATCTTGAAATATGTAGCAAGAGTACAAAGAAAAAAATAAGATTCATTATCATTAATTAGCTAGCATGTAATAAAACCCAATGACATTTTTCTCCAGTTCAATATCACCCCTCCAGACTACAGCTAAGTATTTTTCTTTTTCTTGAAGTGCCACAGCTGTTTCTGATTCTCTCACTATTGTTTTAATTTAAAGACCAAAAAGTTTGTTTTCATTTGCAGTGTATTAGATTTTCAAACTATTTGCTAAAAACTGCACTCTAATTTCTACTGTTCTTCTAATTGAGTAGCATTAAAAGTTAACCTTTCCCTGGAGTTCCAATTCTGAGATGGTACCAAAAGAAAGTATGCTAACAAGAAGACAACAGTTAAGATAAATGAACCATTTGCCCTGTACAATCAGACACCTTTCTCATTTCTGTTCCTTCCCAAATCAACAAGCTTGTGGTTCTACCAGATCCCCTGACTTTTTAAAAATAGTAAATCAAATGCCAAGATGGGCCACAAACAGAATGTAGATAAGGGTTATATTTGTATATTTGATACACTACATCAAGACGTAAAGAACATAGTAAGAATGCAGTAATGTGGAAAAGTGTCACTTTTTCTTTATTTTCTATCAAATTATGTCTTCCAACTTAAAGGATATCAACTGTTCAGTGAATTCAGTGGCAAAACTAGCATTCCTTTCTTTATTAAGTGTTCCATTCTATACATTCTTTTCTTGACCAGAATAATAGCAGAACACAGTCCCTTTATCACAATCATCACCAAGTAACTTTTATAGTCACAAAATAGCTGTTTGGCCTTGCACAAATTACTTAACCTACTTGTGCTTCAATTTACCCACCTATGAAATGGAGATAATATTTCCTATGCTATAGGTTATACAGATTTTTTAAATTAATAAGTAAAAGACACTAAGAACAGTTCCTGGTATGCCTTAAGAGCTAATAATTGTTATTTATGGTTTCATTTTTATTATCGTTATCACTTTTCTCATCATCACATTTTACAACAACACAAAGCTTACTACAAATGGTCAATAATGACACTCCTAAACTAATGAGATATTTCAAGAACATGGAACCCAAAGAGATCTTAATGGTAATACCAGAACCCTGTGATCCACATAAGAATGTAATCCATCCTCACAATCATCTTTAATATTACATACGTGGGTTAAGTCATGTCCTTCCATAACAAAAGAAATTTTTCCTAAATTGAATTAGTTTTTCAAATCTTAATACATATTTTTTACCATATAAATAAAAATTACATTTGTGGGTAGAGGTCATTTCTATTTGGAAACTTAAAATATTTAATTATGTCTTCTAATTCCTATGAATTTTCTAAAGAATAAAATATTCGTTGGAAATGTCAATTTGATAGTTTTTACTGGTTTCTGCTAGATCTGTTAAGTTGCATACAAGTCTTTGTATGTATGCAGAAATATATGGCCAATCTCCAGCAAAGAAATAAATTAGGTTGGACTTTTATCATAACCTGTTGATTAACTACTAGCAATATGTCATGTTCTGAGTACATTACTACAGAAAATGGAGCGTCACCTCCTGGAGTGCCCCTTGGAGAACCTCAAGTTCATGGGAATGAACAGTAGAATGGACCTTTGAACTCTTTCCCACAGCCAAATGACAGCTGTGATTCTTTGGCCTCAGCTTGCCTTTTTCAGCTGATTCGGCATGAAATTTATGGTGCCTCCTCCACAGTGTCCCATGCTAGCTCTGGACATTTATTATTCTGCCCAGTTATTGAAGGAGACGTGTTTTTCCTATCATCCAGTTTGATCAGAATCCCAGCCTATTAGATAGTAGGAACAAACCACAGATGAGGAATGAGGTAGGAGTATATTTGATACGGTGCCAAGTTGTGTTCCCTGCATCTCAGTACAAACTTAAGCACACTTTAATACTGTTTTTAAAAAGTCATGGTAAGGCTTCAATTTTTCAACAAGTCCTCACATCAGAATGATATGTAGGGTGAAGAAAGGTATCAAAGGGGCAGCTGAAGAGCTCAAACTCATTTACAGAAATGCTGGGTTTCGAATTCCTCAAGCTTCTGCTACTTACGAGAAGTGATACCTTTGGTAAATTCACTAATCTCCTTGGGCCTCAGATTCCTCATCTGCAAAACGGAAATAACAATGCACAGTTCACAGTAGTGTGAAAGTCAAACAAAATAACAGATGTTAAACATTTCAGTTTAGTGACTTAATTTCAGAAGTGACTCAATGAATATTCATTTTTATTAATATGATTAATGAACTTTGGGTTCACAGGTATTTGGTTTGGTCTTTGTTGAGATTTTTGAATTATTGGCTTACCTCTTGAATACTTGAAGCTTAATAAGCTTGTGTACTAATTAAGTCATTAAAAAAGGAAAATAAAGTTTTCATTCTTAAATTTCATTATTAAATGAGTCATTAGATATGATGAGTTTTTCCATTTTACTCACACATAGAGGCAAGTATTATACTTACATAGAGAAGAATTGTATTTTAGTTTTATTTTTAGTTTTGTAGGATTTTTCAAAACTGTAAGAAAACAATTCTCTTCAAGAGTTTCATTGTTATGTCCCAAATATGAGACTTCATCTTTTATCGCAGGCTTAATTCAACAAATGTTTATTGAGCATCTGCTTCGTGCCAAGCACTGTTCATGGCACTGGAAAGCCAATGGTGAAAAGGCATAGTCCTTGTTCTTATGAAGCTTACTTCACTGGAGAAGGTAGACATAAGTCATATGTAACAAAAGACTGTGTAGGGTTGTAGAGGAAAAATAATAGCAAAGTGAGATGACAGAGACTCATCCTGAGAAGAGCCCTCTGGATAGGGTTTTAAGTAGGTGGGCATGAAATGATCTCTAAGGAGGAGCATTTAAATTGATTCACAAGTGATGAGAGAAGGAACCAGGCACATGATAGTATGTGCAGAGGCACCCCAAGACGACAAGGTAATGCTGTCAAACATCAAAGTGACCATGGCATGTTAGAAGAATTTGAGAAGGCAAGAGAGAAAAGCTAGATGATGCAGGGCTTGGAAGCCCGTGGGGAGGAGCTGATTTCATCTTAGGAGTAATGGGGGGTCAGTGGATGGTCTGATTGTTCCTTGAAGAAGTTAAAATAAGAGACCTATGGTGAGGGGGGTGTCAGAAAGAGCAGGGTTACTTGTTAGAAGTTAGGAGAGAAACAACAGAGATGTGGTCAGGGTAGTGGTGATGGAAACAAAGACAGGTAGTCATATTTAAATACACTTTACATATAGAATCAAAAGGACGCTCTGATGTATCATAGAGGAGTGTTGAGGAAAAGGCAAGATCAAAAACGGCAAGTGGTGGTACCATTCACTGAGATAGAAAAGAAAGAAGAAAACTGTTTAACTGAAGTGTGAGAATGGGACATCAGAATTTCTCTTTGAGACATAATACAACAGTACTTATGAAGACTCTTAGACAAGCATGCAGATGTAGTTAGGGCTGAGTTAGGGCTCAGCTCACTGGAGATCAGTAAGGCTGCCATCATATTGGTAGTGAGGAGTCAGCCCTAATTTCTCCAAAAATGCCCTGCAATGACCTGAGGTAACAACAACAAGTCCCTTGCTCATGAAATTCCCTCAATCAGAGTGTCAAACATTAACGGCAGAAAAAAGTTTGCTTGCTAGGTGACAGGGATAGAGTGCTCTGGCTGACTGAAATTTTTCTATTAAGCACATAACCAGATACATCTTTGTCACTTTTCTAGGCCTGATGCACAAATTACATGATCTAGGCGAGGTGCAGCACATGAGAGATTTGGGTAGAGAACACACTGATCAAAAATCTTCAGCATCCAGTGGACACTATTCAGTATTTATGTAGAAAGTGATTCTGGAGAGGGTATCTAGGATAGCTAGGTAGGGTGAAAAAATTCAATGTCAGATGTAAAAAATAAACTTCTTCAGAGATTTCCTTTGAAAGGGTAATAGGTACAGTCAACTCTCAGTTATGGAATCATGAAGTCCTGTGTCTCCAAACATGTGAATTTTAAACTCCTCCTATTTACATTTATAAAGCAATCAAGAATTAACCATACATGGACTTACATTGAGCTTTGCACTTATTCTTTTCATTCTTTTTCTCAAATAAATGTGTTAATAAAATGTAAAATGAAAAAAAATGCAGCCAAGCAGAGGAGACAGTACAATTGATGCATCCCATGTTTCATAATAAACAGGATTTTGTACATACTCAGAATGGGGTGGGTTATTTTCAAGCTAGGTTGTTTCTGAATATCCTTTAATATAAACCAGAGTTGCTGTTCATAGACTGTTAAAACACACTTGAACAATTTTCTACGCTTTGTCTAGAGGATATTCCATTTAAAAAAGGTGAAGTGTGTATGTGTATGTATATGCATGTGTGTGCAATACATACATGTCTATAGGTTTGTGTGTGTGTGCGCGCACGTGCATGCATGAGAGACAGGGAAATAGAAAGGATGGAAAAGAGTGAGAGAGAGAGAGAGAGAGAGAGAGAGAGGACATTTTGAGACATCTAAAATATTACTTAAATTCTAGTGTGGAATCCTAGCCATTGGTCTTTGGACGCCTGGTGATCCCGGAGGCTGGCATGTCAGCTCGGAGCTTGCTGTCTTCCACAGTGTGGGGCATGAGTCCTGCTGTCCTGCAGCTGAGCCAGCGGAGCTACCCGTGCTTTGGTCTTTCCATCTGAGCTGCTACACGGAGAGCAGGTTTGGGGGCAGGCTCCCACTGCACGAAGCCATCAAGACCGAAGCTTGGTGCTCTAAGCAGACACGTTCTCACTTCCACAGATGTTTAAGTAAAAAGAAAATAGGCTGAAGGGGGAAATTATTGTCCTTTTGTTCCCTTTCTTTCATTTTCTTTTCCTCAACAAGCACACCTCATATGGTGTTTTGACTTACAGAAAATGAAAAACAAAGATGAATTCTGAAACTGCTAATGGTGTAAAAACAGGATTTTTCAAAGAAGGTAAAAGTTCTTTTATTACTAAGGAAAAACTTTTGAAAAGAAGGTTTCAACCCTTTTCCTTGGAATCTTTCTTCTGAGTAAAACAGTTATTTGAGAAAGTTTCACCGAAATCTAGATGTTCAATAAAACCCAACATAGCAAACTGATGTTCCAAGTTTCTATAGGATCATATTTAATGTCCGTACAATTTCTAACAAAGAAATATTCGCCCAGGAAACAGCAAATTTTCATTTAACAAAAGACACTGATTTCAGATACTGATCATTGGAATTAATGTAGTCGATAGTAATCAAATAAGATCTGTATTTCTCTTAAGCCAAGGAAAAGAGAACAGAGGGAAAGGATCATATAAATTGAAAATATTTCCCCCATGGTTAACTATTGCCAGAAATCAAAGTTAAAAACCTCATTTCTGGCTTTTTCCAGAGCTTCCTTACCATAGCTCCTGCATCTGACAACCAAACCATGAAAATTAAGAAGGCTCCTACTCTAAAATATTATTCCTGACAATGTGAGTGGAGAGAAATGATCTATTTCGATAAAGCACATTTTGGATAAAAGTTTGGTGTCTTTTTGATGGCACCCTGTGCCCTTCAATTTTCTGGTGTACACCTGTGGCATTAGCAATTGATCCTGAGGAGTTTTATGCGCTAACCACATCACTTACTGCCCACTCTACAAGAGTGAGAGATTAAGTGTGGGCGCACAGTTGGCTTCTGAAATAATAACCATGAAGGGAACACAACTGTAGTTGGTATCTTCGGTGAGAAACTAATATTATTTTATGAAAATTATTCAATGTGTTCCATTTTGATTGTTGTAAAAAGGAGAAAACAATGTGAGGCCTGAAAGGAGATATTTATTTTTTAAAGCGACAGGAATAAGTTAGTCATTTACCATTTACTGACAAATGAAAGAATGACCTAAATCAAACCTCAAAATGGGCAGCAGAATCTTGAGGAAGAGTACAAACCAAAATGCTCTTATTTACTGACAAATTACAACTATCCCAGGAAGTGTGAAATAAAACATTCTTCATCCCTGCTTCCACCATTCAAACGCTTCCTCTGCTTTGTGAGCCTCTCGGGAAATCACTGCTCTCTGTAAGTTGCACTTTCCCCTCCAGCCAAGTAAACTTATTATGAGATTACACTGCCATTTAATCCAGTATAATTGTAGTAATATGTACAGTAGGGCCTACTCAGCAGCAATGCCCCTCTGTCCAGGGAGTTGAAAGACTTGTGGAACCTGGGCACTGCCGTGCCAAGGAAGAAGCAGCTTCCTTTGCTCAGATGGTGAAATCACTTCCGCCAATGGCTGAGACTGAGGAATACATGGGCTTCCTTTTCTCCAGTGGTAACAAGTTCAGTAAATCATTGCGGGAAAATACTGTGGCAGGTTTCTGGATATATGCTAATGAGACTGATGCTTTAGTAAAGAAGAAGAAAACGGGGATAACAATTTCTTAAGACTAAATAATGCCGCCTCCAACAAGCTTGTCTCTCAGTGGTCATAATTCGTTTTCCCTCTCTTAATCTCTTCATCTGCTTTTCTCTGACAAAGTGAGAGGTGAATCACTTTTGTACTGCTGTGATTATTTTTACCCCTCAAAACACAGCTTAAGGGCTCCATTTTAGGGCATAATTGCACACAGCGCCAACTTGCTCAAAAGGTTAAAAAAGAAAACTCCTCTAGTCTCAGTAAATATCAAGCAGCAGATGAGTCAGGTTCAAGTGAAAACAGAGGAAACATTAACCATTTCTTACTAAAACACACATTACATACTTCATTGCTCCTAGTCAACCCCACTCAGTTTTTTATCTGAACTCCAAGTTTCCCCTATGCAGTACACACAATAGAGTCAGCCTCCATATTTGCAAACAGCGTGAAATCCAAAAGCACATTTGTAAGTCAGTGCTTGAGCTCAAATGTGTCTAACCATAAAGGAAAAATATCATACATGGGGGTTAGCTTTTAAGCTATCCAAGGGTGGTTAATTTCACTTTGCCATGTATAAAATGGTGATTATGATATTTGTGGTGAAAATTCTAGAATGCAATATTCCTAGAATACTAGTAATTCTATAAACAGAAAAATATTTGAACTGTTGTTTTGATTTTTTTCAAAGAGGAAAGCTGAAAATTAAAATTATTAAGGACTATTAGGTTTGGGTATAGGGCTAATAATCACTACCTCTATGAAGGAAACTAAATTTAAGAGTTAGGTTTTGATACTGCAAAAAACAAAAGAATCAAATTCAAATCAATCATATGTTGGCTAATTGCAAATTACATAATCAACCCATGCATTTATTTTGCATGTGTCTTCTTCTTTGAATAAGATATTGAACCATATCTTCCATATCTTCAAATTATTTTACTTTTATTCCTATTTTATTTCAATCTCCATACCTATTATAGTTTTCAACCCTCTTTGGACAAAAGATATATGAAATTATCTTTCAGACAAAAAAAAAAAAAAAAAAAAAAGAGTTCTATGACCAGGTTGAAGCTTTCCCGGATCTGGTCCTGCATCTTACTAGACCGATGAAAACGATTTACCTTGACACACTTCATCTCACTTGTCTTCAAGACCCGCACTAACATTCCACAGTTGTCCTCCTTACCTGCTCAGACTCTTTCAATTTGGCAGTGGAGGGAAAAAAGACATACTGGATTGAAGATATATTTATGGACTTCTTCCAAAAGTCCATTTCCACACAGCCCACAGGGATTTTGTGAGACACTGCTTCACAACTCTGTCCAGATCTTATGCATCCAGTGGATTCCAATCACACTGGGAGAAAACTCCAACCTCAGTACCATCACCTTCCAGATGCCATCTGACTGACACAGCCCTGGTCACCTCTCTGAGCTAAGCTGACACCACTCTTTACCTCATCCCCAACTCCTCACCATCTGAGCATCATTTCACTCCTTTTTTCTTCCTACAGTGCTCTTCCCCAGATCTTTGTATGGCCTTAACACAATTGTGCCGTCTATAAAATGTTATTTCTTATGTGACCACCATTTTTAAAACTGCCTCTGACCTTCTTCCTTCTATCATCATACCCTGCTTTACTTTTTATAGGTCATTTATCACTATGTGAAGTCATACTACTTACCTTACTTGCTTTAATTTATTGTCTTTTTCCTCCCTGCTAGAATGTAAACTTCATGAGGACAGGGACTGTTTCCTTTATAGCTAACACTGTTTCCCTAACACTGAGCCTGGCACATAGTAAACAATAAGCATGTATTAAATGAATGGACAGCTATTTATGTTAAAAAGACATCCTTGAATTTATGCTGATGTCTGTAATCATTACATTATTGTTAACCGCCATTATAATTAAATCACATTGTGGCCTAGCTAAAGAAAATCACACCCTTTTTGACTGAAATGCTGAGTTCAAGAGGGGAGAGATCAAGACACAGAGTCTGAAAGCACTTTAATCCCATTCTTTCACAAATGAACTGAATGGAAAGGTTAAAGGGATGAAGTTTTTTAGTCTACCAAATAGAAATTCTAAGAGATTAGTTAATTATTGTCTTCACATGTATGAAGACATTTTTATCATGAAAATGTCAAGCTTTTATCCATCTATGAAGGGGAAAGAAAAGGAAAAAGATTTAAATTAAAGCTAAAGGAAATTAGGTTGAATATAAGACTCACTTGGCCACAACAGATGGGCTACGAACAGTGATTTGGGAATACAGGGGCAATATTCTCAAAGGACAGGGTTAAAAACATCCATTCTAACTAAGTACAGGGACAAATAACCTGTCTGAGAAGTGGGCATAGTTGAAATTCCCAGATGGCCTCATTGGGCTAAGGAATGTGTTGAGCAATATGAGGCTAACACAAACTGATAGACATTTATATGTTCAAATTGATACAAATATAAATAAGTACACATTTCCCTCCTTTCCAGTTCTCTGCATCCAACTAATAATCTCTACCTGCCTGACCAAATAAACAGCTTATCTTCCAAATAGAAACTGAGTGCATCATAATTCCATCACAGCTGATTTCTCCTTCTCCCTCTTCTCCTCTTACTTGGTTTATGCAGCAGATCCCAAAGAAAAACAGGAGAAAATAAATGTCCAGTCAAACTTAAAACCACCCATTGTGTGAGAGGTATTGTTCCTGTCTATACTGTGATAATAGAAAAACTTTTTTCTACCCCAACATTAGTGAATAATAGTATTAATTGACAGTTATTGAATATTTATTAGTTACTAAGTGCTTTTCAAAAGGCTTACATGAATTACCTCACTTAAACCTTATAACTGTTTAGGAAGGTGAGACTCAGAAAGGTGAAGTTCATTTGTTCAAGTTGACCCAGACAGTAAACGGCAGAGCCAAGCCTAGAATCTGCCCTGTTTGGCCCTCTTCTGCCAGATTAAGTTAAAATTGACTAGGAACAGACAATAATTCATCACACGCAAGTGGCACTTGCATTTATCAGAGGGTATTAGCATCTTCCTGAGTCCCAGGAGAAAGTGATTATTCCTTTTTTCCTCCCATAATCTCTCCTTTGAGAATCCCTTCCCATCTAACATTACCCGAAATTGGCCAAAAGCCTGCAAGTGTTTTTAAGTCAACCCATTTAAATATCGGACAGACTACCACACAGAGACACAGAACAGTTCCAAGAGTATAAACTGGAGAAATGCCCACAGTCTCCAGCTCGGTTTTCAGAATCCCCTCAATGTGCTCTCTCTGAGATGCCCAGTTGGGATTATAGTCACATGAACTCTATGCCCATGCATACACTAAAGAGCATTGTTATGCTGTGTAGAGACATAAATGCCACGTTATTTGGGTTTCTTGAGGGTAAGATGGCAGGACATAACAAGTATTCTTAATGTACATATGTTTGCCCTAAAAATTCTGCAAATTGACAAGAACATAATTACAAATAAACAGAAAGCTTAGTTAAAAGGTTGTTCATTACAGTGTTTTTTATAGTATTAAAAATAAATGAAACAAACTGTAAATCCACACATAGTACATTGGTTAAATCAGGCAAGGTACATCCATACAAAGCATTAAAATAATGTCTGAAAAGAAATTTAAGTTTCTTTAAAAAAAAAAAGTATTGGGGCATCTGAGCAGCTCAGTCTTTAGCGTCCAACTTCAGTTCAGATCATGATCTCACAGCTTGTGGGTTTGAGCCCCACACTGGGCTCTGTGCTGACAGCTCAGAGCCTAGAGCCTGCTTTAAATTTTGTGTCTCCCTTTCTCTCTCTCTGCCCCTCCTCCCCTCATGTTCTCTCTCTCTCTGTCTCAAAAATAAACAAATATTTTAAAAAATGTTTAAATTGTTCACAATATATTAAGTAAAAAAGCAAAAAATAAACAATATGCACATTATAGGTTCATTTTGAAAAATAGTAGGTGCATAAACATGCATAAAAAAGAAAAAAGTTAAGCATTAAAGTTAATAGTGTTCCTCATATAATGGGATTGTGTATTTGTTTTATTTTCTATTTTTTTACATATATATTTCTAAAAATCACATGCATTACTTTCATTATGAGAACACTGAAAGAAAGAAAAAAAAAATACAGTTTCCTATATTGTCCTTGCATGAAGCCTATAAACTCTTCCTGTTTTTAAACAAGATTATTATTTTGATCAAATAATTTTAATACAACTACATACCTAGAGATTGACATTTAGTCAAAAGTAGAAAGAAACATTTATCATAAGTTTAAAATAATGGAAATTTCTTATTTTCATCTCTTCTTGGAATTGGGAAGAAAATGCCACATTTGATATTTATAGACATGGCCAGCACCTGAGCAGAGAATGGGTGGAGGAAGCCAGCCAAGGTATCCAGTAACAAATCACTGAATACATGTTTGTGAGCTGAAAAATAGTCAGAAATTAATTGAAAATGAAATATAATGAGAGGCACCATTATGCAGAATATCAAAATATTTTTAAAGCAACAGAACACAGAAATTAGTCCTTGTATATGGATTTCCATATATTCAGTATATCAAAAAAGTGTCATTTCAAATCAGCTTTAAATTTTAAGCTCTTTAATAATGATGTTCAGATAATTGTGGGAAAAAAGGAGAAATTAGGTTCTTACCTCACACCATTCAAAAAGTAAATTTGATCAAGGGCCCATATTTATGAAGCCAATCTATCAAAAAACTAGAATAAAGTAGTGGAAGGTAGAAATGGCTTTTTATATTATACATGAAACCTTCAAGAAAATTAGTGAGATTAAAAAATAAAATATAATCTAAAATTTCTGGGTTGCAAATATACTTTAAATAATATAAAAGATAAATGACATTTTTAGAGAAATTATTTGTAAAGTTCAATGCAAAAAGAATCGCTGACATTCCCAGCACATGCTAAGCTCTCATAAAACAGAAAAATTGAAAGGATGTACAGGAAAATGAGCAAAGGATAAGAATAGGCAATCAGAGAAGAAATCCAAATAGCTAATACATGAATTTTTTAAAAAAAGATCAACATCACTAGAAATTGAGTGAATGCAAATTAAATAATAATGAGACACCATTTCCACCCAGTAGATTACCAAAATTGTTTCAATTTGAAGATTTTGAGGGTTGGCAATGCTGTGGTGAAATGGAGAGGTTAATATGCTAAATTATTGGATTATACTTTGAAACACCTGTTTTGAGGATCAGAATAGTATTATCTATCAAAAATTTAACTGCACTTCTAGGCATCTATCTGTAAGTAAATTTCATAGTTAACAAAGGTATGCACATAGCACTGTTGCTAATAGTGAAAGTGTATGTTGATCAACATGGGGATGGCAAAAGAAAATATGCCCACTTGTACACAAAAAGCCAGACCTATATGTATTTGTATATTTTTTTGCAAATATTTATGCACATTAACAAATATGAACCTTAAAATAAAGCATAGGTCTAGGTAAGTATAATCTCTATCCCGTGTGAGGGAAAGAAAAGAATGAAATCCAGGTTATTAAACCCATTGTTCAGCAAAGGCCCTTACCACTAAGGTAAAGTGTATTGCCTTAACTTTTCGTATGTGAAGAAAAACTCAGTTCTCAGTTTCAGAGAAGGAGCTGGAGAAACAAAATTGTTCTATATAATAAAATTTGATAAGACATCTTTCTTTCAAGACTAAAATGTTTGCTCTTGGGAAAGAAAAAAAAATAGAAGTGCAGGGAAGCATGGTGGAATGGCCAAAGGACTTCTAGGAACTACAATGAATAATTTCATCCTGAATTGTTTGTCTTGTGGGGTCAAATACTCGATCTTCCCAAACTTGCAGAAACATCTGCTTTACACAAAAACTTTGTGTGTATGTAGAGGGGGTGTGGTGTAGTTAACAGTTGCAGGTAAATTACGGAAAGAGTCTGAGTTTCATGCTTTGGTTAGAGTCAGGGCAGAGATAAACAGCTAAAAGATATAGAGAAATAAGAAAAATAAAAAGAAGCAAGGAAGCCAGGGGCATGAAAATGTAAGCCTATCAGTAAGACTCAGAAATTTTGGACCTAAGGGTGCTTGGGTGGCTCAGTTAGTTAAGCATGTGACTTCGGCTCAGGTCATGATCTCACAGGTCAGGAGTTGGAGATACCCTATTCTCGTCAGGCTCTGTGCTGACAGCTCAGAGCCTAGCGCCTGCTTCGGATTCTGTGTCTCCCTCTCTTCTGCCCCTCCCTTGCTCATACTCTGTCTCTCTCGCCTTTAAAAATAAATAAACATTAAAAATTTTTTAAAAGTGCTTAGAAGTGGCATTTCCTCAATATAGGTCAAATAACGGGTTGTAAGAATTACTTGTCTAAATCATAAAGAGTAGAGACATTCTAGTGGGTATGCAGGTTACATCTGTTTGCAAATATAATGGTATCATGTTTATGACATGCATACACTGATATATACACTGTATATAGGGATATACACTGGTATAAAAAATATCATAGAATAAAAAGAGAAGGTCTCTGTTCACTGACTCTCTTCGGTCAGTTCCACTCACTCATATAGTGCAGTGGTCTAGACACTCACATATTCACTGATATACAGAGAGGCTGAGTTGAACTGTTACTATTAATGTCGATGCTTCATGACTCTCCATGAACTGCTCCATCCTACCTTCCTGACTAGGATATACCAAGTACAAGTGACATACCTAGTTATATTTAGATAAGTAAAGTGAGTGTAATTGTACACATTAAGTGACCAAATTGAGAACTAGATATTCCTAAAATGTAGGTAGGCTTACTGGTCCAAAAGAACCAGAGGATGAAGAGAACTGCATCTATGTAGAAGATTAGATCAGTGAATAAAATATTGCTTTGTAGAAACAGAATCGTCCAGCTGATAAGATGTATTGATTATTAAACTAAGAAACTAAATCAAGAACTTGTTTCTTAGTAAAACTTAAGAGAAAAGCTCAAAAGTTTATACATAGAGTCTGATAAAAATCATAAAGACTAGAAACATCATATATGATAAAAAGGCATTGACAAAGACATCCCTAAGGATGTGACAAACCCAGGGAAAGTACTAAGAGTCAATTTGGGGGCATCTGGGTGGCTCAGTTGTCTGGGTGCCTGACTTCAGCTCAGGTTGTGATCTCACTGTTCCTGAATTCAAGCCCCGCATCAGTCTCCCTGCTGTCAGTGCAGAGGCTGCCTCAGATCCTCTGTGCCCCACTCTGTCCCTCCCCCATTCGTGCCCTCTCCTTCTCAGAAACAAATAAATATTTTTACAAAGAGAGTCAATTTGATGCCTGTACCCATTACCTCAACATATCAGACCCCACTAATTGATCCCAGCCCCATTTTGCATAGCTGAACCAGTGATAAAGTAACAATCTTTCTTAAGCAAACAGCTCAGGCAGTAACTACCAATGCATCAGTTAACACAACAGATAAAAATATTATACCACCTAAGTGATTGTACAGAGATATGCAAAAATAGGCTCACTCTAAGTAAGAATGTCTCCAAGATACCTCCTTGCCAAAGCAGAATACATATCTGTGTGTGTGTGTGTGTGTGTGTGTGTATTCCCGCCAGAGTATGCATTATATATGTATAGTTTTTACCCTGTCAATCACTCTGTGTTATCAAGTGTCACACAACAGAGGTGCCCTCAAAGCCATAATCAGGAAAAAAGTCACCTCAGTCTTCAAATTTTAACAATAACAACAAATAGCCTAGTCATGGTATAGAAATATAAAATGCCGGAAGGAATACAGAAGACCTCATTCCAGCTTTCAACTTCCTTTCTCCTGCCTACCCACGGAAAAGCTCGAAGCAGGGATTACCAGCACCCCTGACAAACCCGTCAGCCTCCTCCACTCCTAATCATGCAGAGAACAAAAATCTCCTGCTACACAATATTCTGTGGCTGGGGAGGGGGCAGGATTTCTGCTCCAGATCAGAAGAGCAAAGAATTGCATTTGTCCTAGAGAAGGCTCTTGCAAAGTTTCTGCTGAATTGAGCTTTACATGCGGTGGAAAAATCTAGTGTAAGGCATGTGGTTGCATTAATTATAAGATTTCAATTTGACAGTTTAATTAGGAAAAGGAGAGTTAGTGTAGGGCTTGCAGAATTCATGATGAATCACATACTCCAACAGACTTCATTTTCATATTTCAATTACACACATTTCTAACTGATGAACAGCAACATAGCATTTTCTGTTTAATAAATGTGATATCTGTTGGAATTGATAACATTAGTTCAGTAATTACTGAGCCATTATTGTCAGGCTTTAAAAAACACGGAAAGAAGCCTTAGTTATTAAAGTTTAGCATCAGCACAAAACTACATTTTCAAATGTTCCTACTAAAGAGCTTTTTAACAGTGCATTAGCTATCCCTTACAGGTAGAAAGATAAAATTCAATAGCAGATATTTGCACAGGACTGATTTTGATCTAATCAGACCTATTTGATTCTCTGACATACTACTGTGGCCTATTACGTTCCTTCTAAATCTTTATTCAGAATTCAGGACCAAACAAAACAAAACAGGGGAGGAGAACTTAAGATATGAATGATATGCAAATCATGCAAAGATTCCCATATTTGCTCAAAATAATATAAAATACAATTTTAAAAACTTATTTTCATCTATCTAAAGATAAATGTAGCTTCAACAAGGAGCAAACTTTAAGTGACTCCGTCTGTCAAAACATGTGGAAACATGAGTTCTTTCTCAGAGTGACTGCTTTGAGTTCTGGGAACCAAAGTGGAAAAGCTGGGTAGGTTCAATGTTCAGAGATGCACTAGGGTCTTTTCTGTTGCATGGGGTTAGGGACAAACAGAAGTTCATTAAATCAAATACAGATGTCAGTTTCCTCTGGTACTAAAATAAAGATCATATCCTACAATAAACACAACTGCATACACTAGAAACGAAGCACAATTCTATTTTTTAAATTACTTCCAAATTTGTTCTTGACTTCTATCTACCTGAACTACCTGCTTACTACTGTTTGTCTTGCAAAAATCTTGATAATATTTTGGTTAATAAAGCACATTTATATATTTGTGTGTATATGCATGTATATATTTGTATATGTATCAAAAATATTTCTAAACATTCAAGTCACAAAAGATAGAAAAAGAGTCTTGCAACATATCACCTATTACATGTTAGAATTATACATGTAAAGGATTTGTGTTTTACAGCTTCAAAAAGTAAGTCCCATTTCTTCACATGATTAGTAATTCACTTCTACTAGTTTCAGGAAGAATGCTGTGGAATTGAGTATTTTGTTCATTGCCTCAGAATGTTAAATAAAATAATGACCTTAAAGTAGCTAGCATAGTGCCTAATACGTTGCTCAATAAGCAGTAGCTATGATTATTGTTAGTGGGCCTGATTTTCTTGCACAAAAATTAAAATAATACAAACATATAATCATATAAAAATTACAACCACACCAAGCTAAGAAGCCTGAAAATTATTCAAAATTTTCTTAAATAAGAAGAAAAATCAGAAAGAAATGATATTCCTATCTGCAAATGGCATGTCAGTAAGAAAATATTTAAATTTAACATTCTTAGTTCCTTCCTTGACCTCAGCTTGATTATGTGCAAATGGCTATTTTCAGGGCTTAGAATTGTTCTGCCCTGTGATGGGGTGGCAATATAAATGGAAACAAAAGAAAATCAGAAAAGAATAGCATTTAAGGGCTAAAGATTTCCACTAAGGGCTGAAGATTTCCACTTCTCCTCATTTTGTAAATAACTGAGGCCTAGAAAAGAAAACTTCTTTTCTCAGAATCATAACAGCTAATAAATACCTGACTAGATTGTAGGCCAATATATTGTTCCATCCACTTTAGCAACAATTGCCAAAATATGGCTCCCAGAGCCCAGGGAATCCCCAATTTCCTTTCAGTACCCACAAACTCAAAACCAGTTTCCCCAATCCTAATTTATTATTTTTTATTAGCTCTATTGACATTTTCACTGATGGCACAAAAGAAATAGCAGATAAAACTGCTGACACCTCCAAATGAATGAAAGCAGTGTCACCAAACTCTATTAGTAGTCACTGTATTCATCACTGCCACACTCACAATAAATAAATAAATAAAAAGCCGGTTTCATTAATTTCAAGTTTTGAGTACACATCTTTTCAATATTGTGTGACAAACAAAAAGCACACCTAAATCCCTTCTGCATATTTAAGGATAATGGTCATCTCTAGAAAAAGCGCTATGCGAATATCCAAGTTTCCACATTTCTCACAGAACAGTTTTGACTTGAAAGAACATCTAGTTAGTCAGATTTGCCTATTTGGCAGACATTGTCTTGAAATTGACAAAAATGACTCTGTCACTTCAGGGAAAACTATCTGGACACTATTTTTTTTGCTGAAGGTAAAATTTAAGCTTTCAAGCAGAACTTAGAACTTTGGAAATTTTGCATGTGTCATCATGACAGCATCCCAATACTTAAAGACTTTTCTGATAAATTGCTGATGACATTAATGAATCTGCCTTATTGATACTGTACAATAAAATGTGTCAATCATTGCTAGATATGCATAACTTAGTAGACCATTATTTTCTAAATCATTAATAACGATGTTAAACAGTCATGTATGGGTAAAGGATAAATTTTAAGTTTAAAATAGATCAGTGGATTTTAATGTAACAGGTACAAAAAGTTTTTGGCATAGCTTCAGAGTCCACATTGCAAATGACCTTTAAGATTATTAGGACTTGTTGAGTTTTGGTGTACTATCAAAGAAGAATATTCATAATTATCTGAAAATGCTATTAAAATATTCCTACTTTTCTCACTATAGATATGTATAAAACTAGGTTTTCTTTATATTACTTAATTATAACAATAGATAACAAAAGACTGAAGAAGCAAATGTGTTTTCTATTAAACTAGCTATTAAAGATACTTATAAATATGTAAAATAATTCCACTCTTCTCATTGAATATGTGCATGTTTTGGAAAATGTATTTTTTCATAAAAATGTTTTGTTATTTTGTATAACTTTATTATATAAAGTAATATCTTTAAAGTTATTTTTAAATAAATCAATAAAAGTTTTCAGCTCTCTTACCTTTAATTTTATTTTCTTTGTTTTTTGAAAGACAGAGCATGAGCAAGGAGGGCGAGAGAAAGGGGGAGACACAGAATCCACACCCAGGCTGCAGGCTCCAAGCTGTCAGCAAAGAGCCCAAACAGGCACAAACTGTGAGATCATGACCTGAACTGAAGTCAGACACTCAACTGACTGAGCCACCCGGTACCCCTCTCAGCTTGAATTTCTAACACGGTATAAATTAATACTTCTCACAAAAACAAAAGGTCTTTTTGATCTTTTTTAAGACTATATAAAGCTGCCCAGTCCAAAAAGTTTGAGAATCACTATAGTGTGCTGGCCAACAGTGATGAAAATAAAAGTCTCAAATAATATAAACTTGGATGAGTTGGTAACAGCTGCATAAAATTGGTAGAGAAGGACCTAAAACTCATGTTTTGAGTTTTGAAGACAAGAAATTAGAAAATGTAGTGTTCACGTCACATTTTACCCCAAAACACATTGTAAAACATTCAAGATCTTTCAGAGCATTCCAGATAATCCAATGTCCTACTCATCTTTCATTTCTTCACAGCATTAAGCATAGTACCTACAACGCTTCTCAGCCTTTTGGCTAAGATCAAGTGAAGCATAGGACCTACAAAGAGTAGATTAACAAATGTTAACAAATTTAACTGATTCTAATAAAAAACATACTAATAACTCTTTTTACAAATTCTGATACAAGGTCAAGGGCCAATTGTTACAGTTCTGGGAAGCAAGCATCAAAAAAAATGTCTTAAGGTGAAGAGAAAATACAGTAGACAACTATATAGGTTGCATGATTCCAAGGGAACAGAATAAATTTCTACCCTTAAGAAAACTTTTTTTAAAGCTCATAATTAGTGTCTGAATTCATTTTTATAATTGGAGAGATGGCCTTATATTCTACAATAAAAATGTCAAAATACAAATACTCTAAGGAGAGGTAGCATATTCATTTGAATTCACAATAAATTAAAAATGATTGATATTATCCAGGTTTCACAGTGACAAGATCAAAAGGAAATAATAGAGTAGAAGATCCCAGATGAAAGACACTAAGAGAAGGTAAAAGAAATGACACTAAGTAGAAAACCTGAAGATTCAAAAGAAAACTTTTATTTATTTCATAATTTGATATAAAGCCAGTCATGTTTTCATATTCCCTAGAACAACAACAAAATTCTAATCATGTATTTTCCAGCCCTTACACAATATTGTACCCTACATAGAATAACAATCTACTAAATAAAAATCAGATAGTCTCACAACCTAAATCTAGCCTACTGGTCTCCTAAGTGGCAGCTAACATTCTATCAGGTTACTGTGCTGCATGTCTAGTATGCAGACTTCAACAAGACTTCCCTCTTGAAATGAAAGGAAAGAAGGCAGAGTTTCAAATACACAGTGATGGCTCAGCAAAATAGAAAGAGAACTAGAGTAGAGATAAGTAACTTGGGTTCAACCCAACCCTGACTATCGATCGTTAGCCCTGTGACTTTGGGCAAATTTTTTTATGTGCTCTTAGTCTCAGTTTTCCCTTCAGGGAAAGGATCTAATGATCTCTTTTTGAAATATAAAATGCAATAGTTTTAAATTTAATTATTTAGATAGGAAATTAACATTTCTGTCACAGACATTATTTTTAGCATGTCTCATTGGAATTTTGTAGAACAATATTTCCTTCAAGGAAAATCAGAATACAGAATATTAAAAGCATTTTAATGAGACAAATTATGTGAGGAGAAAATCTATATTTAAGCAACTCTTTTGTTTATCTCAATTTTTCCTTAACCAGTTAAGGACATAATACTTTTTCACTCTGCTTTACCCAGTAATGCCCAAAGGGCTGCCACCTGAATAATAAGAAAAATGCTTATAAAGAGTTTAAAATGGGAATTTGTGTCTATCAAAATCCATCTCTGGCTATTTCCTAAGGGAATTTCAAGAGTTCAATATGTCAGAATCATGCATTTTCTAGCCCTTATAAAACTATTATATGGTATAGAATGAAAATCTACTCTTTTCCTCTTTCTGGTACCTTAAGAAATACCAAAAATAATTTTGGGTGATACGGTGTTTGTCATTTTAAGTCTGTTGACAACTATGTTTAGTCAAGGTTTCCCCTATTGTTTGCTGAATAGGTGTCCAATTCTAGAATCACTTTAGAGTAGAAAGAACAGTCTTTTTTTTAATATAAGGGCTGGTGCCATATTGTGAGCTCTTGATAGCTTTAAAAATCTCCCTCCCACTTTTAAAATGGGCTGTATCAGTTTTTTTTATTTTATCTTATTTTTATTTTGGTTTTTTTTTTTTAATACAAGCTAGTTAAGATATAGTGTAATAATGATTTCAGGAACAGAAGTCCATGATTCATCACTTACATATTATACCCCGTATTCACCCAAACAAGTGTCCTCCTTAATCCCCTTGTTCATTTAGCCCATCCCCCCACCCAACACTCCTCCAGTAACCCTCAGTTTGTCCTCTGTATTCAAGAGTCTCTTATGGTTTGTCTCTTACTCTGTTTTTATCTTATTTTTACTTCCCTTGCCTTATGTTTACTGTTTTATATCTTAAATTCCACATGAATGAAATGATATATTTGTCTTTCTCTGACTGACTTATTTCACTTAGCAGAATGCACACTAGTCCCATCTATGTTGTTGCAAATGGCAAGATCTCATTCTTTTTCATTGTCAAGTAATATTTCAATCTCCATATACACACCTGGGGGGCCCGGGTGGCTCAGTTCATTAAGCAGCGGACTTACGGCATCCGCATAGGTCATGATCTCATGGTCTGTGAGTTCTAGCCCCACATCTGGTTCTGTCTGTACCGACAGCTCAGAGCCTGGAGCCTGCTTCAGATTCTGTGTCTCCCTCTCTCTCTAACTCCTCCCAACTCATGCTGTCTCTCTCTCTCTGTAATAAAAAAAGAAAAATTTTAAAAATAAAAATAAAAATAAAAACACACTCCTTACCAATAACAGCTATACACTAGATTTCAATAAGCCACCAAAATGACCTGTCACCCAACTTTTCTACCTGAGCTAAGTTTGTCAGTTACACCCTAATCCTTCCTTTTATTTGTAGTTTCTCTTTTTTATTTGGAACTCTCTGATATCTGTTGATATTTGTATGAATTTCCTCTAAGGTACTAAAAAAGAAAAGAAAAAGAAAATCTAACAAACAAAATGTAATTAAACACCAGAAAACAGAATGGCTGTCAAATTATCCCATGATTACAATAGATTTATCGGGAGAAACTTTCCCTCTTACTTGCCAAAGGCTGCATGACTGACAGAATTATTGACTTGGAGCATGAAATGAAGAACAGTTGTCAATATGGAGCATTTTTTTTAGCCCAGTTAATCAACAAAGTTTCCTATTTGGTCTTTGGAAAAAGTAGTGCACAGTAATAATACTTGAGATTATTTGCTCTGTGTGCTGTACTGCACTTGGGCCGTTGCTTTTGTGTCAAAGATCTCATCCTTCACTTTGGGTTGAGGAGAGAGATAACTTTAAGAATTAAAAATCTAGAGTCGGGCTGGTCACCATGGTAATTCACATCAAGAATAATTGAAATAATGGTCTCCAGTCTTCATTTATTTCTTATGTTCTTTTTTTTTCTGGAGTTTCTAAATTATTTTTAAAATTCCAGGAAGAGCATTTGTAACAAATATAGAAGTCCTCCAAGATTTTGCTGTCCTTTAAAATACAAGTCAAGGATCAATTATCAAAACAAACTCATCCCGTTAATCAGTTTACAAAGGTGCAAATTATTTGTTCTGAATACAATGCCAGGGAGGCTGCTTTGTTTAATGACAATCCTAACAGCAAGAATCCCTGGGGCAGGAAGCAAGTAATCAAGAATCCATCTCTGAAACTTTGAGAATGCTGGCAACAGTCTATTATAATGCATAGTTACAGGGAGACCTTGTACAGCAAACAATACACTGAAATAGACAAGACTTGTTATGAAACAATAAACTTAAATATAGCTCTGGACCTGATACAGCTAAGTGACTTTTGCCTTCTAGGATCAAATTTAACACTCTAGGCTAAATATTTCAAACAGATTTTTCTACTGTCCACTTCATATGCTTGAATGCATATACCTTAATCACATTTTGGTGTGCACTTTAACAATGTGCATGTTCACAGAAGGTCATGACATCATTAAAACCCAACAGGAATGGCTAAAGGAGTTGATGTAAAGATTGTTCAGACAATGAAACAGACTATCGGAGCACTTCCAGTACTCACTATATACTAAAAGAGATAAAGGACACCAAAAATTATCTGAATACATTCCACAAATACAGCAGCAAGCCATCTGTATGCCAGTGAAACGGCAAGTGAAAAGAGTCATAGGGTTTGAGAGGAAGGAAAAGAGTGAGGCTAAACTGAAGAACTGGGTTTGGACTGAGCTTAAATATTAAATAGGAAGAGAAGGAGCTGTAGCAGATATTGAGGAAAGGTGTAGAACTGTGCACTATGTAGAATACACAGACAGTGGTCCACCACTGGGGCTGAGAGCAAGGGTCCTTGAGAAAGAATAGTGGAGGGCAAATTCAGAAAGGCATGTTGAGACCTGTTTGTGCTGAATACAGGCTGGACTGCCAAACACAATTCCTTTTTTTTTTCTTTTTTTTTTTTTCCAGCACAGTATCTCATGGCTTTGGGAGAATGCTGTGTGGGTTACATGACAAGTATTATTTTCCCCAACTCAGAGGTGGGGTCAGGAATGCTGGGAAGAGGTCAGGGTCACACAGAGAGTGACACAGGGAATGACAGAGAGTCCTGTTTCCCAGTCCAGCCATCTCTCAGCCAAGATACACTACAATCTCCCTGCCTCTTTCCCAGGTTCCAAACTACTGAAATGGAATGACCGTGCTGGAATGAGCTAAGATGCTGGAACCTCCTCTTATTTTTTCCTTTCTCTGTGACAAGAAAGAAAAGAGAGGAGGACTATTGAACTTTAAACTTCCTGATAAACTATAATGTGGGAAAGTGCCATTTTTAGGTTTACATGAAGGAGTTACCTCTGAGAATGGCCCCTTGGCCTGTGAAAAACTAGAAACATCCCAGGAAGTCACTGAAATGTTGTAGCACTGTGAGAATTTGTATAAAAATAAACACTGGATTATTTCAGGCCTACTCCCTTGAGAAAATGCACCAGAATTACTCAGAACTACTAGCCTAATCTTGACAGAACAGAGGAAATTAACGACTGAAGCCAGATTTTTTTCCCTTAAAAAAAAAACAACCTATTTGTGATATTTTGGAAAATGAAAAAAGAATCAGGTTAACCATGTGATTCAAATGACCCTGAAACTAAGATGGTTGAGTTCCCTGATGAGAAAATGCAGTGTAGACCATTGCTTCTTAGAGGGGGTCGGCTGGAAGCCACAGAAGCCACAGAACTTAAATTCATGGATTCAAAGACGCACATAATTCAGCTCTCTGTAAACTCTATTCTCTAGAGTCTAGTAGATTTTTTAAAGTTTGGCTCAGTTTTTTTTTTTTCCTCAGGAGAAATAAATATTTAAAAGCCAAAAGAAGCACACACCACGTCACTGTGGAAGCTGCCCCCAAGTTTAACTAAAGTGCTTCCTTTCCACTGAAAAATAATTTCCCATTTCTTTCTGGTTTGAAAGAAATCTCTTTTAGGCTGCCAAATCAGTCTGCAATCCAATTCATATTTGTAACAAGAATGACTAAACAGCAGCTCAGAGTCATTTATTAAAATGCTAAAGATAATCACTTTTCTCAGCAACACCACATTATATGGTTTAGTTCAGTCAATATAACAGGTACATGCTCAGTCCTTTCTAGTGCCCAACACTGTCCCTTCAGCTGTGAAAATGTAAGCCACAAACTTCCTGTTCCAAAAATTATATTACTTCCATACACAAACAGAACTATTAGATCTACAGCTTCCTGACTTGTACCTTTCCGGGACCACAGAGACAATCCAGGGACATGACATGAAGCAGAGAAGGAAAATGAAGTTAATATCATGTCTCCTTATTTGTTACAGCTAACTATGGGCCCTTTATTCCTGGTGCAGAAAATTAACTCATGAAAGAGAAAGATACCACAAGAAATATCCTAAGAGAAGATACAGCTTCAGCTAAGGCTAAAGGATTGGCCAGGGAGTTTGGGGTTATTATGCTTAATCACACAGAGAAATGGGAATATAGATGGTTTTTTTCTTTCCATGCTTGAGTGTGTCCCTTAGAAGAGGGTGTTCCATTTTGGAACCAGTTGCAAGAACCCCTCTGGCCACCTCTTCCACACAGAGAAGGTAACCAAGTATACCACTAGAAACTCTGACAATAGAAAAGGTGTCTCTCACTACTGTCCTAGGATAGCTTATAAAGCAAACACCTCCATTTTTGGTGTAACCCACATAATGAACCAACGTATTTGATTTTTTGGTGAAGACTTCACTGATTATTCTGGCTTTTTTTTCTCTTCCTTTAGTTGTATAAAGGACATCCCCTGATAAGGATGTGCCAAGGAAGGGTTCTGGTGCAAACAAAGGTTGGGGACGTCTAAGCTCCTGCTCATGCAGTTTTCTTGTGCTTTCTGGTCTGCTCAGGCTCAACAACATGTATCATTTATTATGACAGTTCCACCCAACTCAAAGCCTTGGGGCATCCAATAGAACACAGCTCACAAGAGTATCCACCAGGATCCAGTAACATCTCAGGAGCTATTTCCCGACTTGAGACGGCAGAGCCTCACTCTGGAATTGTAGGGCCTTCAATATAATTCTTGTAGGACATTATTCTCACGTCATAAGCTGTGTACTATATCCTTTCCTAGTGATGACACCTCCAGCATCCTTGAGTCTCCTAGAAAGTATACCCCAAGGGATATTTGCTTGCCTTATCATTTTAATCTGCTGTGATGCCCTTTGTCCACACAAAACTAAGTCTTTAGTATCATACCATTTACATATCAGCTAGAATATCATTTCTAAGTATAGAATGTATCACCTCCAGAACAAAAGAGGTTTACCAAACATTATGTCTTCTCTGTGGCAGAAGATGTTAGGAGCTATTTGTCTTTAATTATAGATGAAATATACCAGCATGCCCTTGACTACTGTATGTCTAAAATATCAAAGACATATGAGGTATCTGAATCATCAATGGGTTTCCTATCCTTTGAGGCAGACATGCCTTAATAAGACCTCCCGCATGCTAATCACATCTCCCTCATTCTTTCTTATTAGCATATTATGAATGTAATATAGATCAATATCATGCTCTGTGGAATGTCTAGATATTCCTCTGACTATATCATGACAGAGAGTGAGAGGGTTAATCTACACCTGGAACAAAACTAAATGTATATTATTACTCTTTCCATGTAAGTACAAATTATCTGAAATCCTCTTTTCTGACTACAGTCGAAAAGAATGCATTTGCTGTTATCAAGCCTCATGCCCTCTACCTGAGGATGTATTCATTTGCTCAAGCGAAGGCAGCCTGTCCAGCACTCAGGGCTATCCTTGGTTGAGCCTGCAGCAGTCTACAATCATTCTCAAAGGTCTATTAGTTTCTGCAAGGACCAGACTTGCAAATAAAACAGAAGTGTGACACAGACTACCACTCCTGCATCCTTTGGAGCCTTAAGGGTGACCCCAATCTCTGTAAGCCTTCCCAGCAGTCAATACTGTTTCTGATTCATTATTTTAGTGAAGGAAGGAGATAATTCCAAAAGCTTCTTCGGAGTATCCTCTGCCATAGTAACTCTTACTGCACAGTTCAAGGATTCCATTGGTTTTATTACAACTGCTGAGTATTGAGTTTAAATGTTATATATGGGGATTGGTTAAATGTAAACTATGTGGAGTTAAAAACCTAGTGGACCTGCTTTAAAGTGAACTTTGGCCAGGACTTTACTAAATGTTTGGACCTTTATTCCCTTCACTCTAATGCGGACATGGCAGTCCTTCAGGTCTCCAGGTAGCAATGTCAATTCAGACCCTGTGTCAAGTAGCCCTGGCAATGTCTGGCCATACCCCTTCCCCCAGTGCATGGGCACCCAAGTAAATATCCATATATCCTCTTGGGGAAAGATTAGAGGAATTATTATAGTATATACTTGACACTATATTGCCAAGGGTTCTCTGAGAGATCCAGCCACCTAATCAGTCATTGGATTCTGTGTCTGAAAACTACCTCAAGTACTAAAATAAGGTAAGAGAATGCAGCTTCCTTTTAGAGCAACAACCTTTGGGTACCTTCTCATCACCCATTCTTGTTTACTTTTTATAGCATATATTAAGTAGCTCACATGATAGCTGTCTAGTTTGAACTAGGAAAGCTATGTTCTATTAACCACAACCTTCCCTGTGGACAACCTCCTTTAGCTGTCCCTTTTACCCTTCCAATTCTTAAAATAATTGTGACACCCTTGGCTTTTAGTGGTTAAGCACTGCCACCTCAGCCTCGTTGTTGCAGAGACCCATTATTCTCATGAGCTCAGGAAGATCATCAATCCACAGAGAAGAGCCATCACTAAACCTCTCAAGGATTCTTATATTCCTCTCACCAATGAGTTTCTGATAGCTTTGGTGATTGGGGTATCCGCTGGGCCCTTCTTGCAACATGATTTTCTGGTGGGTCTTTGACCTCACATAATATATGCATTCCAGCATGCCCACTTCTCTGAGACTTTTAATACCCCCCACACCATCATCTTCCCCAGCAATTCAGGCATTTTATTTTACTAAGTGGGCCATCAGTGTCTTCAGGCTTCAAAACGCCTCTCTAGCAATCAGTTTTCCTCTTCCCCAGGGGTCCTTGACCAGGTGTTAAATTCCATGGGAAGATAATATATTGCAAATAAATGACAAATTCTTCTTTATCGAGTCTTATGTCCTGGTCTCCTTGACCAAACACACTCAATATCTAATCCCATGACTCCTACCAGTATATGCTAGTTCATTTTTTAGCTCCCTCAACATGACTGATGTAAATATGCCCTTTACCCTGATCCTTGAATTACCAAAGCATCTGTTTTCTGCCCTCAATAGCACTAAGACCAAGCCATCAATTATCCATTTACTTTTTTATTAAAATTTTTTAAATTTTTGGTCCAGCAAATGCTAGGAACAGACCTACTCACAGCTGAGGGTTTGTTTGTTTGTTTTTAATTTTTTGTAACATTTATTTTTGAGAGAGAGAGAGACAGAGCATGAACAGTAGAGGGGCAGAGAGAGAGGGAGAATCTGAAGCAGGCACCAGGCTCTGAGCTGTCAGCACAGAGCCTGACGCCGGGCTTGAACCCACGAACCACGAGATCATGACCTGAGCCGAAGCCAGATGCTTAACCGGCTGAGCCACCCAGGCGCCGCTATCATACACTTATAACAAAGAACATAGCCATTCATTTTTGCCAGAAAAGTATTCAGTTTTAACTTAAAAAATTTTATCTGTTCAGATACTTTCAGAGCAGGCAGTGGATAGCCCAAAGGTTGTCCCTCACAGCCACAAAACTACTGCCAGTGGCCACCAGGCCAGGCTGCTGTTTTGTTAATGATTACAAGGACAGAGAAAGAAAAAAAAAATGTTTGCTTTCCTGCTAGCAGAGCTAGAGGCCCTGCTCTTCACTCTGATTAGGTCCATGTGGCCAACACACCCACCAGTGGCACCGGATCGTGCAAATAACTGGGAGAGGCTGTGGCCCGACTGGCTTTACTTTGAGTAATTCATTAATCTCAATCATAATACATAGGCATTTTTAATTTTTTTATATTGCTATTGTTTATTTGTGATATTTTGGTTTTGTCGTTTTATTTTGTTTTATTCTATTTTCACAGCTATATTCCCAATGCCTAGAGTAGTACCTGGCCTAATTGGCACTCAGTAATTATTTGCTGAATAAATGAAAGGACTGGTTAATTAGGATGCCCTTCTGAAGATGAGAATAGATGAACAGAATTGAGGAACTTGTTAGAAAAGGAAAATGGACACAGAGTAGCCAACCAATATAATCTGCCTTTCTATTTTGAATCAGACTTTGAGTAAGTAATTTTTTCTCAAGCTGTGGTCTCCACATAACTATATCAACAGAAGAAAAATACCATTTCAACTCAAGAGTAGAGCTAATCAAACAAATGTTCTTTGTCCCTATGAGTTAGTTCTACCTCCATTTGGAAATGCATCGTTTTCTTGGTATTAATCAAAGTTAAGAGACTTTTTTTCTCTTTAAAATGACTAGTACGTGCAAGGCTCTGAAGGAGGTGTTTACTTCCAAAACCATCATATACTCATATGTCTGATATTCAAAATAATCATTCTCAAGCAATACAATATCTAATGTGAGAATTCAATATCTTCTGCCATTAACAACATCATTAATAACAAATGTCTGTTTAATTACTCTTGCTAAGATTAAAAAGGCCATTATTCTTGTAACTTGAGAAATTCATTAGCTGGAAAAGGCTGTTTAATGCCAAATGCACTCCTTAAAGATGCAGTCTTCGATATTTGAAGGTATTTCTGACATTCATGCATTTGCATTACTTTAAAAAAGCACTACCCAACTGTGCTGAAGATCATGCTGTGACAATAAGCAAGCACTGTAACATTTCAAAATCAGAAATGAAGCTACCAGACATTTTACAATACCATACAGAGTCTGTTCTTTCGAATATTTAAATTCCACACACTGAGCCCATTATTCATCATTCACCTCTCACTAATTCTGTGCTCAAATGAGTCTTGTACCAACACAGTGCATCCTAAGGTACAGTTAATATTCATAAGCACCTCCTCCAAAGGGATTCAGAGCCATAACTTAAGATCTCTGCAAGTCAATTTTAAAGTCTGAGACTTCAAGGAATTTAGACCCATTAAATGAAAATTTCAAGATGGGATTTAGAACAACATCTTTCTTAATCCACTGTTTCGGCTCAATATATTTTTAGCTCAAAAACCTGCTTAACATTTAGTAAAACTTAGATCAGTGACAGTATACTCACAGAAAGCAATTCAAATTGCTTCACTAGTAATGGTTATATACAATATGTTGTACCATTCTTTCACTTCTTTTACCACAGTGAACAATAAATCAAAGTCCTAAAACAAGCAGCAGTGAAGCATATCTCCTTACTTCTAAGATCTATTTACTTATTGAATTTGATTTACATTTCCTACTCATGTTTGGGCTCTAAGAGACAAGACTTCAACAACAGAGGGGCGGGACGAATTGCAGGGTTCAAGTCAATCAAAGTGAATTACTACCTGGAAGGAAGTGGCTGTTCAGACAGTATCTTGCAATAATGGAGTATTTTCCCTTCTTTCCTTTTTTAATCTAATAAACTGAGCACCTCTTCAGTGTCAGGAATCTAAATAACCATTGATTTAGAGTTGAATAAGACAAGGTGCCTGCCATCAAGAAGCTCTTATAACCTGATTATCAAAGTTGCTAAACCTGTAGGCTAGTAGATACAGTCCTATTGTAGGTGCTGTGCTAGACATTCGTGTAAGACATAGTAGGACACAAAAAGGAAATGAGAAGTTCTGTAGAGTCAGTAAAAGCATATGAAAAAGCACAGAAAGATTAAATTTTGAGGGATCTTAAAGGATAAGGAGGGCTTTAGTCATTGTTTTTCTTACTTGTCTTTCATGTGACAGGGAAGACTGTGAAGGGAGAGTCTGTACTAACCTCAAATTTTAAGCACTGAGTTTGATTTCTGCTCCTCCTAGACACAGGAGCACAGTTAGTCTGATTTTGTTTGTTTGTTTCCATCTGTCTGGAGAGACACTATATCCAATAAACTTGTGGTTTCAGCACCATTTGCTACATTGCTTTTGAGGATGTTTACCTGTGAGAAAGGTAGGGTCTTCCAAACTTTGTCTAATCAACTGTTATCTATCATCCCTCTCTGTTACAGTGCACTGGTGTTTACAGTATAAACTTACAAGGATCTTAACCAAAAACAAGAAACTGATTTTTCTTCATTTCTCTGCTTGAAAATACATGTCTACATGATGTTAATCACCTGGGATGATCAGGTTCAGCAATGGAATAGTGTTGTAACAATTTGCGATAATAGTCTTGTGAAAGTCACACATACCTGATTACGCAGAAAATAATAATAGCTCATTCTAAGAAGGAAACTGTTAAAGTTAGCCATCCATGGAACACACTGCTCTCTAATTTACTAAATTCCCTTATATTGGAGGTAGGCAAGCCAAAATTCAAAGACATTAATTAGAGAAGTTGATAAATCTATTTTAGAAAGGGCATTTGAATTACATGATCTGCCATCTCTAAGATTGTTATCATTCTGTAAGATATAGGTTTCAACAAAAGAAATTCCTGTAGGAATTATCTTTTTGGTCTTTAAAATTTCCAAGGCAGCAATATTTGTTTTCCCAAATACAAAATGAAGGTAACAGGAACAAGTACATTAGTCTTGGCATGTTTTCTTACTTGGAACTTTTTACCAACTTAATGCTTATGAATTTTAATGAATATAAGCAATGTAGGGCCAAACATAAAATACTAAGTGCCATATTCATCTGTATTGACAACACTCTTATGAACACACACACAGTGTTTTTAGTTGATGACATGAATTGCTCTTTGACCCTGGCTGGAGCTTAATGTCCGAATTTAGCTATGGTACCCATTTCTGAAAGCAGTCCAAGAAATAATAGGTAGAACTTTATCTGGGAAGACTCTTCAGCAGTTAGAGTTCTGGTAAAGAATCAAAACAGGGTCTATGGCCATGGAATCCCCTTGGGCATTTAGAGATTGCAAGTAAACACAATGAGTCTCTTAGGGCTGAGACACCATCCTCATGAGAAAGGTCTGGTGTCTAAGCAGTGTTCATGGATTGGCCTGAGTCTGTCCAGGCATCAGCTTAGTTCTGCTTTTGTTTTACCTTAAGGTTTTATTTTTGAAGTTTCTAGTGAAGGAAATCATATATAATTTTTCACAGAATGAAAAGTTTGGAAGATACATCAAAATAATTCAAATATCCCACATGTTTTCTGGAGAATTTTTCCTTACTCTGCTTCACAACCCTAGCCCCTTGAGCTTGGTCCATAGAAGACAAAAGGGTCTTCTTGTCAAACTTATCTGATTTCATTGTCAGAAACAGAATATTAGTCTATATGACAGGGGCTTTACTCTTAGCATGATTTTCTCATGCCCATATACAAACACATGCACACAGATATTTTAAACTAGAGTTTTCATTTCCATGGGAACTAAATAGACGTTTATAGTACAGATAAAAATGAAAAGAGAAGAGACTTTTTTCCTTCTATAAAAGAAATCATTTTTATTCTGTGAAACTCTACTGGGAAAATTTAAAAGGTAAGAGTGTAACTCCTTAAGTGGAAAAAAGCTTCAATTTTTGCTATGAACATTAAAATTCACACAAAATTGGTTGAAAGTCTAGCCTAGAAGAAGAAAATGCGTGTGTGCATGCATGTGTGTGTATACATATGCATATATATTATAAAAATAGATAAATATGTAATGTTCCAAGTTATTTAAAAATTGTGAAGTTTTTACTTTAAAAATCCATGAGTATAAAACATATTGAAATATCTTACATGGAAATTAATTTTCAGTGAAAGGGATCAAGCTTTCATTTCATGAAATAAATAGCTTCACAAAGAGCACAGAGTTTCGTATTTGATAAGCCATGTTGAATTTGATTCTTTGGTACATGGTTATAAGACTTGGGAGAAAAATTTTGACTCAGGGTCACAGCTTTGTATTCAAGAGGCAGTAATAGGAAAAGGATAGAATGGACCATGTGATTCCTCAGATAGTTCTAACAGAAAACCTTTTAAGTTAGCCTCATGAAAAAAAGGTAAAATTTAGTATAAGGATAAGGGAATTCAAGAACAGAAATGCAGCTGAGCTTCTTCCTGAAGCTACACTGAAACCAAGTTCTAAAGAGCTATACATAATTTGGGAAGTCATCTCTCCTAATCTCTCATTAACTACTACATCTTTTTCCCCATATGCTTTTTCTCAGTCTAAACCAATTCTCTTGGCTTCCTAAGTTATTTAAATAAAAAGTTCTTTCAAATTCCTGTTTTTGATAAAAGAGAGGCCATAGGGAAGCCACAATGTATTAGGTATAAGTCCATGGTCAAACATTCTGATTGAATATTTTGGGTAACATACCTAACTTTGGGCCAATTAACTTGTCAAGGTGGATAGAAGCACATTATATACAAATACTGGCCTCTGCTGTTACTAGGTGGGTTGAAGGGAAATAGTAGGGTTCAGAAAAGCGGCAGGCAATAAATTCAACCATTACCCTTGTGCACCACACAGATTCCAAAGGCCATGTAAGTGAAAAGTACAACCAGGGAGCAATCACAGTAAGCAATGAGGGAGTTACATGATCAATTCTTTAGCTCTGGATTAAGCAGAAAGTCAGAAACTTATGCGGGAATCAGAGTATAGGGAGATAAACGATGCCAAGGAGGATTAAGCAGTTTTACACAAATTCCTTGTCAGCCATTTAAATAATTAATGGAAGGAATAGTACACATAATATAGTATATGGTGATGTCAGAATGTCATCTTGGAAAGTTCTCATACAAAGTCTCAGAATAACATAGATTGACTTTGAGAATTTTCCTTATCCAAGGTCCTGTTCCTTAGACTCGCAGGCTCAAACACTTAACTTTTTCAGAGCCTGAAAGCAAAGTCATCTTTCTAAGGCAGATTCATGTTAACTCTCCCTCTAAATCAGTCATAGGACTGTTACATAAGCTCTGTGAACATCACATGCTCACATATAGTGACACAGTGTGATGTAAACTCAAATGCAACACACCTTCACATGTGCCATAATACTCATGTGAACATGACAGACATTCTCTCTTGAAATTAAGAAACATGGAAAGCAACTTCTTAAATTTATCTTACTGATATCAGTGCCTGTGTTTAGAAAGTATGTAAAAGAGATGCTTACAGCATTATGTGTATAGCAAAATGTAGGAATACACCTAAATAAAGACAAAAAAAGAACAAAGAAAACAAAGTAACAAAGAAAAGTAAACAAAGAAAAAAGAACAAAAAAATAGACTCTTTTAATACAGAGAAAATCTGGTGGTTACCAGAGGGGAAGTGGATGGTGGGACAGGTGAAATAAAAAAGGGGACTAAGAGTACACTTATGGTGATGAGCACTGGGTAATGTACGTGAGATTAACATAATACTATAAGCTAATTATGCTTCAATTTAAGAAAATGATTTTTTAAAAATGACACACACAAACATAAAAGAAAATGGAAAACCACACAACCATTTATGAAATGAATTAAATTTCAACTTGAAAAGCTCCTTCTTTTTTAACTATATACAGCATTGCCTTTTAAAAAGGACACAAGGAAATAAAATCATGATCAGAATACCAAGTTAATTTATAGTGAGAAATACATTTACCTCAGCAATCAGAATTCTCTTGTCCAGATAACCAATTTTCTTTTTAAATCAGACCTATATGGAAAACCAAATAATAATCAAGAGCTTGCTGAATAACCATGGAATTAGAAGAGGATTTAGTTAGCTAAATCAATGTTTAATGGAATCAGGACAAGATATCCATTTGTAGATAATGGAGACATTGTTTTATTAGGCTTAGAGTACATGAAGGTCATTGTTAAATGGTACAACCCAGTGCAGTCCTTCCCTCAGAAATTATGAGTTAACAAATGGGACCACACATCACCAAAGCCCTTTAGCTAAAAAAGGCTTCCCTCCATTGGAAAGGGTGCATGGATACATCTAAAGTTTACCGCTGTGACTTTCTTTTCTCTAAACTTTTTATTGTTAGACAATTTTTTTTATATCTCCATTCAGAATAAAGTTTCCTAAATGTATCTTTGAAGCAATTTAACATTTCCCAGTTTTGATGCACTTATATAAAAATTTTAGTTTATGGGGCACCTGGGTGGCTCAGTCAGTTAAGCATCTGACTCTTGATTTCAGCTCAGGTCATGATCTCACAGTTTGTGAGACTGAGCCTCACATCAGTCTTTGCACTAACAGTGTGGAGCCTGCTTTCAATTCTCTCTCTCCCCATCTCTCTGTCCCTCCCCCACTAGCACATATGCGCTCACCTCTCTCTCTCTCAAAATAAATAAATAAACTTAAAAAATTAGTTTAGAAGGTGAAGAGAAGATGGTGGCAGAGTAGGAGGATCCCAGGATCACCTTACCCATGAATACAGCTAGGCAACTACCAAATCATCCTAAATACCCCCAGAAGAGGCCACACTGATGAAGGTGTGGCAGTGTGGAGATGTGACTTGGGAGAGAAATGGATCATGGCCACTATGGTCGGGAAAAAGCCATAGTTATAAAAAAGGGTAAGGGCAGACTAGCACACAAGGGAACACAAAGGAAAACAAATGCCCATAGCAATTGGCTTGCAAAGCAAGAAGCTGAATTTTCTGAATTCTTGCAAGCGGTAGGATTTAAAGTCTGAAGTTTTAAAGGTCAGTATGCTTGGCTCTGGCAGACATGGGGGCTGCTCTTGGAAAAAAGGCAGAGCAAATGGCCCTAAGACATAAGCACAGAAACAGTGATCTGAAGAGTTCCTAGGGCACACAGGGGGGAGATTAGGTACTCATCTAGGAGTGAGTCCCAGAGAGGCAGCATTCAGAAAAAGATCCCTCCAGGAACAAAAGAACTGGCATGTGTCACTTTCCTCTCCTACCCTTCAGCATAAGCACAGGGTCACCTGCAGGAGCCTGTGTAGCACCAATACTCTCTATCTACCTTGCTTGCACCAACCACCCTGACCCCACACACTCTGGAAGAACCACCCTTCCTGCTGATTCTTGCCTCAGTCTCAGTGCAGTAAGCCCCTTCCACCAAAAACACAGCCCGAACTCCTGCCAACACTGCATCTCTGCACCTGGGAGTTTTTCAAGGCCTCAATTCTGGTGGCAGCAGCAAAAAGATTCATTTCACAAGCATGACCAGTTTAACACCTAGTTAAAACACGCCACATTCAGGCCAGGAACCAAACATTGCCCATAGGCAAAGAGAGCCTCTGCAGATAATTTGACTAAAGGATAAAGCATCCAGGACACAACTGTGGAGTGTATGCGGCACACATTAGAGACACTCCTCGAGGTGCAGGCCCTGGGGAAAACAGGGCCCTACAGAACCTCTTCTTCACAAGGCTACTACTCTAAAAAGGAGGGATGAGGCTGATTTTCCTAACACATAGAGACAGGCACAGAGACTTAGACAAAATGAAAGGACAGAGGAATTTTTCCTAAATAAAAGAATACAACAAGGCCACAGCCAGAAATCTAAGAAAAATAGATATAAGTAACATGCCTGATAAAGAATTTAAAGGAATGATCAAAAGGATACTCACTGGGCTTGAGAAAAGAGTGAAAGACATGAGTGAGACTTAACACAGAGATAAGGAATAACATATCAGAGATAAAGGGCTCAGTAAAATGAGAAACATGACTGATGGAATGAACAGCAGGACGGAAGAAGCAAAGGACTGAATTAGTAATTTAGAAGACAGAGCAATGGAAAGTAATCAAGCTCAACAGAGAAAAAAGAATTATGCAATACAAGAAAAGATTTAGGAAATTCAGTGACTCCATCAAACACTGTAGCATTCATACTATAAAACTGTTTAAAAAAAAAGAGAGAAAAGGTGGAAGAAAATATATTTGAAATAATTAATAGCTGAAAATTTCTCTAATCTAAGGAAAGAAACATATATCTAGATCCAAGAGACACAGAGAATTGCCATCAAAATTAACAAAACCAGACATATTGTAATTAAAATGGCAAATATAGTAATAAAGAAAAAAATTTAAAGCAGCCAGACAGAAGAAATCAGTAACTTACAAAGGAAAACCCATAAGGCTAGCAGGAGATTTTTCAACAGAAACTTTCCAAAACAGAAGGTATCAACATGATATATTCATGGTATAGGGAATAGGAAAGCATGCAGCCAAAAATACTCTGTTCAGTGAGGTTATCATTCAGAATAGAAGGAAAGATAAAGAGTTTCCCCTAAGCAAAAGCTAAATGAGTTCATGACCACTGAACTAGGTCTGCTAGCAATATTAAAGAAGACTCTTTGAGTGGATAGGAAAGACCAAAAATGACAGCATGAGGCTAGGAAATAGAAAAGCAATAAAAATGTATACTTCTATAAAAAAATCAGCCAAGGAACTCACAAAATAAACGGATGTAAAACATGACACCATATAATAAAATGTGGGGAAGAATAAAGAATGGGTTCAAACCTAAATGACCAACTTATTATAGACTGCTATAAGGAAAAGATATTATATACGAACTTAATGGTAAACACAAGTCAAAAACCATTAATATATAAAAAGTAAAGACAAAGAAATACAAATATATCACAAAAGAAAACCAATGAACCAATAAAAGGGAAAGACAAGGGAATGACACACTGGACCATCTAGATTTAACAGATATATTCAGAACATTCCATCCTAAAACAGAAGAATATACATTCTTTTCAAGTGCACATGGAACATTCTCTAAAATGGATCACATGTTAGACTAGAAAATAAGACTCAACAAATTCAAAAGGATCAAAATCATACCATGCATCTTTTCTGATCACAATGCTATGAAACTGGAAGTCAACCACAAGAATAAAATCTAGAAAGACCAAAAACAGATGGAGGTTAAACAACATATTATTAGTAATGAATGAGTTAATAGGAAATAAAACAAAAATAAATAAAACATTGCAGGGAAAAAATGAAAATGAAAACAAAATGATTCAAAACCTTTGGTACACAGCAGAAGCAGTTCTGAGGGTGGGGGGAAGGATGCGTTTAAGAATACATCCCTTTCTCAAGAAGCCAGAAAAATCTCAAACAACCTAACTTTATACCTAAAGGAGTTATAAACAACAACAGCAAAACCTAAAAACAGCAGAAGAAAGAACATAATAATGATTAGAGCAGAAATAATTTACAGAGAAACAACAACAACAACAACAAAAAACAATAGCTCAATGAAACCAGAAGCTGGTTCTTTGGGAAAAATCAGGGAAATTGGTAAACTTATAGCCAGATTTATCAAGGAAAAAAAAAAGAAAATGACCCAAATAAAAGCACAATTGAGAGAGGAGAAATAACAACACCACAGAAATACAAACAAGCATAAGAGAATACTATGAAAAACTATACGGCAACAAAGTGGACAAACTAGAAGAAATGGATAAATTCCTAGGAACATATAACCTACCAAAACTGAATCAAGAAGAAATAGAAAATTTAAACAGAATGATCAACAGCAAAGAAATTGAATCAGTAATCAAAACACTCCCAATCAATGAAATTTCAGGACCAGATGACTTCACAGGCAATGTTCATACATTTAATGAAGAAGTATTAACTCTTCTGTAAATGTTTGAAACTCTCACATTTAAAGAAGAGTTAATACCTATTTTTATCAAACTATTCAAAGAAAAACAGAAAAGGAAGGAAAACTTCCAAATGCATTCTTTGAGGCCAGCATTACCCTATACCAAAACCCGATAAAGACACCACTAAAATAGAAAATCCAGTCCAGTATCTCTGATGAACATAGATGTGAAAGTCCTCAACAAAATATTAGCAAACCAAATCCAACACCACATTAAAAAAAATCATTCATCAGGATCAACTGAGATTTATTCCTGGGTTCACAGGGATGGTTCAATATTGGCAAATCAACCAATGTGATACATCACATCAATAAGAGAAAGAAGAATCATAGTCATTTCAATAGAAGCAAAAAAAAGCACTTGCCAAAGTACAACATCCATTCATGACAAAAAAAAAAAAAAAACCCTCAAAAAAGTAGGTTTAGAGGGAACATACATGAACATAATAAAGGCCATATGTGAAAAATCTAGAGCTACCGTCATCCTTAAGGAAAAAAACTGAAAGCCCTTAGCCTAAGGTCAGGAACAAGACAAGGATGTCCACAATCACCACATTTATTCACCATAGTAGTGGAAGTCCTCCCCACAGAAATCAGACAACAAAAAGAAATAAAAGCCATTCAAATTGGCAAGGAAGAAGTCAAACTTTGATATTTTGCAGATTATGCGATACTATATATAGAAAACCCAAAAGACCCCACCAAACAACTGCTAGAACTAATAAATTCAGTAAAGTCACAGGATACAAAATCAATCAATAAAAACTTGCTGTATTTCTACACACCAATAATGAAGCAGTAGGAAGAGAAATTAAGAGAACAATCCTATTTACAATTGCACCAAAAATAGTTAATATACTTAGGAACAAACTTAACCAAATAGGTAAAAGACTTGTTCTCTAAAAACTATGAAATACTAATGAAAGAAATTGAAGATGACACAAAGAAATGGAAAGCATTCCATGCTTGGATTGGTCGAACAAATATTGATAAAAAGTCTATACTACCCAAAGCAATCTGCACATTTAATACAACCTCTATAAAAACACCCCGCATTTTTCACAGAACTAAAATAAATAATTCTAAAATTTATATGGAATGAAAAGAACTCAAATAGCCAAAATAAATCTTATAAAAGAAAAGCAAAGCTGGAGGCATCACAATTCCAGACTTCAAGTTATACCACAAAGCTGTAGTAATCAAAACGGTATGGTACTGTCACACAAATAACACATAGATTAGTGGAACACAATAGAAAATCCAGAAATAAACCCGCAATTATATGATCAATTAATCTTTGAAAGAGCAGAAAAGAATATCCAATGGGAAAAAGACAGCCTCTTCAACAAATGATTTTGGGAAAACTGGAGAGCAACATGCAAAAGAATGAAACTGGACCACCTTTTTACATCATAAAGAAAAATATATTCAAAATAGATTAAAGAGGGTGCCTGGGTAGCTCAGTGGGTTAAGCATCTGACCCTTGAGTTCAGCTTAGGTCATAATAATACTGTAATGAGACTGAGCACCACGCTGGACTCCATGCTGGATGTGGAGTCTGCTTAGGATTCTCTCTCTCCATTTCCCTAAATGTGTAATGAAACCATTAAAATCCTAGAAAAGAACATAAGCAGTAATTTCTCTAACAATGGCAATTGCCATCTTTCTCTAGGTAAGTCCCTCAAGACAAGGAAAACAAAAGCAAAATAAAACTACTGGGACTTGATCAAAATATAAAACTTCTGCACAACAAAGGAGGCAATCAACAAAACTAAAAGGCCACCTACTGAATGACAAGATATTTGCAAATGATATATCCAGTAGAGGTTTCTATCCAAAATATATAAAGAATATAACTCGGGGTAGGAACCAAGATGGCAGAGAGTCCGCCCCATTTATCGAACCGAGATG